>NC_082717.1:50059891-50407391 GCF_030144855.1 Hypanus sabinus | reverse complement strand
ATTCTTCAAGAAGTATTAAACATCAATTTGCAAATCACAGCTGAGACAGTTATTGAGCTAGTCGCTGACTGCCCACTGATCCTTGTACATAGCATTTTTAATAGCAATTTCCTGGTCTACAGTTGCGTATCACAAGTACATCCGCCACTATTGTTTCTACCCATTGACTTAATCATGTTCTAATCTACATCTCTTAGCATCTCATTAACACAACTATCTTCTACATTCTTAAGATTTCATTCTCCTACTAAATTGGATACATGCATAGCAAATTGCAAGCTCAAAGCTGTCTACATAGTTTTGGTTACACAGCAAACAATGCAACTTTTATACTCCAATAATATCAAGAAACTGCTGAGAGCATTGGATAAATGAAATGTTACTGGACCAGACAAGAGCTGTTTGTCACTTTGTTACATGAAGGGGTAATTTACACAGCTATTTGGTCGACCAGTATATCTTTGGATAATCAGAAGCAACTGGAGCGTCTGCAGAAATCCACAAGAGGAACATGCAAACTCCACATATACAGAACCCTAGGTCAGAATTAAACTGGGTAACTGGACCAGCTTCAGTACTCTGCTGACCAAATGAAATATTTCTGGCAACAATTTTAAAATGTTACTTTTCAAGCATGTAGAGCACCACTACTACTTCATGTAATGTGTTTCCCCTGAAAGTATTTAAATACATTTATAATACTTTATAATAGCTGAACAAGGAGAGATGTCCCTCAACTAAGTTCCATACATTTTCATGCAAGAAAACAATAACTCCTAATCATGCATTATTGTTAAGTATGACTTCTACACATAAGTAATGCATTGTTTTTTATAATAGTGAAATCTTATTCATTTTTAATAACATTCATTGTTTCATTTCATTTTGAGCTACATTAATGAACTCTATAAAATCATAAGTGATGTTTTTGCCAACCTGTCTCTGCTCTGCTCATTTAATAATTCTTAGTAAGAATCTGCTTAAACAAAGTATTAAATAGAAATTAGTACAGCCACTGAAGTATTTCAACTTCACTTAAATTTACAATTTACATACATCCCAATCAAGAAAATAAAATATTTCAGATTTGATTTACATTACCACTGCAGGAACTCCACGGGTAGAGTAGCATCTGTGAGGAAATTAAGTGGTTGATATCTTGCGAACTGCCGAATGATGCCGAGTTCCTCAAGCAGTATGTTTTTGTTTTGCTCCAGTTTATATCATTTGTTGTCTTTTGATTTACATTATTTTCTATAAATTATTAAATATTGGTTCTGGTCAGCTCATTGATACTCAACTGTAATTTTTCCCTCTGCGGTTGTAAAGATTGCAAAAATGTGTCCATGTGAATGTATAGTTGTTCTACAGTATAGGATCATTTGTTTTTGCTATAATCCATATTGAACTTATTCAACACAGTACTGTACATGGTTTCTAAAGGTAAAACCTTTTGTGAGAGATTATCAGATTATGAAAGGCAATGGGACCTTGTCTTCTGTATCAAAACTACAACTACATGACAAAGCTTTTGACTGAGTTGGGTTTATCCATTGACTATCTTAAATGGTTGTTGTGATGCGTCTAATGTGGTAGTGTAGTGCTGATTGCTCTCACTTTCAGCTTCCATTACTGGCTAACAGTCTTGTGAAAAGGGGAGCTGAAAGTACAAGTCTCTCCTTGCCAGTACATAGCCTCTTCAAAAGCAGGCCTCATGTAGTGCCTCCTCACTGGCAACACATGGAAACTGAACTCCTTTCGGACTCAGGCTGAACTACAGAGGGTGGCCCCTGCACATGTAGCACATAGGCCCACTGGTCTATGGACATGCCTTGGTGCTCATGAACCAAATCCCCAGCTATGTTTAATTAGCCCCACTGCCTTGTGGGAAACCTCATGAAAGATGAAGTTTATGGGAGTAACCCAGAAAGCATACTGGAGTGAAGCCCCTAAGGTGGTTGGACGTTTTTAAACATCCTTTTGGCAGTTCCTGCAGCCAAGCTGGTGCCAAACATATTGCTTCATAAGCTTTCCTTTGGACTACTGTAGTGAGGGTGAGAGGGGGATCTTGACGACTGGGCATCTCAGGATCTGCATACCTTCTGCCCAGGTTTGTGATGATGATCATCATCACCCATTGTCCTTCGAGACAAAAGGATGTCAACCATCACCACCAACCACCTTAGAGCATAAATCATTTTGTCTTGAATTGATAAGTACATGGTTATTTGGTAGTGAAATTGCAGAGAGTACAAGCAGAAATAGTGCTATAGTTTGTAGTATCCACCAGATAAATTGTGCACAAAAGCAATTATGTTGACAAAAGAAAAAAAAACTAATATATATTAAGTGTTGAAATTCCTAAAGTTAGGGAGGAACTATGTTTTTATGGGAAATACTAAATGTGTTTAAAGTGCTGACCATGGCTGGATTCAGATTTTGCAAAATCAGTACTTTGAATTCATAATTAAAGCAACCGGAGGCTATTTTCTCCTAAATTACGATGAACTCTTTGGTCTTAATAGCTTGTAAAGATTTCAGTGTAGTACTTTGATACAAATTGCTATGAATCAGCCATATTTATAAATGCTATATATTTTAAAAATTATGTATATTGCAATCACTTAAACTAATATTAAAAAGTTCAGCCATTCAAAGATTGTTTATTGTGAAAATATGTATACAATATGCATCCCTGAAATTGGTCTTCCCATAGACAGCCATAAAATAAAGAAAAACCATGGAAAATGTTCAAAGTAAACCATCAAATCCGCAACTCGGGGGAAAAAATACAAAACAAATCACACAAACAGGAAGAAAAATGAGCGAAAAACACAACGTGAAGAACCAGCTCCTAAAGTCATCAGAAATGTCAGGCACATATTCATTTTAGCTCTGTTCAGTGCAATCAATTGCTGTATTGTTTGTTGACTCAGGTCGCAGATCTAGTTTGCCCTGATCAAATCACACATATTGTTTCATGAGAGATATATTGTAATAATTTTATCTAAATGAAGGAGGTGTTTATTTATCAACAGATTCATGAAAAGTGTAATAATAAGAGGGTCATTATGGTAGGAGATCTTAATTTCCTAGGTATTGATTGGCATCATTCTAGAGCAAGGAGTTTAGATGGGGTAGAGGTTGTCAGGTGTGTTCAGGAAGATTTCCTGACTCAATATGTAGATAAGCCTACAAGAGGAGAGGCTGTGCTGAGCTGGTATTGGGAAATGAACCTGGTCAGGTGTCAGGTCTCTGAGTTGGAAAGCATTTTGGAGATAGTCCCCATATTTACTGTATCCTGCTGTAATATTTGGCATCAACAATACCACAATATAGTGATCACAATTGTACATCCTTTTTTTCATAGCATTGGAGAAGGATAGGAACAGAAAAGTTAAGAAAGCGTTTAATTGGAGTAGGGGGAAATATGAACCTAGCTGGCAGGAACTTGGAAGTATAAATTGGGAACAGATGTTCTCAAGGAAAGGTCCGGCAGAAATGTGAAAAATGTTCAGGGAGTATTTGCGTGAAGTTCTGCATAGGTATGTTTGAATCAGACAGGGAAAGGATGGTTAGGGTACAGGAATCATTATGTATAAAGGCTGTTGAAAATTTAGACAAGAAGAAAAAAAAGCTTATGAAAAGTTCTAAAATCTAGGTAATGATAGACTTCTAGAAAATTATAAGGCTAGCAGAAAGAAGCTTAAGAATGAAATTAGGAGAGCCAGAAGGGGTCATGAGAAGGCCTTGGCGAACAGGATTAAGGAAAACCCCAAGACATTCTACAAGTATGTGAAGAGCAAGAAGATGAGACATGAGAGAATAGGACCAATCAAATATGACAGTGGAAAAGTGTGTATGGAACTGGAGGAGCTAGCAGAGGTACTGAATGAATACTTTGCTTCAGTATTCACTACAGAAAAGGATGTTGGCAATTGTAGGGATGACTTATGGCAGACTGAAAAGCTTGAGCATATAAACATTAAGAAAGAGGATATGCTGGAGCTTTTGGAAAGCATCAAGTTAGATAGATCACCGGGACCAGATGAGATGTACGCAAGGCTAATATGTGAGGCAAGGGAGGAGATTGCTGAGCCTCTGGCAATGATCTTTGCATCATCAATGGGGATGGGAGAGGTTCCAGAGGATTGGAGGGTTGCAAATGTTGTTCCCATATTCAAGAAAGGGAATAGAAAGAGCCCAGAAAATTATAGACCAGTGAGTCTTACTTCAGTGGTTGGTAAGTTGAGGAGGAAGATCCTGAAAGGCAAGACTTATGAACATTTGGAGAGGCATAAGACGATTAGGGATAGTCAACATGGCTTCATCTTGCCTGATGAGCCTGGTTGAATTTTTTTAGAATGTGACTAAAGGCATTGATGAAGGTAGAGCAGTAGATGTGGTGCATATGGATTTCAGCAAGGCATTTGATAAGATACCCCATGCAAGGCTTATTGAGAAAGTAAGGAGGCATGGGATCCAAGGGGACCTTGCTTTGTGGATCTGGAATTGGTTTACCCACGAAAGGCAAAGAATGGTTGTAGATTTGTCATATTCTGCATGGAAGTTGGTGACCAGTGGCGTGCCTCAGGGACCTGTTCTGTGACCTCTTCTCTTTGTGATTTTTATAAATGACCTGGATGAGGAAGTGGCGGGATGGGTTAGTCAATTTGCTGATGACACAAAGGTTGGAGGTGTTGTGGAAAGTGTGGAGGGCTGTCAGAGGTTACAGCGGGGCATTGATAGGATGTAAAACTGGGCTGAGAAGTGGCAGATGAAGTTCAACCCAAATACATGTGAGGTGGTTCATTTTGGTAGGTCAAATATAATGGCAGAACATACTATTAATGATAAGACTCTTGGCATTGTGGAGGATCAGAGGGATCTTGGGGTCTGAATCCATAGGATACTGAAAGCTGTTGCACAGGTTGACTCTGTGGATAAGAAGGCGTATGGTGTATTGGCCTTCATAAATCGTGGGATTGAGTTTAAGAGCTGAGAGGTAATGTTACACTACATAGGAACCTGGTCAGACCCCACTTGGAGTATTGTGCTCAGTTCTGGTCACCTGACTACAGAAAGAATGTGGAAACTTTTGAAAGGGTACAGAGAAGATTTACAAGGATGTTGCCTGGATTAGGGAGCGTGCCTTATGAAAATAGGTTGAGTGAACTTGGCCTTTCTTCCTTGGAGCGACAGAGGATGAGACGTGACCTGATAGAGGTATATGAGATGATGAGAGGCATTGATCGTGTGGATAGTCAGAGGCTTTTTCCCAGGTCTGAAGTGGCTAGCATGAGAAGATACAGTTTTAAGGTGCTTGGAAGTAGGTGCAGAGGAATGTTAGTGGTAAGTATTTTTATGCTGAGGGTGGTGTGTGCATGGACATGGCTGCCGGCGACATGATGAAGGCTAATATGATAGAGTCTTTTAAGAGACTCCTGGATAGGTACCTGGACCTTAGAAAAATAGAGGGCTATGGGTAACCCAAGGTAATTTATAAACAAGTACAACTGGCACAGCATCATGGGCCGAAGGGCCTGTATTGTGCTGTAAGTTTTCTATGTTTCTACTTTGTAGATGCTGGTAAGGTTTTAGGGTGTCAAGAGTTGAGTCGTTTGCTACAGGATACCCAACTTCTGATATCTATTATATTTATATGGCTAGTCAGTTGAAATTTTGGACAGTGGTAACTGTCAGCAATTTGATGTTGCTGACTTGATGATGAAAATGCCATTGACAAACAAAGAAAGTGATTAGATTCATGGTGGTCATTTTCTGCCACTTTTTATACATGAAATGTTATTTGCCACTTATCAGCCCATGACTGAATGTTGTCTAGATCTTGCTGCACATCAGCAGGAGTAATTTCAATTAGTAAATACCTTCGAGTGGAACTAAACAATGTGTAATCATCAGAGAAATCCTCGTTTCTGATCTAGTGATGGAAAGATGGTGTTTGCTGACGATTTTTGAACCTTAGAGACTGCCCTGAGGAACACCTGTAGTGATATCCTGGGACTAGGATAACTTATTTATTCTAATTTTAATTATATTCCTTTTTGCAAGATATGACTCCTGTCATTGGAATTATTTTTCATTGATATCCCCTACCTTTAATTTTACCAGGAACTCTGAATGTTCAATCACATGTTGCCTTGGTGTCAAGGTTGGTCACTGCTCCTGAATAGAGACCTCTTTGGTCGATATTTGCACCAAGACTGTGTTGAGATCTGGAGCTAAGTTGACCTATTGAAACCCAAATTGGACATCAGTGGGAAAGGCACTGGTGAGTGAATGCCACTTCACAACATTGTCAACAGCAGCTTTCAGCAGCTTTCCAATGATTGGGAGTAAAATGGTTGGACATTAATGAGCCACATTAGATGAATCCTGCGTTTTTAGTGACCAGGCACATCTGGTCAACCTTCCATATTGTTAGTAACTGTATAGGAATACTTTGGATAGAAATGCAGCTAGCTCTCGAACATGGGTCTTAAGGACTATGTGCGGGATGTTGTCTGATACAATAGCATTTCACTTATCCAATGCTTTTGGCAGTGAATTGAATTGATTGATGGCTGGCCTCAATGATAGTGGGTGTTTCTGGAGGAAGCCAAGAGGAATCATGTATTATTCATTTCTGATGTAACATGGATGTGACAGATTCAGCCTTTATATTAGCACATCAATACTGGCTGCAACATGATTGAGAATTTACTTAACAATCTGTCCTGAAATTTGCAATGAAGAGATAGAAAATATTTCTCCAAACAGGAGAAATCATACAACTTAAAAGTTTTAAAGTAACTACAGTCATATTATTGGTATCCACATTAAATCTACAATGCCAATGCTTGGAACTGCAGGTTGTTATGCAGTAGAACACATTTCAAATGACTTTGAACCTGCATGTTCCTCTCTTGGAGACTGTGAGTTTAAGGCAGCTCTCTGCAATTTAAAATATATGCTGTGCACCAGTAGCCACATTCTTGATCAAGTTCAAATGTGGTAGGGAAAATTTAAACAATATGATATTTACACAGTATAATCCACAATACCTGGGTGAGCACGTAGAGAGAAAAAAATGCATATTATCCTCCTGAAGGAACAATGTATGATGTGAAAAGACCGGGCACAAATATTGGAAATCATTATGCATTACAGATAACAAGACTAAGGCAGCAAAGGAGCAATATTTCTTGCTTAAGTTTATTCTGAATCTGATACTTCATTATTTTCATAGTGGTTGTCAAAACTCTTTAACAAGAAAATTCAATCTAAACTAAATAATGCCATGAAAGTAGTTGACTTGTGACATTGGAATCACAGTGCAAAATTAACAATCAGTGACATTTGTCATGCATATATTTAAACGATGTCTAAATTTCAGGACTATGATCAAAACACCTCACTTTTGACTAGTAAAATAGTCATGTTTTCTTTTTGATTATATATGCTTGCACAAAAAAAATTGCTTTTTAGAAAAACAATGCATTTCTAATCCTTGGTGGGCTAATATTGTGCTATCTTCTTTGGAAAAAAAGGAGGTGAAATTTGGAGAACTGAAGTAAGATCAGTCACCAGCATTTCAGTACCAAAATGTTATTTGTCAGGGTTTTGGGGCAAATCCCATTAGAAAAAATCACATCTGTGTTTAAGAAAAAATCTACCTCTGCATTCCCCACCCCCCTCCATACTTTCCTCCAATCACCTTAAAGTTATGCCCTCTCATGTCAGCCCTTTCCGTTCTGGAAAATTTGCACTGGCTGCCCACTTTATCAATGCTTCTTATGCACCTCTAACAGGTCACCGTTCATCCTCCTTTGCTTACGTTGTAAACATTAATGATTTGGATGTGAATGTAGGTGGTGCGATCAGTTGGTTTGCTGATGCCAATTAGTGGCATAGTGGACAATGAAGAAGGTTGTTTGAGGTTATAGCAGGATATGGATCAATTGGGAAATCGGGCATGGCTGATGGAATTTAATTCAGTTAAATAAGAAGTGGTGCATTTTGGGAAATTAAACCAGGGCAGTACATACACTGTGGATGTCAGGGCTCTGACGAGCATTGTTGCCCAAAGGCATCTTGAGGTACAAGTGTATAGACGCCTGAAAAGGGAACACAGGTGGACAGGGTGGAGAGGAAGGCATTTGGGTATGCTCACCCTCATCAATCATGAGATTGACCCCATAAAAATTGTATGGTCACTGCAGTTGTACAAAATGTTGGTTCAGCCTTATCTGGGCTATTACGTGCACTTCTGGTTGTCACACTATAGAGAAGATAGGGAGGATTTGAAGCTGGTGCAGAAGAAATCCACCAGGATGTTACCTGGATTGGAGTGTGTGAACTTTAAGGGGAGTTAGGAGTTCAAGAGGCTGAGGAATGGCTTGATAAAGTATATTAAATTATCAGAAGCAGATAGGTAGGGTAGATCATCACAGTCTTTTGTCCAGGTCAAATGCACATGGACAGAGGTTTAAGGTGAGAGGGTAAAAGGTTATAGGAGATTTGAAGGACGAGTATTTTTTGCCATTCCAAATGTTGCCTAACTTAAGTTTAATAGAGCTGCAACATGATGAGCTGGCTTTTATATTCAGCACCCTGACTCATGAAGACAAGCATGTGATAGGCTTTTATTACTACCCTGCCTACTTGTATTGCCATTTTCAGGGGGTTACAGACTTACTTTCCCATATCTCTCTGTACACCAATAGCCCTAAGCCCTGCCATTTACTGCACATATTATTCTGGCATTTGACTTTCCAAAATGCAATACCTCACATTTGCCTACATTAAACTCTATCAGTTATTTATCTATCTATATTTCTAACTGATCTATATCCATTTTACCTTCCCTACTACCCACAATACCATCAATTTTCATGTCTTCAGCAAACTTAAAAATCAGATGCATATAGTAGAATAATGGAGACATTATTCATGACTTTATTGCCCCATGAGGTTCTAGTGCTCTTAGCAGGAAAACCTATCAGAATGTCAACAAAATCGTGATTTACTTCAGTGACAAGTGCAGACAGTGAACCCATTCAGCAAGATGAAAGCAAATGTCTTTAAACCTCTGTTATGTAAAATTCTCGACCAGATTATCAGGAATCTTTATAGAAATCATTCTTATTCCTGAGAAAATTCTTTTAAGGTACATACTCTGGTAAGAAGTGACAAATCAATGACAGATCTTAAATCCTTCTCAAGAGCCCCACAATCACTGAAGCCAGTTTTCAGTTAAGTCAATAAGCTTCATATGATATTACAGAATTCTGCAAACACTGAGTATAATTTGATTGTGTTGATAATAGCACCTTCCATCACTTTACTGATGACTAATCAGTCAGGGCAGTGTGTATAAAACCACAATTGAGTGTTTTTTTTTACCCTGCATTACCCTGTCCACCAACCCCCATTCAGGGTTCCACAGAACCAATTGGTTCTCAATTTGTTTACAAACTGAATCCAGGTTGGATCAAAATAGCTGAATTCTAGAGGTAAGGTAAGAGTGATTCCCTTTGAAAACAAGGAAACATTTTACCAACTAGCATCACAAACCATTAACTTTATTACTTGGTCCTGTTTGGGACACCACGGTAGCATAAAAGTGCAACATTATTACAGCTCAGAGCATCAGAGTTCGGCGTTCGGTTCCAACGTTTTCTGTAAGAAAGTTTGTACATCCCTTCCAGTGTGTGCATGGCTTTCCACTGGGAGCTCTAGTTTCCTCCCACTTCGCAAAGTTGTACAGGGTTAACAGGTTAATTGGTCATTTAATTTGTCCTCTGTTTAGTCAGGGTTATAAGCAGCACTGCCTAACCCTGAGGCAACTCAGCTTGGTGGGCTGAATGGGCTTATTCTGCATTGTATCTCTAAAAAATAAAATTTTTACAGTGTTATAGTTGCACCTTTTACAAAGGCAAGTTTCTTCCTATAACTGAACCTCCTTATGTAAATTAAAACAACTCTTCATCATTGTCAATGTCAGCTTTTAATTTTAATATTTTGTAAAGATAGAGTTCGAAGGTACAAACTGAGATAGTGCAGTTTGAAGATATATTTTTTAAATGATGAAAATGTGCTTATGGTTTACTAGTGCCCCTATAATTACAATGCCAACAAGAGGAAATCTGCAGATGCTGGAAATTCAAACAACAACACACACAAAATGCAGGTGGAACACAGCAGGCCGGGCAGCATCTATTAGGAGAAGCACTGTCGATGTTTTGGGCCGAGACCCTTCGTTAGGACTACAATGCCAATGTCTTTTGTTTGTGGATGTTTGTTCTACATGCCTATGTGATGGTGTTTGGTTTTCTGTCTGCAAAGCCCGAAACTCAAAAGAATATTTTAAGCTCAATTCGATATAGATATCTATGGGTACCCTCACTATAGGGAAGTTGTATTGTATCTAGCTACTCTTCAAGGAATAATTTACTCCGCTGTCCAGCCTGTACAATGTGGTTTAGCTGCTAATGCCCACTGCTTGATTGGTGAGTCTCCCCTCCCTACCACGGAGAAGATACTTCTGGCTAACAAAGTAGTTCAAACGCAGTTACATTATTCTTAATGAATCACTAACAACTCTGACCTTTTGGAAAGGTCATGCAGTTGTGCTTGAAAGCTAAGTTTAGAAAGCTAACCTCAGACGCTGGAAGGTGAATATCCATCACACCTGATCTCTCTCTGTACCTATTTTTACAATGTCCTCTTACTTCCTAATAATTAAAAAAATGCGCATTTGTTCAACTTAAAATCTCGTCTGTCTGGCAACGACAGCTATGACAACAGCTGGCAAAATCCTATGTTCTAGATTCCCTCTCTCAATCTCTGTGTTTTCACTTCTTTTTCCCGCATTTATAGCTTCCTCTCTGATGGTGGTGTCTGAAAAGAGGATGCTGTCCAAGTTGCACGCCATTTTGGACAATGACTCCCATCCACTCCATAATGTACTGGTTAGGCACAGGAGTATATTCAGCCAGAGACTCATTCCACCGAGATACAACACTGAGCGTCATAGGAAGTCATTCCTGCCTGTGGCCATCAAACTTTACAACTCCTCCCTCAGAGTGTCAGACACCCTGAGCCAATAGGCTGGTCCTGGACTTATTTCCACTTGGCATGATTAACTTATTATTATTTAATTTTGGTTTTATATTGCTATATTTCTACACTATTCTTGGTTGGAGTGGCTGTAATGGAACCCAGTTTCCCTCGGGATCAATAAAGTATCACTGTCTGTCTGTCTGTGTCTGTCTTTTGGAAATATTTGGTCACCCACCTGGTTTCTCTTTAGTGACATGACATCAATAAATTGTACAATAAATCTTCATGAATTTGGGATGCTTTGTCATGTTTAATGGTGTTATCAATAGAAGTTTTCAGTAATTGAAATCATGAAAACGAATCATTTTCACGAAGCATCTTCCTAGTTTTGAAGCAATAACTAGTAAATCTGCTATTTGTGATGCGAGTGATGGGTAGAATATTGGCCAGAACATTTAAAGAGGAACTGCTGTGTCAAGATTTCCATGGGAACTTTTATATCTATATGAAAAGCCAGATGGGTGCTTGGTTCAACACCTAACCTGAAAAATTACACTTCTGACAAAACAGCATGCATCAGCTTTGCACAGAAGTGCCAGCCTAGACCCAGCTATAGGGAGTCTATCATATTCTGACTCAGGCAAAACAGTTCCCACAGAGTTAAGCTGACAATGACATCAGAACATTGTTTGAGGAACAAATAATACCTGTTATTTTTTTGTTTTTCAGATTATGGATTTAGTTATTCCTGCATAGGAATGTAAGAAATAAAAACAGGATTAAGCCACATAACCCCTTAAGCATTTTCATTATCTGACAAGATAATGGATGATCTTCTACCTGTTTCCTATATTCCTTCAATGTGACTTATATATTTACATTATTGATTTCCCTTTGTTACTTTGCTGTTGAAGAACTGGAATTGAAGATTAATTCATAACTTTGGACCAATTTTATTGCATTTGTATCAGGCATAGTTGTGTTTACCAATATGTGGACTTCTAAAAAGTAATGCAAGAAAGATACCATTGACTCAGCTTTAATGGGAGCTGAAAGAAATTGACCTCATCTGAAACTGATTCTTTTGAAACAAGTTATCAGGATTTATTTATAAAATGAAATAAAGCAACAATTAGTAACTAGGCCATAGATGTATTTGAAATAAAATTTGCTTTGTTGTTCATAGAGATAACGTTCCACTCTGGGTCTAAGGTGAGCTGAAAGCCAACTGTTTGCTATCAGTGCAGAATAGCCACAAAAATATAATTTTTTATCATTAGTAATAGATTTTAGAGCAGGGAGCTCATGAAGGCAAATTTGCAGCGGCATGAGCTGTTTCATAGATTGTATTCTTGGATCTTTAACATGTGCATGAGAAAGTGGGCAAGGTAACAGGAACAAAAGAGAAAATGCTGCAAACGTTTGGATCAAGATGCATCAGTGACGAAGTTAACTTATCTGCTCAATGCCATTTCAGTAGAATTGCAGAAAAGAAACTCATGAGACTTGTGCTTAACTCTTCATCTTAGTATTAGAGTCTCCAGTAATGCTGCAATGCATTGTTGTATCAGCATAATGATCTTGGTTATCTTTTGTGGCCATCAGAATGGACTTGGTTCCCATAGCTTCTGGGATCAGTGGTGGAAGCAATGCTGCTGAATAAACCAGAAATTCAAAGTTCATTGCAACAGGAGTTGAATGTGGAAACGATCTTGTGATATTTCTACATTGCACATTCCACACCTCATCTAGTTTGTGTTGTGGGTTTGTACAATAAAAGCAAAAGATGGCTTAAATCAGTGAACATACTTAATGTAGTGTGAGTTGTACTGTTTGCAAGAGTAAAACTTACAGAAAGAATTTGATTTGCCTTCAACACTTTACAGCCAATAGCAGTGGCACAGATTATTTTGGGATGGTTTTGGATTTGGTGGCTGCAAGGTTGTAAACTCAAACAAGGATCCTACGCCTTATCCAATATAAATAGCTATGTGCACGCTCACTACCTACTCTTCAAAGATTAGTTCACTCACCTGTTTATTCTCCATGGTGATTTTACCATGGAGAATACCCATTATTTAAGTGCTGGGTCCCCCCTCCCTATCGCAGAGATGACACTTCCAGCAAATAAAGTAGCTTAAATGCAGTTCATTTAGTTTTAGTGATTCACATTTAAATTTACACAAAATTCTTACAACACATTTAAAACTCACAGAGGATTTCTATTTTTAACATATTTCCTAACTACAAATAATTTATGTTAAAAAAACAGATACAATTCCTATCAGACAAAAATACATACTAATAAGTTGGAGATGAAGGAATCATCCATCACAAAAATTGAGGTCACGGGAATGGATTCTAGTCCACCATCTTTCTGTCATTCTTCATAATGCTTCTGGATCATTCCCTATCAGCCTGACTGTTCTTTACATTTATATACTGTTTTTGTTCTATTTTTTTCAAATACCTTTTCCCACAGTTGGTCTAAAAAACTTTTGGAGACAGAGTTCCACAATTAATGCTGTGAAGCTGACCCTTTGAGTATACCAATCTTCCAGCATTAGCTCTTCGATACGCTAAGTAATAGTATCCATCTGGTCTGAAAACTTCCTTGAACTAAACGACTTAGCCAGCATTATCTGGTTTGAATGAAGCCCAATTAAGTAACCCCATTGTCTTGCAATGCTCCTCTTGAGCAGTTAGCTTCATGGTGTGGACCAGCAAGTCAGCTCTATGGACAGAGCTTCTTCACAAATCTGTCCTTTTAATTTCAGACTGATTATTGCTTGCAATTTACATTGAGAACTCAAAACTAGCTCTGTTTACATCAAGAAGCTAACCAAAGAATATTGATTGGAAGTTGTACTTAAAAACAACTCTTTTATTTTCAGGAGATCATAGATACTATGTTAGAAAGCTGAGCTTGGCAAAAAAGAAGGCCTTCTGGCCCTGGACAGTGAATATTCATCACAATTCCCATTTTACTTTGGTGAATTAAGGACAGGAAACCATAATCTCCAAATGGACCATCATACTTGAAGAGATTAGAAGAAATTATTCCCTTTAATAAGGTTCTGGAGAATATTGAACTAGCTACAGAAATGAAGTATATTTGTATACTGAGTGATAACTATAAACTACAGGAAGAAAACCAGGAAATACAGGGCCAGAGGGGCTTGCTACCATTGACAAATCCACCACGATCACTGCTTGCCTATATATTAAGAGGGACTTTACTCTTTCCAGATCTACCACCAAGCCTGAGGGACATAACCTGGAAATCAAAATGTGGAATTATGTTATGGGTGCCAGCTCAAAATATGTTCATGGAACAGTATAAAAACTAGCTAATTCCTTAGCTTTAAGAAAACTGAGTGCATCTGAATGATATGCAGAAATGCTCAAAATCTATTAAAATAAACTGATTGAAAATCCTAAGCATTATGCTTAAAACATGCAATACATGAGTTGGGCTAATCCATGCTGTACAATTCTATGACACCATGGACTAACAAAGAACAAAATGGGTTACAAAGCACAAAGTGTAGAATAAGGAGAGAAGGCCTAGTCAACTAATGAACTGATTATTACCTTGTGGCTACTGGGATCTGACACATTCTGTCAAGAATGTGACTGAGTAGAGAATAGACGCTTGTTTCTGAGAGAATGAGAGATTGGTATTGTGCTGGGAAATTCAACAGTTTGCCCTTTGCTACTCCAACATTGGCTGGCTTTAAAAGTTAGAAACCATGGGATAAAAGGAGAATTGACTGATGAGGATTATAGTCAACCTAATAATATAAATATATTTTTTGTGTGATTGTATGTTTTACTGCTATCGTCCATGTGTTATATGTGACCTCTACTGTTGGTACTGTGTTTTGAACCTTGGCGCCCAGAGGAAAACTGTTTCATTTGGCAGTATTCATATATGGTTGAATGATCATTGAACTTGAGCTTGAACTTAATGGAAGACAGAATGATGGAGGAGGGTTGCTTTTATGATCAGAAGCTCATGGTCTACCAGAAGATTGCTGCTAGGACCCTTTCTGTCCTGGAGCCCATGGAGAATGACATGAAATTGGTGATGTTGTTTGCATTGAGAATAATCTGAGGTGGCAGAATAATATTCACCAGCTGGTAAATGGGGCAAACAATGGCAGGTAAAAGTTAATCCTGCTATTTGCAAAGTGATATACTTTAGGAGATCTAATAAGGGTAGGAAAGGAATGGTAGGGCTCCAGGGAGTAACACTGGTATGCAAATTGTAGATCGCTAGAAGTGACAGAACTGGAAGATTAGATGGTTGTTAGGTACTTGGGTAATGACCAAAGGAAAAATGGCTGGAGTCACTTAGCTCTTTAGTGTAAGGATGCTTATTAGGTGCATTAAAAATCAAACTTATAAAAGTTAGTGAAAATAAAACTGCCAATAATTTAAAAAAGATATCTACCAGAAAACACAATAATAGCTCTGTATTTATTCATGTCCAGTGTGAACTCCCGGCAGCCCTTATAGCTCTCTCTCACCAAGGATAATCAGGCCCTTTCCTTACGTGAGGGAATTCCATCTTTAATTACCAGCAAAGTTAACTTAAGTTAACAAAATTCATATATTTTGCATCATATGAATTGGAATATGTTGCATGCTACAAAGTTGTTACAACCATATTACAAGATAAACAGCTATCAACATGAAGTACAGTGTACAAAAACATACACATTTGCACATAGCTATTATTAAAGAAAATGAATATTCCACTGTATAGGTCAGGACAGGCACCATGAAGCCAACATGAGTGCATCATCTTGGTTTAGGACACATTATGAGAATATACTGGGGAAGACACTGAAGTATGCGCATTCAGAGCATTGCCAGCAGAATGACAAGATGATGTTTGTGTGTGTGAATGCAGATGTAATAAGAGATTTTAATTTCCCAAACACAGATTGGCATCTCTCTAGAGCAAGGGGTTTAGATGGGGTGCAATTTGTTAGGTGTGTTCCGGAAGGTTTCTTGACACAATATGTAGATAAGCCAACTAGAGGAGAGGCTGTACTTGGTTTGGTATTGGGAAATGAACCTGGTCAGGTGTCACGTCTCAGTGGGAGAGCATTTTGGAGATCGTGATCATAATTCTTTCTCCTTTACATTAGCATTGGAGAGAGATAGGAACAGACAAGTTAGAAAAGCATTTAATTGGAGTAAAGAGAATTATGAGGCTATCAGTCAGGAAATTGGAGGCTTAAATTAGAAACTAATGTTCTCAAGGAAAAGTGCGGAAGAAATGTGGCAAATGTTCAGGGAATATTTGTGTGAAGTTTTGCACAGGTACGTTCCAATGAGACAGGGAAGTTATGGTAGGATGCAGGAACTGTATTGTACAAAGGCTGTAATAAATCTGGTCAAGAAGAAAAGAAAAGCTTACAAAAGGTTTAGAGAGCTAGATAATGTTAGAGATCTAGAAGATTATAAGGCTAACAGAAATTAGCTTAAGAAGGAAATTAGGAGAGCCAGAAGGGGCCATGAGAAGGCCTTGGCGGGCAAGATTAAGGAAAACCCCAAGGCATTCTACAAATATGTGAGGAGCAGGAGGATAAATGAATGAATAGGACCTATCAAGTGTGACAGTGGGAAAGTGTATATGGAACCAGAGGAAATAGCAGAGGTACTGAATGAAAACTTTACTTCAGTATTCACTGTGGAAAAGGCTCTTGGTGATAATAGTGATGACTTGCAGCAGATTGAAAAGCTTGAGCATGTAGATATTAAGAAAGAGGATGTGCTGGAGCTTTTGGAAATCATCAAGTTGGATAAGTCGCCGGGCTCACATGAGATGTACCCCAAATTACTGTGGGAGGCGATTGCTGAGCTTCTGGAGATGATCTTTGCATCATGAATAGGAACGGAAGAGGTTCCAGAGGATTGGGGGGTGGCGAATGTTGTTCCTTTATTCAAGAAAGGGAGTAGAGATAGACCAGGAAATTATACACCAGTGAGTCTTTCTTCAGTGGTTGGTAAGTTGATGGAGAAGATCCTGAGAGGCAGGATTTATGAACATTTGGAGATGTATAATATGATTAGGAATAGTCAGCATGGCTTTGTCAAGGGCAGGTCATGCCTTACGAGCCTGATTTATTTTTTTTTCAGGATGTGACTAAAAATATTTATGAAGGAAGAGCAGTACATGTATATATGGATTTCAGCAAGGCATTTGATAAGGTACCCTGTGCAAGGCTTATTGAGAAAGTAAGGAGGCATGGGATCCAAGGGGAATTGCTTTGTGGATCCAGAACTGGCTTGCCCACAGAGGGCAAAGAGTGGTTGTAGATGGGTCATATCCTGCATGGAGGTCGGTTACCAGTGGAGTGCCTCAGGGATCTGTTCTGTGACCTCTTCTCTTTGTGATTTTTATAAATGACCTGGATGAGGAAGTGGAGGGATGGGTTAGTAAGTTTGCTGATGACACTAAGTTTGGGGGTGTTCTGGATAGTGTGGAGGGCTGTCAGAGGTTGTAGTGGGACATTGATAGAATGCAAAAACTGGGCTGAGAAGTGGCAGGTAGAGTTCAACCCAGATAAGTGTGAAGTGGTTCATTTTGGTAGGTCAAATATGATGGCAGAATATAGTATTAATGGTAAGTCTCTTGGCAGTGTGGAGGATCAGCGGGATCTTGGGGTCCGAGTGTATCGGACGCTCAAAGCAGCTGCACAGGTTGACTCAGTGGTTAAGAAGGCTCAGTTTTGGTTGCCTCACTACAGGAAGGATGTGGAAGCCATAGAAAGGGTGCAGGGGAGATTTACAAGGATGTTGCCTGGATCGGGGAACATGTCTTATGAGGATAGGTTGAGTGAATTCAGCTTTATCTCTTTGGAGTGACAGAGAATGAGAGATGGCCTGATAGAGGTGTATAAGATATTGGGAGGTGGTGATTGTGTGGGTAGTCAGAGTCTTTTTCCCAGGGCTGAAGTAGTTACCACAAGAGGGCACAGGTTTAAGGTGCTGGGGAGTAGGTACAGAGGAGATGTCAGGGGTAAGTTTTTTACTCAGATAGTGGTGTGTGCGTGGAATGGGCTGCCGGCAAAGGTGGTGGAGTTGGATATGATAGGGTCTTTTAAGAGACTTTTGGATAGGTACATCGAGCTTAGCAAAATAGAGGGCTGTAGGTAAGCCTATTAATTTCTAGAGGAGGGACATGTTCGGCACAACCTCCTCGGCCAAAGGGCCTGTATTATGCTGTAGGCTTTCTATGTTTCTATGTGTAAGGAGAGCATTTACAGAGTCCTGTCTGTCACAGTGGTGAGGAAAGCATTCATTGGAGGCTAGTCTTCATTGACTGAAGCATAGAACATAAGAACATCTTTATAATAACATTGGCTAAGCTGTAGCTGGAGAATTGCCTGCATTTCTAGTTGTCCCACAATAGGAAGGATGTGTTTGTGCTGTTAAGGTTGCAGAGGAAATTTCCAAATATGTGTCTGTTATGAAAAGATGTTGTGTAATTTGGGCAATCTACACAAAATGCAGGAGGAACTCAACAGACCAGGCAGCATCTATGGAAAAAAGTACAGTCCACCTATCAGGCTGAGACTCTGCCGAAAGGTGTCGCCCAAAACGTCAACTGAAGATTTTCTCTTGTTTGTGTAAGCTGGGAATGTTTTGCTTAGAATGAGAAAAGACACGCTAGAGCTGTACAAAATTATGAGAGGTATACATAAGACAGATAATGAAATTCTTTGCCCCATAACAAAGATGTCTAAATTGAAATGTCATTGGTTTAAAGGTGAGAATTAGAAGTCAGTTGCATTCTTGAACATGGTCTGCAAGTGCAGTAGAACAACACTTAAAATGTATTTGAATGAATACTTGAATAACCTAAGCTTAAAAAGCTTTAGGCAATGAACTGATAAATAAATTAGGTTAGGTATTTAGAAAATAATTAGGTATGACGATGTTCTGGTAAAATTGGACTGAAGTGCCTATTTCTGTGCTGTATGATTATAACATTGGGAATACCTTAAGGAAATGTCAATGAAATGTAGCCAGAAGTTCATGTGAAAATTCTGACCTTAGTCACACTTCTGCTGAGAACTGATGGGAAATATTGCTTAAACTTAATTTGGGGCTACATCTTCAAAAATGACAGGAGGCCACTGATGTCTGTGAATGCAGGATGCATGACTTACAAACTTAACTACAGCAAATGACCACTGTTAAGAGAAAACCCTGCCCTGTTTGCAAGAGCAATAATCCATTTGGAACAGCAGTAACTACTTCCATGTTGATTCTTCAGCAAATGCAGTTCTGATTTAATTATACAATATAATCCATTATCACATGGTTATTGATGTATTCTATTACACCCATTATTAAAGGACCATTACCCCTAGAATCACAAGTAAGACTACGGTGTGAGAATAGGCATCATGTGTGGAACTGCCCAGTTTGCATAAACATTATAAAGTGGCGGACTCAATGATTTTTGCAGAAAATAAGAATTGAATGGTCATTTCCACTTAAAATGAAATGATTGTTTTAAATGAAACAGCATTAGAATCATAGAAAACTTACAACACAATACAGGCCTTCAACCCATAATGCAGTGCCAAACATGTACTTACTTAGAAATTGCCCGAGGTTACTCACAGCCCTCTATTTTTCTAAGGTCCATGTACCTGTCCAGGAGTCTCTTAAAAGACCCAATAGTATCCGCCTTCACCACGGTCACCAGCAGCCCGTTCCATACACTCACCACTCTCTGCGTAAAAAAAAAACTTATCCCTGATATCTCCTCTGTACCTGCTTCCAAGAACCTTAAAGCTGTGCCCTTTTGTGTTAACCATTTCAGCCCTGAGAACAAGCTTCTGACTAACTACACGATCAATGCATCTCATCATCTTATACACCTCTATCAGGTCACTGTTAATCCTCTGCCACTCCAAGGAGTAAACGCCGTGTTCACTCAACCTATTCTCATAAGGCATGCTCCCCAATCCAGGTAATTTCCTACTAAATCTCCTCTGTACCCTTTCTATGGCTTCCACATCCTTCCTGTAGTGAGCTGACTAGAACTAAGCAGAGTACATCTGGTGGGGCCTGACCAGGGTCCTATATGTAACATGTCTTCTTGGCTCTTAAACTCAATTCCACGATTGATGAAGGCCAATGCACCGTATGTCATCTTAACCACAGAGTCAACCTGCGCAGCAGCTTTGAGTGTTCTATCTTAATAGGCCTTGCATGGGGTACCTCATCCAATGCCTTGCTGAAATCCATTTGCACTGCATCTTCTGCTCTGCCTTCATCAATGTGTTTAGTCACATCCTCAAAAAATTCTATCAGGCTCGTAAGGCACAACCTGACTTTGAAAAAGCCATGCTGACTACTCCTAATCATATTATACCTCTCCAAATGCTCATAAATCCTGCCTCTTGGGATCTTCTCCATCAACTTACCAATCACTGAAGTAAGACTCACTTGTCTATAATTTCCTGGGCTATCTCTACTCCCTTTTTTGAATAAGGCAACAACATCTGCAACCCTCCAATCTTCCGGAACCTCTCCTGTCCCTATTGATAATGCAAAGATCATTGCCAGAGGCTCAGCAATCTCCTCCCTTGCCTCCCACAGTAGCCTAGACTACATCTCATCTGGTCCCAGAGACTTATCCAACTTGACGCTTTCCAAAAGCTCCTGCACATGCTCTTTCTTATTGTCTATATGCTCAAGCTTTTCAATCTGCTGTAGATCATCTCTACAATCTTCAAGACCTTTTCCATATTGAATACATTAGGTTATGTATAAATGTGTGATCATAATTGGTATTGGTTTATTATTGTCACATAAACCAAGATGCAGTGAAAAGCTTGTCTTGCATAGTGCTGCAATTTGTTGAAACTCTTTGGAGAAATAACAAGCTGGATAGACAAAGGAGAATCAGCGGTTGTTGTGTACTTGGATTTTTAGAATGGCCTTGACTAGGTGCCACATAGATATTAGCATGGATAGTACGTTAGCTGATTAGCAGGAGGCAAACAATGGGAATAAAGGAAGCCCTTTTTGGTTGGCTGCCAGTGACTAGTGGTGTTCCACAGGTGTCGATGTTGGGACTGCTTCTTTATAAGTTAAATGTAAATGATTTGGATGATGGAATTGATGGAATTGTGGCCAAGTATGCAGACAACATGATAGATAAAAGAGCAGATAGTTTAGAGGAAATGGAGAGGCTACAGAAGGCCAGACAGATAGGAGAATGGACAAGGAAGTGGCAGGTGAAACACAGTGTCAGGAAGTGTATGGTCATGCATTTTGGTAGAAGAAATAAAAGAATAGTCTATTTTCGAAATGGGAAAAAAAATTAAAAATCTGAGGTGCAAAGGGACTTAGGGGGTCCTAGTGCAGGATTCCCTAAGGATTAATTTGCAGGTTGAATCACTGGTGAGGAAGGCAAATGTGATGTCAGCATTCATTTTGAGAGGACCAGAATACAAATACAAGGATGTAATTTAAGACTTTATAAAACACTGGTGAGGCTTACCTTGGAGTATTGTGAGCAGTTTTGGGCCCCTATTTAAGATAGGATTTGCTGACATTGCAGAGGGTTCAAAGGAGGTTCACAAAAATGATTCTGGGATTGGAAGGCTTATTTTATAAAGAGCATTTGATGGCTCACTGGTATTCAGAAAAATGATGAGTGATCTCATTGAAATCTATCAAATGTTGAAAGGTGTTGATAGAGTGGATGTAGAGAGGCTGTTTCCAATGGTGGGGAGGTCTAAGACCAGAGAGCACGGCTTCATAATAGAGGGGCGGCCTTTCAGAAAAGAGTTGAGGAGGAGTTTCTGTAGCCAGAGAGTGATGAATATGTGGAATTCGTTCCCACAGGCAGCTGTGGAGGCCAAGTCTTTATGAATATTTAAGGGAAACGTTGATAGATTCTTGATTAGTCAGAGCATGAAGGGATATGGGGAGAAGGCAGGAGATTGGAGCTGAGATGGAAAATGGATCAGCGTATTCGATGGGCCAAATTGCTTAATTCTGCTTCTATATCTTCTGGTCTTATATTTTATTAATATGCAAGCTGGAGTCTATGAAACATGCATGACTGTTGCTAAAGTAGAACACTATTTATACAAATATAACTGTGCAAATGTAACTAGCTTTGTATATATTGGAACCATGTGACCTAATTTTAAACCATCTTGAAAGCTAATAACTAGCTTTGTCTTAATATAATAGAGACCATAATTTCTCTTGTATATTGTTCTCCGATATAGTGAGCTTACTTTGTAATGATGATCTTGGTTGCATTTGGACTTTAGCAGCAGACTATTAAACTAAATCAGGTGGTACTTCAGCTATCAGAAGCAGTGATGTCTATTTGATTTTCATCAGCATCTGAAGAACAGATCCCATAACAATTGAAAATGCTTTCTCTGGAGGCACGAAATTTGTTGTTTTTTTTCCATTGCTGGTTTGTGATATGAATGTCCTGTTTCCTAGAATTAAAATGGTGAACTGCAGCATTCCTAAAATGCTTCATCTTTCAGCTTTACGTTTGTCTCCAGCTTTTCTCAGTTGTTAATAATATGGATTTCACAGAGCGGAAGCCAGAAAACTTATCTGTTTTTGAGGTGTTCCTACAAAACTATTTCAAGTGCGTCACTTGCACAGGTGCTATTATTTTGTTTACTGCTGCAGCTGTTTATTGGACTTTACACTACAGACCTTTCCAATACTATCCCTTGTGCACTGCCTTTGCAGAAGCTGTGTTTCAGCAAAACTTGTCTAATCATGTCTAATTGGTACTTTGTCATCTTCCCACTCTTCCTTTTGATACTTTTTTTGTCAGGAAAATAAACTTTGCATGCATCTATTTCTGTTTTACAAATACAAGAATATATTTTAGACCTTAAGGCACGGAAACAAAATTAAAATATTTAAACCATCATTAGCTCCACATGGCTGACTTATTTTCCCTCTCCACCCCATTCTACTGCATTCTCCCTGCAATCTTTGACACCTTTACTAATCAACAACATATCTCCTTTAATTATACCTAATGAGTTGGCCTCCAGAGACATCTGTCCCAATCAGTTCCAGTGACTCATCACTCTGGCTCAAGAAATTCCTTCTCACCTCAATTCTAAATGTTCCTCCTTTTATTCTGAGCTTGTGCCCACTGGACCAAGACTCTGAGACTATTAGAAATATCTTCGCGACCTTTCAATAAGGTTTCAATGAGATGACAATGATGAAACATGGCATGCAGGTTACAAAGTTTTGAAATATACTACTTCTAAACCAGTCTCACTGCAATCAGCAGCCAGTAATTTCCCTTTAAGTAGCATACTTTTGAATTGTCTAAACAAACTAGTGATTTCATGATCTTCTGAAGGACTCGGTGGACTTAACTCTCAAGCAGATGAAGGTATATCACCATGCTAAAAGAGGGAGAGGAGAGGAGGACTCCAAGTCAGGACTAAATTGCTGGGGTATGAAACCTCTTGATAGCAAATATAACTGGAGAACAAGACTGAAGATCTAAGCACAAGATTGCTGTATTGGAGGGAAATGTGGAATTGCTGCATTCTGTGACATTGCTCACTCCAGATATGCCAGATATGTTGGTAAGACTTGAGCACTGAATGGACTAGAGTGCCAGTTTAGAGAAGGCAAAAAGTTGGGGTATGTGTTTCATGATAAACACTCTGTTGTGCTCAGATGCAGCAGTCTTGTCACACCCTTGTTCCCCTAGCATCTAATGATTAAGTGATGACCATTCTACTCACCAAGAGAATCCTCCTCCGTGATCCGGACCGCAGTTTACATGCCACCAAAGGTCTCTGTTAAGCAGGCACTCGAGGTGCTGAGCACCATCATCAGCAAATAAGGAAACCCTATCCCAACACCTTTCAAATCATTGTTAGGGGCTTCAGTCAGGCTTATTTGAAAAATCTCTGCCCAGTTATCATCAACATAACACCTGTAGCACCAGGGGTCCCAACACACTTGACCACTGCTATATTATGATTAGGAATGCCTACCTTTCCATACCAAGACTCCATTTCAGGAAATCAGATCACTTGGCTTTCCTCCTCCTACCTGCATACAGGCAGAAACTAAAGAGCAAGGTCTCAGAGATAAGGAGAACAAAGAAGTGGTTATGTGAGGCAGAGAAGTGAGTATGAGCCACGTTCAAGGACAAATCAGAGGTTCTGAATGAATACACCGTAATCGTAATGGACTTCATAGAAACAGCCATAGACAAGTGAGTCCCCAAAATGTCATTCTGTCTTCCCCAAAAAGGAGCTGGACCAAACTTGAATCATGGAAGGATGTCGGACAGCTGTGACAGGGCTTGAATGCTATCATCTCCTACAAAGTGTAACCAAGTGACATAGGTGACAAGAAGGTTTCCTTCCCAGAGGAGCACAATGCCTTTTGTGCTTACTTCGGCCATCAAAATATGGAGGAAATTTTACAAACTCCCACAGCCCCTGAAGACCCTGTGATTTCTGTGTCTGAGGCCAACATGAGAGCCTTCAGGAGGGTGAAACCAAGGAAAACATCCATCCAGACTGGGTACCTGGCCGTATACTAAAGATTTCTGCTGATCTGACCTTGACTGAAGCGTTCGCTGATAGTTTTGTTCTCTCTCTTTGCCAGTCTGAGATACTCACCAGTTTTAAGGAAGGTTTCAATTATTCTGACGCCTAAGAAGAACATAGTAACCTGCTTCAGTGACAATTGTCTAGTAGCACTTACATCCACTGTGATAAAATACTCTGAGATGTCAACTCATATCAGCTCTTGCTTGAGAAGTAACGTGGATTCACCCACCATCACAACAAGTCAACAGTGGAGTTTATTTGACTCAACCATGGAATATCTGGAAGCAAAGATACATAACATCAGGATTCTCTTTATTGACTATAGTTTGGCAATCAATCCCCTCAAAACTAATCAATAATCTCCAAGACCTAAGCCTCAATACCTCCATGTGCAACTGGGTCCTTGATTTCCTCACTTGTAGCCCCAGTCAGTTCAGATTGGCAACAAAATTTCCTCTACAATCTCCTTTAACACAGGTGCACCTGAAGACTGTGTGCTGAGCTCCCTGCTCTACTATCTTTATGCTGATAACTGTGAGGGTAAGCAAAGCTCCCATGTCATTTTTAAGTTTGCTGATGACAACACTGCTGTTAGTCAAATTAAATGTGGTGGCCATCAACATATAGGAGGAGATCGCAAATATGGCTTAGTAGTACTACAAGAATATCCTCTCTTTCAATGTCAGTAAGACCAAGGAGCTGAATATTGGCTTCAGGAGGAGGAAATCAAAGGTCCAGGAGCCAGACCGCAACGGGGGAATAAGAGGTAGAGAGGCTCAGCAAGTTTAAATTCTTCAGTGTTAATTATTTCAGAGGATCTATCCTGTGTCCAGGACAGAAGGGCCATTACAAAGGAAGCACAGCAGTGCCTCTACTTTCTCAGAAATTTGTGAAGATTTGGCCTGATATCTAAAACTCTGACAAACTTCTATAGATGTGTGGTAGAGGGTATATCGATTGGTTGCATCACTGTCTAGTATGGGAACATCAGTGCCCTTGAACAGAAAAGCCTTCAAAAGTCATGGATACAACCCAGTCCATCACAGGTAAAGCCCTCCCCAACATTGAGTACGTCTATATGGAGTGCTGACACATCCATCACCAAGGACTTCCACCATCCATTGCGTGCTGTTCTAGCTGCTGCCAACAGGAAGAAGGTACAGGAGCCATCAGTTCTGTGATACATATCACTGATGTATTATGGGAACAGTCAACTAGGAAAGGCTATTAAATCCCAGTCTTTGCCTTCTGCCAGTCAGCCAATCTATCTTTCCTAGAATAGTATGGGCTTCTACCTTGTTTAGCAGCACCTAGCAGCATATGCAGCACCTTGTCAATGGCCTTCTGAAAATCCAAGTAAGTAACATCCATTGATTCACCTTTTTAACCTGTTTGCTACTTCATCAAAGAATTCCAACAGATTTGTCAAGCAAGATCTTCCTTTAAGGTAACCAAGTGCCCCAAACCTTATCCTTAATGATAAACATCAACATTTTAATAACTACTGAAGTTGGGCTAACCATCTTATAATTTCTTGTCTTTTAATCCCCTTCCCTTCTTAAAGAGTCAAATGGCAGTTGTGATGTTCCAGTCCTCTTGAACCAATCTTGACTTCATTAATTCTTGAAAGATCTCCATTAATCCCTTCACAATCTCTTCAGCTACCTCTTTCAGAACTTCGGAGTGTAGTCCATTTTGTCCATTTACCTTCAAACTCTGCCTTTCTCAAATTTCTGGCATGTTGCTAATATCTTCCGTTGCAAAGATGGATGCAAATACTTATTCAGTATTTACTTATTCAATTTGTCTATTATTTCTTTATTTCCGTTTAATGCTTCTCCAGTGACAATTTCCAGCCAACGTGTCATCTCTTGCCTCTGTTTCATTCTTATTATATCTAAAAAAACTTTTGGCATTCTATTTCATATTACCGGCTTTCCAACCTTCATATTTCATCTTTTCTCTTCTTAGTGCTTTTTAGATGTTAGATTTTAAAAGCTTCATAAACTCTACTTTCCCACTGACTTTTGTTAAATTGTATGCTCTCTTTTTTGCTTTTATGCTGTTTTTGACTTCCCTTGTCAGGCATGGTTGCCTCATCCTGCAAATTGAATGCTTCTTGTTTGGAATGAACTGATCCCATGTACTTTGAATTACTCCTATAAATCCTGCCATTGCTATTCTACCATCATTCCTGTTATAGTCTCCTTCCAAATTAGTTTTGGCCAGCGACTCTCTCAAGTCTCTGTAGCTTTCTTTACTCATCTATGAAAATAATACATCTGATTTCAGCTTTTCCCTCTCAAACTGCAGGGTGAATTATCTCTTTATTATGATCACTGGCTCCTATGGGTTCCTTTACTTTAGGCTCTCCAATCAAATCAAATCTGGTTCTTTACGCAACACCCAATCCAGAATTGCTTGATCACAAGCTGGTCTATAACAGTATCTTTTAAGCTTTCGACAAAATCCTTCTCCTGGGATCAAGTGCTCATATGATTTTCCCAATCTATCAGCAGTCCCTGATGAGCAGTAGAGCATCATTTTTCCTGCATGCTTTTTTTAAATCTCCTGTTGAAATGTGTACTCCACATCCTAGCTAATACTTTGAGGTCCATATATAACTCCCATTAGCGACATTTTCAAAGGCTTCAAAGGTGCGTTTAATGTCAGAGAAATGTATACAATGTACATCCTGAAATGCTATTTCTTCACAACCATCCATGAAAATAGAGGAGTCCCCCAAAGAATGAACAACAGTTAAATGTCAGAACGTTAAAGTACCCCCCCCCCGCGTCCTTCCCTTCCATGCGTAAGTAGCAGCAAGCAACAATCCCCCCACTGGCAAATAAAAGCATCAGTACCCACCACCGAGCACTCAAACGTGAGCAAGACAAAAGCAAAGACACAGACTTGCAGTACTCCAACAACTACATTGTTCACTCAGCATTCGACATACCACGGGCTCTCTCTCTCCCTAATAAGGGAGAAAGGTGTCTCTCCTTTTCACAGCAAAAGGGGAGATATAACAAACAACTCGCTGGTTTACAATGTGAAAAGTCCATTGCATCGCTTTTTCGAAGCTCTGTGTCCAAAGATCTTGACTCTTGGGTCTCTGGACACAAAGCCTTAGATCTTCTATCTCCCACGATACACCAGTCTTCTGCTCAAACACCGACTTCTGATCCCCAAGCCTTCCAAGGCCATGAAAACTCAGTCCTCTGAAGGTGTGTGGAGCTCTTAAGCTGAGCCCTTGGCATGCCGAACATTGGCCATTCATGAAACCATTCCCATTCCCCCAGAAAACCATAGTAAGAGTGTAACTCCAGGTCAGGGTCTTCAAAGAACCCTGAGAGAGACAAGCAGATATATTAAAGATGGAAGTAGAGCTGATTCTGAAGATGCAAGCAAAGGAATTGCCATTAACCCTCCTGAGCTCCTCCTCCACCTTTACCCTTCCATTTCCTTGACTCCACTCACAAGAATGTTCCAGCTTCTTATCCAACTTCATTTCTTACTAAAAATTTGATTTCATTTTTTACTGACAGAGCTAGCCTTCTCTACTCTGCCTACCTGCTTGTCCTATCAGTACAATAGTTATACTAGGATGTTACGCTCCCAGCTGTGATCTTCATTCAGCCACAATTCTATGATGCCTAAAGCATTTTACCTCCCTATTTCTAACTGCACTCTAAGCTTTCAAGCCAAGACTCATCACTCCGGACAGATAAAAAAAGGGATGGTACAAGATAAATTACATGTATAAATGAATATTTTCACAATCAATTAAAATGAAAAATATGTAAACAATACACATGGAAAGTGGGAATAAATTAGCAGTATTTCTATGCCTAATTGCTCTATGATTCTTATTTCTATGATTGTACATCCATTGATAACTGTAAATGCTATGAGAAAAGTGTTGGGAAATAATATTAGATAAAGTAAACAAGGTTTAAAATGATCACCGGAGGACTGCAAGACCGGGAAGGTGAAAAGTGTTTTGTACCAGCCAAAAACAAAAGGAAATAGGCGAGGAAATAAATTGGCAAGAAATGTCAGGCTTTCTGCAGCAATAAAAAATAAGTGGCAAAATGGAATTTATTATGCAAATAAAGAAGAGGCAGAGGTAACAAACATTTTGTAGTGGACATAATTGTTGTAACAGAAGTAAAGGAAAATTAAGGGACCAATGGGATTGAGCCATTGACAATAATTAGACCATTAAAGGGAAAGTACTGGAGAAGTTAAGGGAACTGAAGCCTGAATGCGTCAGATGGTTCACAACCTCATGTTCCAAAAGAAGATTAAAGTTTACCTTTATTTGTTACATGTATTTTGAAATATACAATGAAATGTGTTGTTTGCATCAATAACCAACATAGTCCGAGCTTGTGTTGGGAGAGAGCAGAAGTTTCATGACCTTCCAGTGCCAACATAGCATGCCTACAACTTACTAACCTATACCTCTTTGGAGTGTGGGAGGAACTGTAGCATTCAGAAGAAATATTTGAGGATATGTAGCCAATGCTCATTGAACTTAAGAAATGAGAAAGATGATACTATTAGGATATGCAAGTATGAGAATTTGTGAGGGTTCAACAGAATAAATGTCAGGAAGTTATTCCCTCATGGTGGAGAATCCAGAAGAAAGGATCTAGTTTCAGGATTGAGGGGTGGTCATTTTGAAATGTCAATTGTTTATGGAAAGTGTTGTAATTCTTTGGCATTCTTTCCTCTAAGGATTGTGGGTACTCAGCCATTCAATATTTTCAAAGGTAAAGCTGATACGTTTTGGACACTAAGAGCATCAAATGTTGCAGGAACAAAGCAAAATGTCAACTGTTATCCTGTTGATCAGCAGAGTAGGTGGAAAGGTCATTAGGGTTTCCCCCTGTTTCTTTTTCTTATGTGGAACTGGACACAGTATATTTTCAAATGGTTCTAATTTAGTTGCATATTTAGTAGCTTGTGACCACCTTTCACGAATATTCAACAAGAGGTAGCAATTTTTTGCATTTGAGAGTTGATTTGTTGCTTACAATTTTTGGTCAGTTATGAAAATATGAAATAATTCAATTGCTATAAAAAGAGTTATCAACGTTTGGATGACTGAAACTATGTAGCTCTGAGATTTCTGTATACTCCCTCTCTCTCTCCCTGAGGGGAAAAAATAGACTTTTGCCAAAACTTCTTAAAATTTCAGGGTTTTGGAGCACAGGAAATATTTTCACAGGAGCCACTGAGATAGAAACAATGATGTGTATAAAAGGAAGACAATGGCTATTTGAAGCAAAGAAGAAAAACAAATGAAGAAAAGAAAATAGAGTAGCTCTGAAGTAGTTTTGAAGGTATCTTCTTCTCCAGTGCTTCCTGTCAACGGCATTTGGCTCATTGACAAGTGGCTATTACCTGAATTTATCTAATTTACATGCAAATGGCATTTACTAGATTGAACAACTCAGCATGCATCACATTTTGTTTCTATAGATGAATTCATATCTGATGTTACTCCTCACTCCTTTAAAACCACAGGGGAACAAATCCCGTAGCTGTATCAAGTAATTCAGAATTGTGATGTGCAATTATCTAACTCCAGTTGAGTGGAATGCAGGCGCTATGTTAATTTTATGCTCCTTATTAGGCCATAAGAGAAAGGAGCAGAATTAGGCCATTTGACCCATCAAGTCTGTTCTGCCATTTCATCATGGCTGAACCAATTAACCTTCCAGCCCCTTTTTCCTGCATTCTGCCTTTATCCCTCATATCCTGATCAATCAAGAATCTATTAACCTCTGCCTTAAATATCCATAAAGATTTTACCTCCGTAGCTTCCCGTGGCAAAGAGTTCCACAGATTCACCACTCTCTGGCTAAAGAGATACCTCTTTATCTCTGCTCTAAGAGGATGTCACTAATCTGATGCTGTGTCCTCTGGCCTCAGTCTCTCTCTGCATGGGAAACATCCTCTTCACATCCACTCTGTCAAGGCCTTTCACCCCATTTAATAGGTTTCAATGAGGTTGCCCCTCATTCTTCTGAATTCTAGTGAATGGAGACCCAGAGCCATCAAACACTCTTCATATGACAAGCTATTCAATCCTGGAATAATTTTGGTGACCCTCCTTTGTACCCTCTCCCGTTTCAATGCATTCTTTCAAAGATAAGGGGCCCAAGCACTTATCGCAACAAGCACTAACCACACTAGATGACTAGATGTGTCAGAAGAGGCCTATGTAAGGTAACCAGAACATAAAATTGTCCTGAACTGTTTTGTACTTGCAACTATTGATGTTGCCAGGATTGTAAAAGGTGCAAACAAATGAATTTGATCAGACAGACAGTGAAGAATGGCATAATATGAGAGACAGTATACTCTAGCATTTTTAAATGCTGCACTCTATGCCTCGGTAGATGATTTGGAAGGGAAGAGAGACATCCTACATGCAGACAAGACTCAGAGATAGCCCTCTGGACAAACATTGAGAAGGCTGTATGGAGGTCAGTGTCAGCACTCAGCTTCAAGGACTCATGATCCAGTACAATTAGAGGTTCAACAATCACAGACGAGTAACAAAGATGTTTGGAAATACCTTTAAAAGTCAACTGCATTGAAAGCCTCATGCTACTAAATTCACAACACTCCCAACACTAATACAACAATCCCAATTCATCAGCGTTGATGCCAACAGTGAAATGCACAGGTGCATCCTGACACATTTGCCATTGTTACAGCCTCACACCGGCAGCTCACAGCTTTCGCATGCTGTCCTTCAAACATGACAACTTGCTTCCTTTCAGGTTTGACACTTGCTGACACATTTCCCTCTGTTGAAGGAGAAGGGAATCTGTACTTGGAGGAAGGAGAAATTTAAAGAAAGGGCAGTTATGTCTACTGTTACGGACTCATGCAACAATAAATATATGAGCTAGGCAAGGGTTTTTATAACAAATAACACCTTTATTAAACACTGAAAACAAACCCCCCAAAAGTAAACAAATCACTAACATAACCGAAAATCAGCTGCTGTGCGGCAGCTTAAACAGTTCTTAAAGCAATGAAGCTTATACAGTTCTTAAAGCGATGTTGCAAAAACAGTTCTTTAAAGTAGTATTGCCAAAAGTTCAAAATGCTCACAGTCCATTTAAGGGAGAGACTTTTTAAGACGATTTAAATTCTCTTTCACGTCGTGTTGTTTCGGTTCCCAAATCGAACTTTTCCCACGAAGAAGTTACATAACGAAAAGGTTTAAAGGCACTGACCTTTCCTTTACAACACTGTCCTCAATCCTTTCTGCTATTTTGCAGGGATTAACATGAGAACAGTCAACAAATTCCTTCCGAATAAGGATCAAACAAGGTCAAACCTGTTTCACCGTCAAAATCGATTCTCCTCGATCCTTTATCTCCTGAACTCCTATCTTCACTCTCCCCTGATTCTTAACTAGCAGTATTGTAAAGAAACTGCTGGCAATGACTTTTTAAACTTTAGGCATTAGATAAAACTTCATCTTCCAACTAAACTGCGTCATAACATTAAATCACGCAGTGGCATGAAGTCAACATGGCAAATCCAGCCATGAACTGCCCCTCCTCACAGGGAGGGGTCCTCCTTTTACACCCTGTAAAAAAAAACCTGTCACATGAGCTCTACTGGCGGGAAAATGATGTCACTCCACCATCACAAGACCATTACCTCAAGTCCAGTATAGCTTCAACCCCAGTCACATGACAAGGGTACCACTGTCACGTGTCACGGGTACGTAACAATACATATCCTGATCCACAGAAAGGGAAATGCCTGCAGGACATTATTGATATTAGTGCTCTGGTAATGCCTTGGCTTATGTGGCAGTTGTCTTGATTGGATGACTGCATGAGGAGCAAGGTGGTAGGCAACAACTTCATTTTCTACAACTCTCCAACTTGGAAATACATCTGCATTCTTTTATCACCAGTCAATCAGAACTATAACTTGTGATATACTTCATCTGTGTCGGAATTCTTTCAGTCTGAGAATATGATCATAAGACATAGGAGCAGAATCTGGACATTTGGCCCATCAAGTCTGCTCTGTCATTCAATCAATGCTGATCCTTTTTTGCTCTCCTCTTCAAACCCATTTCCCAGCCTTCTCCCCATAATCTTTAATGCCATGTTCCAATCAAGAACCTATCAATTAAATAGACCCAATGACCTGGCCTCCACAGCACCACATGGCAACAAATTCACCACCCTCTGGCACCAAGAACTGTGGAATGAAATAAGTAAATTCATCATCACCTTTTCGAGGTCTGATATGATTGATCAATGACCACAGCCTTTGCTATTAATACCACAGTTATGTGTGTTGATAATTAGTTCACTTAAAATCCATCTTAAAATCTTTTTTAAAAAACATCCTTAACGATCCTTAACAATGTACCTTGGGGTTGCAAGTCCAAACCTCCCTGAAAGTGGCCATTTGAGTCGATAGAGTGATAAGGAAAGTGCATGGTATGTCTGTCCTCACTGGTCAGAGCACTGAGAATAAGGGTAAGGTAGTCACACTTCAGCTACAGTATATTAAACCTTGTTTTGCCTAAACAGAGTATTGTGTACAATTCATGTCACCTATTACAGGAAGAATGTGGAGGCTTTGGCAAGGGTGCAGAAAAGGTGTTCTACCAGGATGTTGCCTGGATTAAATGGTATGAGCTATAAGGAGGATTGGACAAACTTGGATTTTTTTCCCTGGACCGGGAAGCTGAGGGGAGACTTTATACAAGTTTACAAAATAATGATAGGGTAGATGATCAGAATAATTTTCCATGGTAGAAATTTCAAGTAAGGAGGATCTGCATTTAAGCTCAGAGGGAGAAAATTTAAAGGCGATGAGCGCAGGAAGCCTTTTACACAGAGAGTAGTCGGTTCCTGAAATGTGCTGCCAGGGTTAGTGGTGGAAGTAGATTCAATGCAGCAGTTAAGAAGCTGTTAGATAGTCACGTTTAATATTCAGCTCAAAGAGATTCAGTTTAATTGGGCATTATGTTCAGTGCATTACTGTAGGCCAAAGGGCCTCCAGTTCAGAATCAGAGTCAGGTTTATTATCACTGGCATGTGTCGTGAAATTTGTTAGCAGCAGCAGTGCGATGCAAAACATGATAATATAGAAAGAAAATAACTAAATAAATAGCCAGGTAAATCAATGACGGTAAGTATATATATGTATGTTGAATAGATTAAAATATTGCAAGAACAGAAATAACATACATTAAAAGAAGAATAAAAAGTGAGGGAGTGTTTATAGATTCAATGTCCATTTAAAAATCATATGGCAGAGGGGAAGAAGTTGTTCCTGAATCGCTGAGTGTGTGCCTTCAGGCTTCTATACCTCCTTCCTGACGGTAACAATGTGAAGAGGGCATGTTCTTGGCGATGGGAGTCCTTAATAATGGGCGTTGCCTTTCTGAGGCACTGCTTCTTGAAGATGTCTTGGAGACTACAGAGACTAGTACTCAAGAACGAGCAGACTGATATTATAACTTCCTGTAGCTGCTTTCAGTCCTGTGCAGTAGCCCCGTCAAACCAGACAGTGATGTAGCCTGTTAGAATGCATTCCACAGTACATCAATAGAAGTAGTCGAGTCTTTTGGGTGACAAACTGAATCTCTCCAAACTCGTGTTGAAATATAGCTGCTGTTTTGCCTTCTTCATTGTTGCATTGATATGTTAGGACCAGGTTAGATCCTCAGAGATAGTGACATCCAGGAACTTGAAATTGCTCACCCTTTCCTCTTCTGATCCCTCGAAGAGCCTAGAGGTGTGTTCCCTCATCTTACCCTTCCTTACAATTAGCTCTTTCATCTTACTGACATTGAGTGCAAGGTTGTTACTACAACACTACACAACTAGCTGGTATATCTCACTCCTGTACACCCTCTTGTCACGATCTGAGATTCTACCAGCAATGGTTGTATTATCAACAAACTTATAGCTATACCGAGCACACAGACATGTGCATACAGGGAGTAGAGCAGTGGGCGAAGCACACACCCCTGAGATGCACAAGTGTTGATCATCAACAAGGAGGAGATATTATCAGAAACCCACATGAGTTCTGGTTAGGAAATTGAAGGTCCAATTCTAGAGGGAGGTTCAGAATCATTATTTCCAGATCAGGCTGTGGGAATAGTGGTGTTAAATGTTGATCTGCAGTTAACAAATAGAACTTGCCATAAGTGTTGGTGTTTGTCATGGTGACGCTACCATGTGCTTGCTTTACTCTTGTGCTGTACTGTTCACTACTAATATGTTGCATACTGAAGTGAATTTGTGAGAAGCTTAAGTGCATGTGTGTGTAAGTCAGTGATTTTTGCTAAATTTGAAATGCCTGGTAAATACATTCAATATTAGGCATAATATTTTCATTCTGTACCACATTTTTTCCAAATATTTAAGTTCTTCAGTGACTCTAATTGTGCAAATTGTGAACTAGCACAGATGATAAATGACTGCTAATGAATTAGGTTTAAAAGTTAAGTTTTATACAATTACCATTACAGTTACCGTTGCATACAATTCATTAGTGTGTTCCAACAATCAATGAACACAAGCATACATTGTATTGAGAAGTTTCTTCTTTTACAGCTATTTAACAGAAGGAAGTGAAAGAAAAACCCAGGTAATCAGTCGTTACTAGTTGAGGATGCAAAGATATTTAAAGACTTGAAACAGCTATTTTGAACTGATAAATTGAGCCAGAGGACAAAAATTTGGAGAAGTGCATTTTTTTACCCGTAGTTATACTGACCGAAGTAAATACATCTCAGCATTACCCTTGTCTGCTGTGCTCAGACGTGTGAAATGAGCTTAATAATTCATACCTACCATTTTCTTATGAGGCACCATGGTAGTGATGCTATTACAGCTTGGGCATTCTGGAGTTCAGAGTTCGGAGTTCAATTCCAGTGCCATTCTGTAAGGAGTCTCTGTACATCGTCCATATGGAATGTGTGGGTTTTCTCCAGGTCCTCCAGTTTGCAGAGACCCACAGTCCAAAGACTTACTAATTGGTCATTTGAGCAACACACAGTTTCCAACATTTTGTGTGTGTTGCTCAGATTTCCAGCATCTGCAGATTTTCTCTTGTTTTTGGTCATTGTGGATTATCTCATGATTAGGTTTGAGTTAATTGGATTTTTTGGGGGTTGCTGGAGCTGTGTATTACGAAGGGTTGGTTGTCCATCTCTGCACTGAGTCACTAAAGAAATAAATAAACTTTGTTGTGAAGAGCTTGAAGAAGCAAGCAGGAGAACTACATTAATATCAAGAACACTATTACTGTACTACTGTTAGTTTAATGTTGGCAGTAAAATCATGCCTCAATATCCAAGATGATTGTGTTGCTCATGTGCTATATATCTGAGAAAACATCTATCCTCCAGTTACGTACACAACATCCTGGAGAAACTTAACAGGTCTGGCTGAATTTATGGAGCGGATTTATTAGCAACAAACTAATTAAAATGTATATTAATTAAGTAATTAATCTATAAAACTGTAAAGCTTACATACGGAATTAATTTAGGAGAGGGACTTATGAGAAATCTAATGAATTACTAGAAGCATCAAACTTACAAATCATACCAGCAAAGTTGTCAAACTTTTTGTTGCTCTTATTCATGAGGAGTCGATGCAGCCTTAATAAAAATATATTTGGCCTTTTACAGATGCTATGGGTGATATTAATCGGATCAAGTGGAGAGGTCTGGAAATTCTTTCATGTAACATTAGATAAACAAACATTAATGTGGCATGAAGAAATTTTATGCAAGAAATTTCTGAGATAACTGACATCAGACGTAATATTAATTAGTCTTTACATTGTGACATTTTCTTCCACCTTAACAGTTTTACTTGTATCTAGCTTGCACATTTACCATCAATTGGACAACAATGGTAGAAAGATACCTTCAGTGAGATTTTCACACATTGGAACTGCTACTTTTGAATTGAATTGACTTTATTACTTGCATTCTTCACATACATGAGGAGTAAAATTCTTTACATTATATCTCCGTCTAAATGTGCAATGTACAATTTATAGTAACTTGTAATAAATAGTACATACAACAGTCAATATAGCATAGAAATGCAATTGAATCAGCGTGAATTAATCAGTCTGATGGTCTGGTGGAAGAAGCTGGCCCAGAGCCTGTTGGTCCTGGCTCTTATGGTGCGGTACAGTTTCCCAGATGGTAGCATCTGGAACAGTTTGTGGTTGGGTTCACTCGGATCCCCAATGATCCTCTGGACCCTTTTTATGCACCTGTCACTGTAAATGTCCTGAACAATGGGAAGTTCACATCTACAGATGCGCTGGGCTGTCCGCACCACTCTCTGCAGAGTCCTGTGATTCAGGGAAGTACAATTCCCATACCAAGCAATGACGCAGCCAGTCAGGATGCTCTCAATTGTGCCCCTGTAGAAAGTTCTTAGGATTTGGGGACCCGTGCCAAACTTCTTCAGCCATCTGAGGTGAAAGAGGAGCTGTAGTGCTTTTTTCACCATGCAGCTGGTACGTAAAGACTACGTGTGATCCTCGGTGATGTGGATGCCGAGGAACTTAAAGCTGTTAACCCTCTCAACCCCAGATCCATTGATGTCAATGGGGGTTAGCCTGTCTCCATTCCTCCTGTAATCCACAACCGGCTCCTGTTTTTGTGATGTTGAGGGAGAGGTTGTTTTCTTGACGCCACTGTGTCAGAGAGATGACTTCTTCTCTGTCGGCTGCCTCGTTATTATTTGAGTTAAGGCCAATCAATGTAGTATCATCAGCAAACTTAATTAGCAGATTGGAGCTGTGGGTGGTGGTACAGTCATGGGTAAACAGAAAGTAAAGGAGGGGGCTGAGGACACAGCCCCGAGGGGCACTTATGTTGAGGGTCAGAGGGACAGAGGTGAGGGAGACCACTCTTATCACCTGTAGGCGATCTGACAGGAAGTCCAGAATCCAGCTACACAAGCAGAAAAAACAATCATTGCTCAGCTGAAGATTCTGAAACACAGTGTCTCTTGTACTATGTGAAAACTGTACAAGAGACACTTCTTCTCCAACTAAACATCAAATAAACTAACGCAAAATGGGACATTGATCGATGCACCATCAAGGAATTCCTCCTCAAAGTTTTAGTGGCTAAAAATTCCAGAAGAGATTCCATGTTCATCAGAGGAGAAATGAGTGAAACGCTGGAAACATCTGTCAAAAGAGATGACACCCGACACTCCAACCATCTTCACAGGGAGCTATTATTTCATCTGTGGTTTTTACTCTCTCCGGCTACCCTTCCACAAGTCGACCCCACTTGTACCTCAGAAAAGACTCAAGGTCAAGCTCACACAGTGCCTACACTCTGCTGTCTTTCTAAAGGTTAGCTCTTTTTTTGCCTCTGGATCTACCCCACCTGTTTCGGCTGAAATATGTTGCTTATGTTGCTTTCTTCTTAGCTGTAGAAATAAAAGAACCTGAGCAATGCTCAGGAAGCTTTGAGCTTTTGGTTAATATGTCTTCAACTTTCAAAACTGCTCGGGGCAGTTAACTGCATTGCTCAGTTTCCTAAACCACAGGCAATCAGAGGGTGCATACCCACACTGAGAGGGACTCCGTCAAATCTGCGGCAGAATTGCCCTTGCATGCATCAACAGCCTGAGTTGATTCTGTCCCCCCTCAATCACGTATTGATTATTGGATCATACCATTTGTTTCTTCACTTCAGTAGATGAAGGAGTGTTGTGCCTGTTGATAGTCTGCTTCCAGAGATTGGAGGTGTGAAGATGCATACAATTAGCATGGAAAATGTGATGGCTACATCAGTTGTTCCTGAAGCACAGGGAGTCCAATGGTGTTGTTTTGCAAAGGCATGAACTAATTTTTCAATCTTTTTAGAGCTTTGCAAAATGGCATGGGGCAAATTGCTAATGTGTTCTTAAAGTCTAGAAAATGACACACATGAATTTCAGGGCCATAATCTTAAAAGATTATTTGGAATCATTTTAGAAGTTCACCGTGGTAGAAAAACCTGATTAAGAGCATTGTTACATTTCAAATCTCATGAAAAAATATAACTTGAAACACTATAAAAACACTAGAAACACAGATTTATATAAATTATATTAATATAATCAAAAGTTCACAGATGGTGTTGTAAAATAGTATATTTTATTGAGATAATTATAAGCGATATAAACCAGAGTTTTACCTAAATTTCTTAAAAAATGCTTTCCTCAGTTTTAAGAATATAATCCTAATTTTGTTCTGATCCTTAAAGGTATGCACAAAGTATTGTTTTCCTAATCTAAGTGTACTGCATTGGAACTGCAATGCAAATATGGCTACACCGTCAGCGCAGACATAAATTTTGTAACCCTGAAAAATGAGGATAATCATAGGGAAATCAACTCCTGAAGAGTAATCATGCTGCGGCAGTCAAGAGATAGTCACTTAACTTTATACACTGATATCAGGGAAGCAGTGATGACTTCTAATTAGAGCTGCAGTCAAGCAGACATTCAAGCCCCATTAAAGCAAATCAGATGGGGCTCTTTTGAACATGAAGTGATTTGTATTTTACCTTTTGAAGGACACATTAGAACAATGCCCCAATTTAATGTTACTTACATTTAAGTGAAACTCTTTAGTGAGAATGCTAAAAATCTGGATTCATTTGATAGAAGACTGAACATTGTGAGCAAATCATGGTTTCGTCCCACATTTTGAAAAAGTAATTTACAATATTGCTCACTCCTGAATGTTTCAGTAGTTATGCTCCCTAAGATGTTGTTTCATGACTGTGCACTAAAGGGCATTATTAAAGATATATTGGCATTGGGTTATTGCTGTCACTTGTACCAAGGTACAATGAGAAGCTTGTCTTGTTTATAAAGATTGAATCATTACACAGTGCATTAAGCTATAAAAGATAAAACAGTAACGATGCAAAATAAAGTGTAAAGACTACTGAAAAAGTGCACTGCAGGTAAATGATAAAGTGCAAGATCATAACAAGGTAGACTGTGCGACCAAGCATCCATTTTATTTTACAGGAGCCTCACACCTTATCTCCTTACTGGCCTATCAGCTCCCTCCCTCTGGTGCTGTTACCCCTTTTCTTCCTTCCATGGCCTTTTGCCTTCTCTGGTCAGATTCCCCCTTCTCTAGACCTGTATCTCTAACGCTAATCTATTTTCCAACTCTTTGCCACCCCTCCCCCTTCCCAGTTTTTCCTCTCCTCCCCCATTTTCTAACTCTGACTCCTCATCTTTTTTCCCCAGTCCTGATGGTCTCAGCCTGAAATGTCGACTATAACCTTTTCCATCAATGCTGCTTATCCTGCTGAGTTCCTCCAGCAATTTGTGTTTGCTTATTGCACAAGAGGTCCAGTCAAGTGTTTGATAGAAGCTTTTCTTAAGCCTGGTGGAATGTGCTTTCAGAGTTTTGTGTTTTCCGGCCAATGGAAGAGGAGAGAGAACATCTGAGGTTGGTGGAGTTTTTTATTAGACTGGCTGCTTTACTGAAGCAGTAAGAAGTATTGACATGGAGCGGAGGCCTGTTCCTCTGTTGAACTGTGCTGTGTCCACACTCTGCATTTTCATGCAGTCATGTAGAGCAGTTGGCGTACAAAGACAATATTTATCCAGATGTGCTGCTTTCTATGGTGCATTGATAAAATTTGTACGACAGGAAGATGCCGAATTTCTTCAGCCTCGTGAGAAAGTAGAAGTACTGACGGGCTTAATTGGCTGTGACATCCACATGGATGGACCTGGGCAGGCTATTAATGATGGTCACTGTGGTAACTTCTTCTTTACAAAAAGACCACTCGACAACTTGATGGCCGAAAGAGCATCTTTATCTGGGACGGCAAATGATATTTACAATACAGAGGTTTCCAGGTACCTCGTGCGACATGGGTGGAGGACTATAGGCATTGCATGCTGGGAGGAAAAAGAGTGGAAGACCCCGCCAACCCTGGATCCCACCTCTTGCTACCAACAGCTTCCCAAATGGTACTAACTTACTTTTAACAACACTCACATTACAACTGTCACACAAAGGAACTTGAAACTCACAATGCTCTCAAATCCGAATACCATTGATGCTGATAATTGAATGTGCACTTCTTCCTTTGTGAAGTCAATGACCAGCTCTTTAGTTTTGTTGACATTGAGGGAAAGGTTTTTGCCAGGACATCATGTCTTTGGCCTCCCTATCTCCTTCCTGTACTCTGACATATTACTATTCGAGATGCGGCCCAATACAGTGGTATTATCCGCAAAAATGTAGATGGAGTTAGAGCAGAATCTGGCCATGCAGTCATCATTGTACAAGCAGTAGAGTTAAAGGGTTGAGGATGAAACATTCTGGAGCAGAGTGTACAGAGGTTTTACGCTTATCCTTATGGAATGCAATCTGTTGAAAGAATAATACTGTTCAAGGTGGAACTATAGTCAATTTACAATAGTCTGACATGGGTGTCTTTCCTGTTCAGATGTTTCAGACGTGATTGTAGAACAAGCCACCTACCGTAGGCCTGTTTCAGTGGAAGGCATACTGTAGTGGGTCAAAGTTGTCTGGAAAACTAGATTGACCATTTTTTTCATTCACACCAAGAATTTCCTTCAACAAATCAGGAAATATGAAATTCATGGAATGCAGCATACTTTTTTTATTCATTAAGTGAAGAAATAAAGATAACTATGAACCTGCATGTTGTGAAAGGATGGCTAAATAAAACTGATTTAGATTTCATTTAAAAATTATATAAATCTATTATATTATACCATTTATCTTGCAACTGCTGAGCAGGATAAAATCAAACAAAGAAAATTAAATTAAAACTGAGTCAGACTGGGAACGAAATAGAGACCAGCTGAGATACACTGTCATGTCAAGATAATTTATCAAAGTACTGGGTGACATTTATTACTGTGAAGAAATTATTGTAACAACTCATCAAAAAATTTTCATTCTTTGGTTTCAGTGCAGCAGGACACAGAAAAACACACTTTTAAGAATTGAATTTTCCAGGACCTTTATCAGTGAGGAACTGACAGACATTATCTTGAAAAGTATGTCAAGCTGGTTATCTGAGGGATTCTAAGGAGAAAGCTTCTGTACTCAACACATTGTCTCTTCTGTTATTTTCATAAATGAGGCTGACATGCGTCTTCCTCAATTTATTAGCATAATATCGACACAATAGTAGATGTAATGTACCTCCAAAGACCCATAAATTATTTATCATGTTCAGAGCAATGACTGTCCAAGTATTATAAATCATTGTAAAAGCTGGTCAATAGACTCATCACAGACTTCCTAGAGAAAATTACAAGGAGTTCAATTGTATGCTAAGGTGAAAGAGGTGTAAGCTGCAAGAATCTTAATAGCACAATATCTGATACAATGTCGAAGAAATAATGAGGTGCTTTCATTATAATTCCAAGCAGTGATATACTTAACAAGTATGGAGGAAATTCTATTAGCTTTTTAAGGATTATGGTCTTACAAAATGAAATAAATTTCCAGCTCTCTCTTCTGTCTGTCCTTCTGCTTCAAGCTGCATTGCTATGATATTACTTCCATTCCTTAGCAATGAGCAGGCTTTTGTTTGATCCATTGTTCTGTTTTAAAATCAGTGGACTATTAATTTTGAATATAACTGATTCTTGCTTATGGGAAGTATGTACCAGTTTTGTCTTGATTAATTATTTTGCTCTGATTGGAATACCTACCAATCCCTTTCATTTGAAACATGATTCCCTTCCAGATTTTATGAATTATCATTTCTTTGTAGAAAATTAGATGATGGACTGCAATAAAATAAATTTTCAGTACGCTGTTGTTATACAACAGGACAATAACAGCTCCTCAGTCCCTTGACCATTCTGGATTCTGGCAGTGTAGGTTTTTTCACTCTGCCATTTGTAAAATCAACATTAATAGAAAACAGAAGATAGTTTTTTTTAAAATATGTTTTGCCTCAAAATAATGCTGTAAAATGAATGTAACTTAACAACAAAGCTTTCGTCTGTTTTCTGTACCTGATATATGGACGAAGTCCTCAATACCACTGTAAGTGTTCCTTCTCCATTGTATTTTGAATTTATTTGATTTTTATTTAATTTGGTTTTTTAAAATATTTTCTATTCATTAAGTCCCTTAACCTTCCTGCAAGAGCAATATTAACATACACCAGAGGAAGGTTCTTGTCAAAGAATCTTAAGAATACTATAATCTAGTATTAGCCACTTGCTGAATTGTAACTTGTTTTAAGCTACAGAGCAAGGATTATCTTCTCTTTCAGCTTTTGGACAAAACCAAGCTCTCTTAAATGAAACCTCAAGGTAAACGAGCATTCTTCACTATCTTTTACATCTGTTCCCTTCTCTTTGACAGTATCTAGTGTTAGAGAGCTACTTGCAGCTTCCATTCTGGTTTTGTGGGTTCTGTCATTGCTTTTGAGGCCAATGAAATGACTGCAGTCTCATCCAGAGATGGGCCAGGAGGTGGCTGGCAGAGTTGGTGGTGCACTCCTTCCATGGTTTTTGGAGGTTCTCTATATTTCTCTGATGCTTGGCCTTGAGGCCATCCTGAATACTCCTCTTTGAGCTGAAGGAGAAAAAGGATCTCTGGGAGAATGTAGCATTTCTTTAAGGAAGCTTTCATTATTTTTTGTCTCTCTGGCCACTTGACAGTCTCTTCCCACAACAGAGCTCGGATCAGAATGTCAAGTTTCAAGTGTTGGGCATCTAAGTGATATGCTCCACCCGTTATTTCTATCATAGAATAATCAGGATATTGCTATTGGGAATACTCTGCTGGGGAGATGAAGTTGATATTTGTTTACTTCCCCTTCCAATGTATTTGTGATACTTATTGAGTGGTCGCGAATTAATATATGGACCAAAGTATCATGGGAAATTTGGAATGCTGAGGGGAAAGGGAAGACTGGCCTCTTTTCTCAAAGTGCGATACAGTTCTGGGCTTGATCATTTGACCAATTTGCTCATGCTGACCAAGATGCTGATTTAATCTAGTCCTATTTTCTTGTGTTTGGCCTATATCCATGTACCTATCCAAGTGCCTTTTAAATGTGCAGCAAGAATGATGTCAGAAGCTGGCAGGTGATTGTTGAAAGTGATGAAAGACTGAGGAAAGAATGTGATCGATGAGGAAGGTGGAAATAGATTAAAGGTAAGGAGGTGGGGCTGGGACTCTAGTGGGAGATGTGTAGACGGTGGGAGATGCAGTGATGTGAGGGTAGTTAGATCATGAGGAGAGATAAAAGAACAAAGACGGAAAGGGATAGAGTAAAAAGAGGTTATGGAAATCTTAGAATTTGATGTTCCAAATTCTGATCAGACGGTGCAGGCATCAAAAGAGAATTTAAAGATATTGCTGGAAGCAAGGAACATAGTATTAAAGTAATTCAAGCCCTGTAAAAAAAGGTTGGTTAGAGAACAAAAAAAAACAGAGTAATGGTAAAATAATCCTTTTCAGATTGGTGCCACATCCTAAGTGGTGTGCCCCAGGGATCTGTTGAGGTCGATTTTGTTTTCCATTTATAGAAATTATCTGAACACAGGCACAAGGAATAATATCATTGTTTCTGCTCCTAACTAAGGAATTTGGAAATTCAGAAGAGGAATACAGAAGGTTGTAGGGGAACATGTCTAAGATTTATAGAATAGATCAATAGGTAATAAATGTATTTCATTACAAGAGGTAAGGTATGTATTTGGAGAAATAAAGTTAATTAATTATGTTAATGGTAGAGTATAGATATAGCAGTGAAACTATGTAGGGACTGAAGATAGACAATGCTGGCTGCATAGTCAGTCGTTCATTTACTGTGAGGAAATGAAAAAACTGAGCATGGTGTAAAACAGACTGGCTATCTGCAAAAGTAATCTATCTTATGCTAGTTTAGATTAGTTCCTACTCCATAGCATTTTAAAGATCAATGTTGGTAAGTCCCTAAACTAGCATCATAAGTGGTGGGGGCAGTGCAAGTTGCCAACATAACAGCTTTGGTCCATGGCTCTGAGCATTGATCCTGTGTACTGTGTTCAAAATAATGCTTCGTAGGTGAGAAACAGCACAGAAGCCTTTCTTCTGTCAAATCTGTAAGGACAGAGATAACAGATTCCTGATCGGGACGGGGCTGGAGGAGAGGATTTCATCCATTTTTGGAATCCATGTTACCTCTTGAGCATCAGAAATTGGATTTGGGCTATTGGTTATCAGATTTGCAATCTGCTGCTATGAGGTGCCTGAAGAACTCTTAGCTCACAGTCCAGTGGCACAGTCTAGGCTGGCTGGAAAGTGATTGAGGATTCAGAATAGCATTATTATCTAGAAGGTTGGTTTTGGGAATATTGAAGTGATATTAGGTGTGACTGAGCAAAGAAAAGTGAAATAAATCTACCCAAATGAAGATTAAAGTTTTGTATTCCTTTACAGATTTCTGCTCATACTGAAGCAGAATTCCATGTGTAGTTCTGATGACATCATGAATCCTAAACAGAGCTTATCTTTAGAAGTTTTCCCTGAAACTTGAATTGATTTTTATCAGCAATTAACCAGCACTTTCATCACCTAACATTATATAATTCATATTCAATTTATTTCATTCAAATAGATCATTAATTCTCTTTACTGATTATTTTTGCATATATTAATATAACATGTAGAACATTCAACCTCTTTAAATTCAAAAAAAACTATTGAAATATTGCAGTTCAGCACTTTCTGTGTAGAGCTAAATTCAGAGTGTAATTTTACACCAACAGTCAAAAAAAGGTTTAATATTTTAATATTTCATGCTTTCAATGTATCATTGACTGGAATGAACCAGTGCATTTTTATTGAATGTAATTCAAAAAGAAAAGTACCTTACTATTTTAAATTTAACACATTAAATGTGGCCCACAATGTTGTTCCTAACCAGCTGAAAAACAAAACAAAAATGCCCAAGCACTAATCCCTCCTTTTTACTCCATGTCCTTTCATCTTCCTTTAGTAGTTCTATTTTCATTAAAATCATCTGATAACATTGTTTGATACTCTTCATTTTATAGTAGTGAATAATTCTGTCTCAAGAATCTGGGGCGTCATGACAGTGTAGTGGTTAGCATAGTGCCTTGCATTAGCTTTGTTTAATTCTCATGATAATAACCCATTTTTAGAGTCAGTGACCTTTGGAAATATTCCTGATGGAAATCTGTACTCTATGTATGTTAGGCTGAGAATGAATGATAAGTTTCTCAGGAGAAATGAATTAATAACATTAAAAATCAAAGTTGAAAATTCAAAGTACATTTATTATCATATACAACCCTGAGATCCCTCTTCCTACAGGCAGCTACAAAACGAAGAAACCCAATTGAACCCACTAAGAAAAAAGGAGGATCATCAAATATCCAATGTGCAGAAAAAAAACAAGTTGTGCAAACAATAAAAGTAAACATGTAACATACAGAACTGATGTTTACAAAAGCGGGTCCACAGCCATAGAACCAGTTGTCACTGCAGCCGATTCAGGAGCTCGTTAGTTGGAGGATACAACCTCAGTTCAGCGCAGAGCCATATGAACCTCGTGAAGCAGTGAGTTGAACTGACCCATCCTTCACAACAGACCCTCACACCTTGACTTTTTCAGTCTGGCTTAAATCGCCCAAGCCTCAGGTCATTCTTTGCTGAACCTACACCATCATGGGGAGAACATATGAACTCTTTACAGGCAGCAAAAGGAATTGAACCCGGATCGCCTATACTGTAAAGCCTTGTGCTAATCATGACACTGTAGCGGTGTGCTACATGCAGCGCTAAAATTACGACACGGAGTCGGTAACTGCAGTCGAAGGAAAAAAACTTTATTCGAAATCTTCAGCCTCACTTTTAAGCCTCCCTCAACCTGCCCCCCATGGCGCAGAGGCTCCAAAGCTCTGTGCTCGCAAACCCCCGTAGGCTATCTAATTGTGAGTCGGTTTGGATGTGCCAGGAAAAGGGTCGCCACATAACCCCCCCCCAGAACCGGCGATACACCCCCCAATGTCCGCAGTCTGGGCCAGAACCTGCTTGGGAGGTCGGCCTCTCCGCCGAGGTGCCGGAAATTCGGCCGGTTGCGCCAGGTCCACATGGGCCGGTTTGAGGCGGTCCACCGTGAAAACCTCCTCTTTCCCCCCAACGTCCAGCACGAACGTGGACCCGTTGTTCCGGAGCACCATAAACGGCCCCTCGTATGGCCGCTGCAGCGGTGGCCGATGCCCGCCCCTTCGTACAAACACAAACTTACAGTTCTGTAGGTCTTTGGGTACGCAGGTCGGGTGTCGCCCGTGCTGTGAAGTGGGTATGGGGGCCAGGTTACCGAGCTTCTCGCGTAGTCTGCCCAGGACTGCTGCGGGATCTTCCTCTTGCCCCCTTGGGGCTGGTAGGAACTCTCCGGGGACGACCAGGGGCGCGCCGTATACCAACTCGGCCGACGAGGCGTGCAGGTCGTCCTTGGGCGCTGTGCGGATGCCGAGTAGGACCCAGGGAAGCTCGTCCGCCCAGTTGGCTCCTCGCAGGCGGGCCATGAGGGCCGACTTCAGGTGACGGTGGAAACGCTCCACTAGCCCGGTCGACTGTGGGTGGTAGGCAGTGGTGTGGTGCAGCTGAGTCCCCAAAAGGCTGGCCATAGCTGACCACAGGCTGGAGGTGAACTGGGCGCCTCTGTCGGAGGTAATATGGGCTGGTACACTAAAGCGAGATATCCAGGTGGCGATCAGGGCTCGGGCGCAAGATTCAGAGGTGATGTCGGTGAGCGGGACCGCCTCTGGCCATCTTGTGAACCGCTCCACGATAGTCAGGAGGTGCCGCGCTCTGCGCGACACTGGCAGGGGGCCCACGATATCCACATGAGTGTGATCGAAACGCTGGTGGGCGGGATGGAACTGCTGCGGTGGGGCTTTGGTGTGCCGCTGCACCTTGGCCGTCTGGCAGTGCATGCACGTTTTGGCCCATTCACTGACCTGTTTGCGGAGTCCGTGCCAAACGAACCTGCTGGAAACCATCCGGACAGTTGTCCGGATGGAGGGATGCGCCAAGTTATGAATGGAGTCGAAAACGCGTCGCCGCCAGGCTGTCGGGACGACTGGACGGGGCTGGCCGGTGGCGACGTCACAGAGTAGGGTCCTCTCACCCGGGCCCACGGGGAGGTCCTGGAGCTGCAAACCGGAGACTGCGGTTCTGTAACTCGGAATCTCCTCATCCGCCTGCTGCGCCTCTGCCAGTGCCTCAAAGTCTACCCCTTGGGAAAGGGCATGAACGGTAGGGCGAGAGAGTGCATCCGCCATGACATTGTCCTTACCCGAGACGTGCCGGACATCCGTCGTGTATTCAGAGATGTAGGACAGGTGGCGTTGCTGGCGGGACGACCAGGGGTCGGACGCTTTCGTAAACGCAAAGGTAAGCGGTTTGTGGTCTGTGAACGCGGTGAAGGGCCGACCTTCTAGGAAGTACCTGAAATGCCGGATTGCCAGGTAGAGCGCCAACAGTTCCCGGTCGAAAGCACTGTACTTGAGCTCGGGTGGCCGCAGGTGTTTGCTGAAAAACGCCAGGGGTTGCCAGCGACCTGCGATGAGTTGCTCCAGCACCCCACCGACTGCCGTGTTAGATGCGTCCACTGTGAGGGCGGTAGGGGCGTCCATTCTGGGATGTACTAGCATTGCGGGGTCCGCCAAAGCTTCCTTCGTTTGAACGAAAGCGGCAGCGGACTCCTCGTCCCAGGTAATGTCCTTGCTTGGACCCGACATCAGGGCGAACAGGGGGCGCATGATCCGGGCAGCTGAAGGGAGGAAGCGGCGGTAGAAATTGACCATACCTACGAATTCCTGAAGGCCTTTGATCGTGGTGGGTCGGGGAAAGAGGCGGACCGCATCTACCTTAGCAGGCAGAGGGGTTACCCCGTCTTTAGTAATCCTGTGGCCCAGGAAGTCAATGGTATCGAGTCCGAACTGGCATTTGGCGGGGTTGATTGTAAGACCGTACTCATTCAGTCGGGCGCAGAGTTGACGGAGGTGGGACAGATGCTCCTGACGACTGCTGCTGGCTATGAGGATGTCATCCAAATAGATGAACGCGAAGTCCAGGTCCCGTCCCACTGCGTCCATTAACCGCTGGAACGTCTGTGCGGCATTCTTCAGGCCGAACGGCATGCAGAGGAACTCGAAAAGGCCAAACGGGCTGATGAGAGCCGTTTTGGGGACGTCATCAGGATTTGATGGTACCCTCGGACGAGGTCTACCTTGGAGAAGATCCGGGCGCCGTGCAGGTTTGCTGCAAAGTCCTGAATGTGCGGCACAGGGTAGCGGTCCGGTGTGGTAGCCTTGTTCAGCCTGCGGTAGTCGCCGCACGGTCTCCAGCCCCCCGTCGCTTTGGGCACCATGTGCAGGGGGGAGGCCCATGGGCTGTCGGACCGCCGGATGATCCCCAATTCCTCCATCCTCTGGAACTCCTCCTTCGCAAGTCGGAGCTTGTCCGGGGGAAGCCGCCGAGTGCGGGCATGGAGGGGTGGTCCCTGGGTCGGGATGTGGTGCTGTACGCCGTGCCTGGGCATGGCCGCTGTGAACTGCGGTGCCAGAACCGATGGGAAATCCGCCAGGACACTGGTGAAGTCGTTGCCGGACAGCGTGATGGAGCCGAGGTGAGGGGCTGGCAACTGGGCTGCACCCAGGGAGAACGTCTGAAAGGTCTCGGCGTGTACCAGTCTCTTCCTGGGCAGGTCGACCAGTAGGCTGTGAGCCCGCAAAAAATCCGCACCCAGAAGCGGTTGGGCTACGGCGGCCAGTGTGAAGTCCCACGGGAACTGGCTGGAGCCGAACTGTAGCTGCACCTGACGGGTGCCATAGGTCCTTACTGTGCTGCCATTCACGGCCCTCGGGGGGGACCCGGTGCCCTGCTGCGGGTGTCGTAACTCGTCAGAGGTAAAACACTGATCTCAGCCCCAGTATCGACCAAAAACCAGCGTCCCGACCTTCTATCCCACACATACAGGAGGCTATCCCGATGGCCAGCCGCCGTAGCCATCAGCGGCGGCTGGCCCTGGCGTTTCCCGGGAACTTGCAGGGCGGGCGACAACGGCGGGCTTCTGCGCCCCACCGCTGGTGGTAGAAGCACCAGTGTTCATTGGGCCGGGGGTTGGCGGGCTCTGCGGCCGGGCCTGGACTGGTTTGCTGCTGGGAGCGTGGCTGGGAGATCTGTGTGATGGACGCCCCACTCACCTTTTTGGCGTTCCACAGCAAGTCCGCCCGGGCTGCCACCTTCCGGGGGTCACTGAAATCCGCGTCGGACAGCAGCAGGCGTATGTCCTCGGGCAGTTGCTCCAGGAATGCCTGCTCAAACATGAGGCAGGGTGTGTGTTCGTCGGCGAGAGACAACATCTCATTCATTAAAGCCGAAGGAGGTCTGTCGCCCAAGCCATCCAGGTGCAGTAAACGGGCAGCCCACTCGCGCCATGAGAGTCCGAAAGTCCTGAGGAGCAGGGCTTTGAATTCCGTGTACTTGCCGTCTGCCGGGGGCGACTGTACGAACTCCGTGACCTGGGCCGCTGTGTCCTGGTCGAGGGAGCTCACCACATAGTAGTAGCGGGTGTCTTCTGAGGTGATCTGGCGAACGTGGAATTGGGCTTCGGCTTGCTGGAACCATAGGTCCGGGCGCTGTGTCCAGAAACCCGGCAGTTTCAACGAAACCGCATGAACAGAGGCGGCGTCGGTCATTTCTGGTCCAAAAATCGTTTGGACCGTCGGGGTCACCAATTGTAGCGGTGTGCTACACGCAGCGCTAAAATTACGACACGGAGTCGGTAACTGCAGTCGAAGGAAAAAAACTTTATCCGAAATCTTCAGCCTCACTTTTAAGCCTCCCTCAACCTGCCCCCCATGGCACAGAGGCTCCAAAGCTCTGTGCTCGCAAACCCCCGTAGGCTATCTAATTGTGAGTCGGTTCGGATGTGCCAGGAAAAGGGTCGCCACAACACTACTGTGCTGCCCCAAAATATTCCATATCTATTTATTTATTAACTGATTGGTTGAGATATAATGTGGAATATTCCCTTCCAGCCCTTCGAGCTGCACTGCCCAATAATCCCCCGATTTAATCCTTTTCTAATCAATTTACAATGACCAAATAACCTACCAACTGGTATGTCTTTGAACTGTCAGAGGAAACCAAAGCACCCAGAGAAAGCCTGTGCAGAACGTACAAACTCCTTACAGGCCATAGCGGGAATAGAACCCAGGTCACTGGTTCCGTAAAGTGTTGTTTTAACCACTACGCTATCATGCTGCCCCTATAAATAATTTTGGTCACTTTTGGATCATTCTGAATAGTTCATATGTTTACTTAATATGTTTTTACACACCAGGGGTCAAAATGACACAAAATTATCATGGACTTGCAAGAAGTACATCAGCTGCAACTCTTTGGTGACTGTGTTGGCAAGCTGGATGTCTGTGGATCACTCATAAGAGTGGTTGATAGTCAGGTGTTACAAAGAGGCAGTCACACCTATTTGCAGGAGATAAATAGCTGGGTGAGTGTCAGGAGACTATAAGGGAATAGACAGTAAGTGCAAAGTAGCCCTGTGGCTATTCCCCTCCATTACAACTATACTGCACTGGGCACTGTTGGGAGGCCGACTTACTGGGGAGAGAAAACTGTAGTCAGGTTTCAATGCCTGGCTGAGGAAATGGTGCAGGGAGCGAGGTTTCAGATTTATGTAACATTAGGATCTCCTCCGGGGAAGGTACGACCTGTACAAAAGGGTCAGGTACTCCTGTTCCCAAGAGGAGTTTCAGTGTTTATGAGCATTGGGGGGGGGGGGGGGGGGAGGGGTGTAAACTTCGCTAGTAGGGGTATGGGAACTAGAGTGTTAGTCAGGTGATAGAGCAGTTGGAATAAAAGAGATATCAGACATGGATTTTTACACATGCAATAAGAATTGAGATAGTGGTAGAGTTGATGCATTAGGGACATATCCAATTTGTAAAAGAGAACAAATTGTGTAAATGGTAAAAAAAAAATGTAAACAGATACACATTAGAACATGAACTGCAGAGTATGCAAAAGTGAGTCCACAGCTGTGGAGCCCATTCAGCGCTGAGGTGAGTGAAGCCCACCCAGGAGCACGATGACTGCAGGGTAACAACTGTTCCTGAACCTGGTGGTGTGGGATCCAAGACTCCTGCACCTCCAGCCTGACGGTAGTAGCAAAAAGAGAGGGAGACCCCAGTCAAATCCGGGCAGACATCTTTGAACAGCTGTTTATTTTCTGACCTTGTTCTCAACTAATTTAATCTTGCTCGATGCTTTAATCAGCGTGGAGTAATGGAACCAGCCACAGGTGTGTCTTCTGCTATCAGGCTTCAACGCAGTGTCCACCCCCAGCGATGGCCACTTTAGCCATTCCTGTACTCTCAAGAGTTTAATTCTCTGAATTCCCCAGGTAATCGCAAAAGGGCCACATCATTTAATCAGTTCAAAAGTGGACCCTTAAAAAGGAAATCACAGGTTGTAGATTGCAGTGATTGCAGTTCAGAAGACGAAGTCTATCTAATAGAACATCTAGTAGTTACATGAGTTGGATGCAAAACATCTTCTTGGTTACTGGTACCATCTTGCTTTACTAAATAGGTTTGTGGATGAAATAAAAAATGGAGGGTTATGTACTGTCTAGGATGTTGTGGTTAGATTGATGAGGAAGTTGGTTAAAAGCCTGGTCGAACAGTGTGGGTTGAAGGGTCTGTATTGCGCTGTGGTGTTCAATGTTCTCAGTTCTATTGTAAGTTACCATTCTGCTTGTTATGCTCTACAGTATAAAACACAGTTTAGATATTGGGGAAGTCAAATCTTTGCAAATTTCTGAAATTTTTCTGATAAGGTTAGCAGTTATTTGCAAACTGAGAACTACTTTGAACAGTTACTCTGATAGTCCTTATAACATCCAGTAGGCTCTGAAAAGTGTTTGAAGATAGAGTGCCATACATCAACCTACTGAACCACAACTAAAAATGCAATAGAGAAGTTGTGAATCTCTGAGATTGCTCAACACTAAATAGGAGTATGAAAGAAATATGGAATTAAAGTGGATTTTTATTAAGCACTTCAGAATCCTGTTATTACTATATCAAACAATGATTTCAGCAAGACATTTGATAAGGTACCTCATGTAAGGCTTGTTGAGAAAGTAAGGAGGCATGGGATCCATGTGGATATTCTTTTGTGGATTCAGAATTGGCTTGCCCACAGAAGGTCGTGTGGTTGTAGACGGGTCATATTCTGCATGGAGGTCGGTGACCAGTGCATGTGCCTCAGGGATCTGTTCTGGGACTCCTTCTCTTTGTGATTATTATCAATGACCTGGATGAGGAAGTGGAGGGATGGGTAAATTTGCTGATGACGCAAAGATTGGGGATGTTGTGGACAGTATGTAGGGCTGTCAGAGGTTACAGTGGGACATCAATAGGATGCAAAACTGGGCTGAGAAGTGGCAGATGGAGTTCAACCCAGATAAGTGTGAAGTGGTTTATTTTGGTAGGTCAAATACGATGGCAGAATATAGTATTAATGGTAAGACTCTTGGCAGTGTGGAGGATCAGAGGGATCTTGGGGTCTGAGTCCATAGGACACTCAAAGCTGCTATGCAGGTTGAATCTGTACTTCAGAAGGCATATGGTGCATTGGCCTTTATCAACCGTGTGATTGAGTTTAGGACTTGAGTGGTAACTTTGCAGCTATATAGGACCCTGGCCAGACCTCACTTGGAGTATTGTGCTCTGTTCTGCCCGCCTCACTACAGGAAGGATGTGGAAACCATGCAAAGGGTACAGAGGGGATTTACAATGATGTTTCCTGGATTGGGGAGTATGCCTTATAAGAATAGCTTGAGTGATCTTGGCATTTTTTCCTTGGAGCGGTGGAGGATGAGAGGTTACCTGAGAGAGGTATATAAGATGATGAGAGGCATTGATTGTGTGGATAGTCAAAGGCTTTTTTTTCCCAGGGCTGAAATGGCTAGCATGAGAGAGCACAGTTTTAAGGTGCTTGAAAGTAGGTACAGAGGTGTCAGGGGTAAGTTTTTTACACAGACAGTGGTGAGTATGTGGAATGGGCTGCTGGTGACGGTGGTGGAGGTGGATACAATAGGGCCTTTTAAGAGATGGAGCTTAGTAAAATAGAGGGCAATGGGTAATCCTAGGTAATTTCTAAAGTAAGGACGTGTTCAGCACAGCTTTGTGGGACAAACGGCCTGTATTGTGCTGTAGGTTTTCTCTGTTTCTCTGTAATGAAACCGTGACGTTACAAATATCCTAGACATCTCACTCTCTGTTCCTGACAGTCATTGGGCATAGCAGTAGTTAAAATATTTGCTACCATTTGTACTGATAGTTCCATGTTCACACAAGTACACTCTGTTACTGTGTCTCTTCCTTTCTCTCTTATGCTGATCTAGCTTTGCTTTGAATACGTTTGCCATTCTCTCTGTTTATTCAATCTCGAACCATATTCCAAAATTCAACCATTCTGTAGGTCAAGCACATAAAGTGGCAGAAGCCCAAGACAGTACTAAGTGACTTTATTCTTGCACCACCAGCACTGCCCTGCCATCTTTGACTGCGTTACCACTTTCCTGCTCAATTCCCGTAATCCTTGAGTCCCTGCTTGTCCAAGATTCTGTGTCAGCCATGAAAACTAATGTGACTCAGCATCGGAAGAAAGAAATTCATCATATCATCTTAAGTGGCCCCATGGAGACAGAAGAAATTATATGATTAATTTATATGATTAATTTATTTCTTTGGGTGCTGAATCACTTTATGGCTGCCACAGAATTTTGACCACACAGGGAATCAAGGATTTTTTCAGATACAGGAAGTGTTGAGTAACACACAAAAAATGTTGAAGGAACTCATCAGGTCAGGCAGCATCAACAGAGGGAAATAAGCGGACAATATTTTGGGCTAATAAAGGTTCTCAGCCCAAACTGTCTCTGGACAGGACATGTATACACCTTGATAGACAGGGACTGTTTAAGGATAGACAACATGGCTTTTGTGTGGTTGGCTGTGTGCTACCAATCTTATAGTGTTTTTTGAGGAAGTTGGTGAAGGCAAGGCAGTGGATATTGTTCACATTGACTTGCTTGGTATTCAATACTATCATTATTATTATTTCTTTTTTTTACTTTCTCTTTGTATTTGCACATTTTGTTTTTCTTTTTGCACTTTGGTTGTTGTCCATACTGCTGGGTGGAGTCTTTCATTGATGCTGGTGTGCTTCTTATATGTATTGTGATTACCTGCAAGAAAGTGACTCTCAGGGCGGTATATGGTGACGTACATATACTTTGATAATAAATTTACTTTGAACCTTACACTTTGAATTTAACAAGGACTTTGTCAAGGCCCCACCTGGGAAGTTATTTAGGAAAGTTCAGTCACTTGGACATTCAGGATGAGGTAGTAAATTGGACTAGTCGTTGGCTTCATGGAAAAAACCAGAAAGTGGTACCGAATGTCTGTCTCACTGACTGCAGGCCTGGGACTGGTGGTGTGCCACAGGGATCAGTGCTATATCTGTTGTTTTTCATCTATATCAATGATCTGGGTGATAATGTGGTATACTAGATCAGCAAATTTGAAGATGATACTAAGATTGGGGCATAGTGGACATCAAGGAAGTCTATCAAAGTTTACATCAGGATCTTGACCAACTGGAAAAATAGATTGAATAACGGCAGATGGAATTTAATGCAAGCAGGTGTGGTGTGTTGCACTTTGAGAGGACAAACCAATATAGTACTTACACCATATCTGTAAGGCACTGAGGAGTATGGTAGAACAGAGAGATCTGAGAATACAGATACATAATTCTTTGGAAGTGCCTTCACAGGTAGATAGGGTCATAAAGAAAGCTTTTGGATATGGGCCTTCATAAATCTAAGTTCTGAGTACAGGAGTTGGGCTGTTATGTTGAAGTTATTTCAGTTGTTGGTGGGGCCTAATTTGGAATATGTTGTCCAGTTCTGGTCACCTGCCTACAGGGAAGATATCAATAAGTTGAAAGCATGTAAGGAAATTTTGCAAGGTTATTGCCGGGCCTTGAGGACCTGAATTATATGGAAAGGTTGAATAGGTGAGGACTTTTATTCCCTAGTGTAGGAGAGAGAGGCTATTTGATAGAGGTATACAAAATTGAAAGGAGTTTAGGTAGGATAAATTCAAGCAGGCTTTTTCTATGGAGATTGGTTGATACTAGATCTAGATGGCATGGGTTAAAGGTGAAAGGTGAAATGTTTAAGGTAACCTGAAGAGGAGCCTCTTCATTCAGATGATGATGTGAGTGTGGAACTTGCTGCCAGTGGAAGTGAATCAATTTCAATATTTAAGAGAAATTTGGATAGTTACCTGGATGAGAGGTCTATGGAGGGTTATAGTCTGGGAGCAGGTCGATGTGGCTAGTCAAATTAACATTTGGTACAGACTAGATGGGCAGAAGGGCCTGTTTCTGTGCTGTGTTATTCTATGACTCTAGGACTGCTGATTTCCTGCCTTGGATGCTGGCTGACCTGCTGAGTTCCTTCAAAATTTTGTATGTGTTCTTTATGTGATCCTGTGCAGTTTCCCGCAAGTTCCCTAACATTTTCTTACATGCGTCACCTCTGTTTTCTTTTATCCAACAACGAGAAATATTTTCTCCACATTTACCAAACAAATCCCAATATAATTATAAATATTTTAGCTAGTTCAATGAGCACTTTTCAAAATATGCAAAATGAAAACAACCAAAGAAATATTTCTTGCATCTGTTCTATATGTAAATGCCTTCATTTCACTTCTGTCATGCTATATATGGTTGACCAATGGTTGTGTAAAATTAACGCAATGTCACTGTTTTAAGGTCTGTCCAATTTGGAGGTCAACTGCATCATATTTTAATGACCCTATTAACAAGCCTTTTTTTTAAAATTAACTGTATCTTTGTACGCCTTACACACAGCCCCTGATTCCCCTATTTCTTAGCCCTCAATATATTGTATATAATTATAACATGCAAAGTAGCCATTGAAAATAGAGCACTGTCTCCAATATTAAAGAAAAGGAAAATTAATGAGCATGCTTAGGAACTGGAATGTCTAAAATCTTATCTCAGTGAAATTGATAGTAGTAGAATTAACACTTCCACAGCTAATGATGAAAGGATATATGTAGTCATTATTCTGAAACAAGACCTTACCTTTTAGGAACAAAGCCTCAATCTATAAAAAATGATTGATGATTCTTTGCTCCACCCAGTCATTCCATTTTTGCTCTGATCCAATCTGAGGAATCCTTGCTGTCCTATAATGCAGAGTTTGCCTGTTAATTGGAACAGCTTAAGTGCTTAACTTTTTCACCCAGGGAGTGGTGGATATGTGGAATGCTCTGCCCCAGAAGGCAGTGGAGGCCAAGTCTCTGGATGCATTCAAGAGAGAGATAGATAGAGCTCTTATAGATAGCGGGGTCAAGGGATATAGGGAGAGGGCAGGAACGGGGTACTGATTGTGTATGATCAGCCATGATCACAGTGAATGGCGGTGCTGGCTAGAAGGGCCGAATGGCCTACTCCTGCACCTATTGTCTATTGTCTTATCATCTTTATGAAGCTGTGACATTCAAAATGACCCCATTCCTCATGAGCCTGCACCAAGATAAGGTGACAATTTGTTTTTGAATGGACTGCTCTGCCTCATATGTAGATGGATGAGACAGAGCAGGTTTGTGAAGCTATTGAAAGTTAGGTGCAGTGAAATTAACTTAATGCTCACGAGAATGTAAGAAAGAGAAGGATAAGTAGGCCATTGTGCCTTGTGCTTGCTCTATATTCAACAAGATCATGGTAGATTTTTTATCTTTTCCTGCATTAATGTATCCTTTTTTCATTTCATATTTCACAAAATAGCTTCCTATCATAGCCATGTCTTGTTATGCAGCTTTGCTAAACAGTGAATTCCAAGAATCCAGCTTCTCATATCCATCCTGACTGGTGATTCTTATTTGAAACTGTGACCCCTGGTTCAATATACATCTCCACACCTACCATGTCAAGACCTTTAATAACTTTCTATTTTTCAAGAGATCACTCAAGACGTTATAGACCTAACCTGCTTCATCTCTCTTTATACCACAAATTAGGCATCCCAGAAAAAAATCTGGTCAATTATAACTGCACCCCTCTACTCAAAGCATATACATCCTTTGGCAGGCACACCAGACCTATCCACAGATATCAGTTGGACTGTCACCATAGCTCATCATCAAAGATCCCCACAATCCACGCCATGCCTAAAGGAAAGGTCTCAACCGGAAATATCCACTGTCTATTCATTTCCAAAGATACTGCCTGACCGGCTGTGTTCCTCCAGCATTTTGTTTGTCTTGTCATCATTTTGCAGCTGCTGTTACCAGGAGATACAAAAGCCGGAATTTCCATACCACCAGGTTTAAGAACAGCTACATACACAAAATGTTGGAGGAACTCAGCAAGTCTCGCAGCACCTATGAATGAATAAATAGTTGATGTTTCAAGGTGTGACGCTTCTTCAGGACTGAAAAGGAAAGGGGAAGAAACCAGAATGAAAAGGTGGAAGGAGGGGAAGGTGGATAGTTAGAAGGTACAGGTGAAACCAGGTGGGTGGGAAAAGGAGAGTAAGGAATCTGAAAGGGGAGTAGAGTGGGCCATGAGAAAGGGAAGGAGGAAGTGAAGGAAGTGATACCCAAGCGAGAAGAGGTAAAAGGCCAGAGTGGGGAATGGAAGCAGAGGGGAGAGGAAGGGATTTTTTTTACCAGAGGAAGAAATCAATACTCATGTCATCAGGTTGGAGGCTACCCAGACTGAATATAAGGTGTTGCTTTTCCACTGAGGTTGGCCTCATCTTGGCACAAAAGGAGGCCATGGACCAACATATCGGAATGGGAATTGGAATGAAAATGATTGGCCACCAGGAAGTAGAACAGCAATTTTCCTTCAAAGATTCAGTTCTTGAATGAACTGGCATAATTCTAATCACCACGACAACTGAGCAATACCAAGACCATTCTGATTACATTGCACTAAAATGTACTTCTTTTCTGTTCGAATTGTGTTTTTTCTTCTGAAAATTGAGGTATAATTTATCTTTAATTCGTGTGAGCCTGTGATGCTGTTGCAAGTGAGATTTTCATTGCACCTATGCACACATGTACTTGTGCATATGACAATAAATTCAACTTTGAAACTTTAAATATTGGAGCAAGCAATCTCTACTCTCAGATTCAAATCGTCTTGCAACAAAGGCCAACAGGTTACTTGCCTGTTTATTGCTTACTAAATGTGCATGTTAACTTAACAATTTATGTTCAAGGATACTACATTTCTTCTTTTTTAATCATCTACGCTTTTCATTCTGTCACTGGTTAAAACATATTCTCTCCCTCAGTCTTGATGCAGGATTTTGACTTGAAATATAAAAAATTCCTTTCCCCACAGATGTTTCCTGACTTGCTGTGTTTCTACAGCAGATTGTTTGACTCTGCCTTGCTGTCTTTTCTACAAAGTGAATAACCCATGGTTTTCACATTGCAGTCCTTGGCCCAAGTCCATGCCTATTTCTATGTTTCCCTCAAGACTCTCTGCACCTTTTCCACCACTAGCTTTGTCTGCTTAGAAAAAAAGGATTCAGTGGATTCCAGTCAATTGGGATATATTGGGAACAATACATTTTGGCGCAATTAATGATCTGCCCCAATCAGCAAAAAATTCATGGAAATGGTTTTAAAAATGTAAATAAGAAAAACTACCATTTAACTGAGTAACAAATCATGTATTTAAATGAAATTCTGAACAAATTACAACGTTATCAATACTACTATGTATGATAAAACTGTGTATTAGTTCATAATAGTTAATAATGGAGGAATTAATCCAGTGTACACTGTTGCGCTCTTTTGATTGACTGTAAATGAACAAAATCAATGCAGACATCTAATGTAGATAATGCCTTCGTACAATGCTTTTGGCAAGTGTATCCTCCAAAACTTCAACTTCATTGTAACTTTCAAGATGACTGTTGATACCTTCAAATTCTTTATCGTTCTAATCTGTTGAAGCAGTGAAATAATTTCATTTTTACTACTGCTGCTTCTAGCCTAAATGCTTGAAACCACAATGAGCAAAACAGTTTGGAATTACCTTACTGCTTATTACTTGCAAACTATTAGTGACAAGAATCACTGGTTTTTGAACACAAGTGCATGCATCTGAAACTATTTAAAAACTGTACACTCTAGCATGTCTTAGTGTATGAACCTGATATGAATTAGAAACTGTTCAGCAACAGTCTCCTGCCCAAGTTAAGTATCATAGTCCCAAATAAATGAAGGAATTCCCAGCTATATTCTTGAATAGTTTTTGTTTTTTAAGAGTTGTCCAATTTAGTGGCTGCCCCAATTAACTGATGACACTTGAGTATTGAATGTGAACAACTGCGCCCTGCTGCTTATAACCTCACAGCCAAGAATGACCCATTTATTCCTATTTTCTGTTTTCTATCCATTAACTACATCTTAATCCACATTAATAAATTGTTCTTAATAGCAATCATTCCATTAAAGTATAATTCCATATTTATTAGATTAACTTAAAAAAACATTTTCCATTTGGATAAAATACAGTATTCTGTTATTGCTGTAATTAGAATATTAATTTGAAGTAATAATCAACTTTAATTGGAAATGATTCAGAAGTAATTAAGTAATTTAAATACTTAATGTGGACTATATATATGAACTTAGTATTTAAGTTTGAGGTTCATTTAGATAAATTATTGTAATCAGTTCTGATGGTATACCTTTAGAAAATGTGATATTATTAAACAGCAAAATGTATGAATCCTCCTAATCATGATTAGGTACTGTGTACTTTTCCATTACAATCCATGCTCTACATCGTTTTCATCATTCAGTACCCTAAAATTGTATTACTGATTACTATAAAATTATATTGTTTACTTTCTGGAAGACCATTTGCATCCATTTAACATTTTAGAAGCAAACATTGTTTCCTCAGTAGCACAAATTGTAGAAAAATGTTGATACACAGAGCAAATAATTTCTTCGTTCCTGTGGGCAATCCTCGTGGATCATAATTAGAGTTTATTCACTTGGGTTGAGAGGGCTGATAAAGCAAATATGTTAGCTGCTGACACTTTCAGTGTTGGAGTTGGTTGGAGAGTGAGATCTTGAACTCTGCATTCCTTCCACTCCTAATGAAGGACATCTATGTGTTCCCAGCGCATAGCTTTGAGGTTCTCAATGCTATCCAGAAAGTTCCTTCTTAACATTGAACAGTTAATGATTAAAGATTCTCAGAAGTCTGTAGACATTGCATTTCATCAGGAGGGGAATGAATGCATCTTGAATCGTCTTTGCACAGTCCACCAGGTAATTTATGAGCTTAGAACTTTTTACCTACATCCTAATTCTGGTGTCAGGCACATGAATGAAACAGACTGCCCAACAGAACCACTCAGTTTCCATGTCTTTATTGTGGACGCCTATGTTGCTCAGAGTTTGGGTTTCAGCAGCTACCTATAAGCACACAACAGAACCGCACAAATCTCACTGTCATCATCAGATATGACAGAAGACCAACCAATATTTACAGAGTATTACCATGAGCCTTTATTATTGGAGAGGAATTTGGTGCAGTGTGTGCAAGTTGGAGGGAGTTTAGCAGCAGACCTTTGTCACACAGCTGTCGTGTCAATCCCATCATCTCAAAGATAGCATGGAGTTTTAATAGATGCATACAAATGCAAGTATTATTTGCGCTTTCCGCACTTTGTTCTATTCTTTAAGCAAAGGGAATCTTTCCTAGATTGTTGTTTTGGCCATAACAGGCAAAGTGACTAGAGGGCATTATCATGTTTTTTGTAAACAAACTAATTATGCCGAACACATAATATACCTGGAACTACTAGGAAAACCAAATTGAAGCCAGTAGCTAAGGGTTTCAATTTTGATTGCTTTCAAAAATTTCTATTTAAACTGTATCAATGCTATGTAGATAATTTGGTAATTTACAATCAGGTGTTTAGAGTGTTATTATAGAACAGAGGAAAGGAGATTAAAGGATTAACTCCAAGAACAAGTCCATTTGAATGCTAATGTATTTATAGACTAATTCTAACATTAATCAAAGAGCCATTCAAGCCTGGGGCAGGGCTCAGAAAGTTCAAGCTGATTTGCATGTTAAACTCAGGTGAGCTCTGACAAACAGATGTGCTTAAACAGAAAACATTGTTCCTCATTATAAGGTTTTACTGTGACACAAAATGCAAAAGCAAAACTAAAATTAGCAAGAAATGTGCTTTAGAAGCATAGAAAGATAACTATTAAGAATTATAATTCAGGAAAAAAATTGGTTCTTCAGACTTCAGTTTTTGATAATTATAATGTGACATGTAATTGCTCAGGCAATTTTTGTACAGACTAATGAAGATAGAGAGGTACTTTCCAGCTCTTCACTTATTGATGAAAACCACAGGAGAAAAATATATCCACAGTACAGAAATGTTTCACCAGGGTATGATATTTTAGAAAAAATTAAGTTGCAAGTGATACATGCGAATCGAAAGTTGTGAAGATAATTAGGAGTGTTGGTTGGAAGCCTCCTATGAAGAAGAGACCTCATTTGTTTCAAAAACCTTTTCTGAGTTCTGATACAGAAAAAGTTTTGATAATTAGGCCATGAATCCAATTTCCAGCTGGACTGTGAGACTCAGAGCTATCATCAGATTTCCAGTGCTCATGGTAATGATGGAGCCTTCCTTCAATAAATCCCTCATTTTAGCAGTAAAATTTGCTACCAAACTATTAAACTCTATCTGTTTTATCTCTCTCAGAGAAAGTATTTACATCTGTTATTATGTAACATCATGTCTGAAAAAATTAGAATTTCCAGTTAACTTTTACAGTTTACATATTCATGAATATGTGAATCCTACCAGCAGAGAACAAATATTTGTAAAGCAAGCAAACCTATATCAATGTGGCATGACCGATGTCCCAATCCACCCCTGAATTGCCCTGTTATCAAAAACTATTGGAGGGGGATACACAGTGCTCTACAAGACATCTTTAAATGTGAAATATCCTTGGAGAGTAAGACCATATATTTTGGATATATACCTGCAGAATAGTTGAAAAAAGATAAATATTTAATAAATATACTGTTGGTGGCTGGTAAAAAGACCCTTACTAGGAAATGGTTATCAAAGGAGAGCCCAGCTTTAAATACATGGATAGAAATTACAATGGACATTTACAAAATGGAGAAGATAACAGCATCTGTTAATCATAAGCTGGAACAATTTGATTCATTCTGGGAAAAATGGTTTAACTACATAATGCCTCATAAGCCTGATTTTATTCTCACAAATCAATGAATCCGTTTTTTAAAAATAAATCACTCCCTACTTGTACATAGTTCTTTCCCTTTTGCTTGTTTTTGCTTTCCACTCTTTTCTATAAGTGTATACCCCAGATAAATACTTTGTGGAGATTTTGTGATATATATGATTATATGATATATATGTACAATTTCTGAAATACATCTTATGGAAATGTTTGATGAACTTCAATTAAAAAAATTACAAGAAAAAGAGAAGTTCCATAGACACACAATGAGAAAATGTGGTACTGAAGTAAAATGTCATTACGATGTGGCAAATATGTGGAAATAAGTGCATGACCACAAAGTACGGTAAGCTGTTTTTTCAAGCTGTGGCTATTCCATTGCACCTCAGTTTCCATATGCCCAAATCTGAGTTACTAGACTCCAAAACTTGTGGGCATGGTGTGTCTGCATTTACAATGTGTGCTGAATAAAGAAGTCTCAATCACTGCGTTAAAAATGAATATGCGATGGAAAAGTGTATTGATCATTGGAAAGATGTTATTCAGATTGTGTAATGAATAGAATATATATTTTGCAGTAAAGATGAGGTCAAGATAAAATACATGAAAAAAAACGTAAATTTGAGACTATGTTCAAAAATTTATACTGGTTTTCATATAATATTACTTGGTTTTATTTCCCCAATGACCAAGTCAGTGCAGCTCTGGGACCATTAGGTAATGAGGCAAGTAAACTTTACCTTAAGTTGCCACCGTACATTTGTCAAATCACAAAATGTAGCATTTTGACGAATATCACAATTTGTGCAACTTCAGTCAAAATAGCAGTTTAGGATAACAAGAAACACACACAAAATGCTGGTAGAATGCAGCAGGCCAGGCAGCATCTATAGGAAAAAGCACAATGGACTTTTGGTCTGAGACCCTTCGACAGGACTAAATGAAAGAAAAGAAAACTCATTCTCTTTTCTTTTTGGTAGTCCTGACGAAGGGTCTTGGCCCAAAACATCAACTGTGCTTCTTCCTATAGATGCTGCCTGGCCTGCTGTGTTCCACCAGCATTTTGTGTGTGTTGCTTGCATTTCCAGCATCTGCAGATTTCCTCGTGTTTGAGTTTAGGATAACAGCTATTTTTAGGGTAATAGTAAATAATATTACTTTTTAAGCTTCATCAAATAGAACGGACTAGACTTGTAACTCACATGATATATGGTAAAGCTGTTTGAAATTTTATATGCCATCAACTTAATATAGTTATAATTAGTTCTGAAGCCACGAGAGAAAAGTTTATAAAATTCCCAACTAAACTACTGTTTGTCATATCCTGAAAAAATTGTCAATTTATTCTTTTATGCAATCAAACACTACAGAGAAAACTAATATTGAAATTCAAAGTAAATTGTTCATAATTAGTGTACAAACATTGTTAAGTATATAAAAAGCAGAGCATAGCACAGAAAGAGCTGCAAATGCTGATCTCTGAAATTGGAATGGAAAAAGGACGTCCATCATTCCATCAGGACTTTGAAGAGTAAAAATAGCTTAGACCCTTCTGACAAAAAGTTTGTATTTGTTTGAAGTTGCGTGTGAGGGAGGAGGCTGTTTAAAAATTGCAAGTCTCGTGGGGTGTGAGTCATTGTTTGAAGTAGCAAGTGAGAGGGTGACACCTCGTAGGGTGGGAGCCATTTGGGAGCTGCAAGTTTCATTGGGAGTGAGTTTTATTTGAGCCAATAAAAAGAAGAGAGGTACAAACAGTGTGGCCATTGTTGTATTGGGCCAGTGTTAAAGGGGTCTAGTTTTGGCTCAACAGGATTGGGCGAGAACGGTCTTTGGCAAGCACAGGTGGAGGTTCTAAGTGAGTTTCCAGGAAGCTTTTTTTCCTCTTTCTTTGTCAATTGGTACATAACTGGTGCATTGAAAACGGATGCAGAATTAATATAATATTCTTTGTGAGAGATGTGGGAACTCTGGGACCTCCTGTCTCCCGATTAACTTCATGTGCATGAAGTGCATCGAGCTGCAGCTCCTCGGAGACTGTGTTAAGGAACTGGAGCTGCAGCTCGATGACCTTCAACTCGTACAGGAGAATGAGGAGGTGATAGATAAGAGCTGTGGAGAGCCAGTCACTTCTTAGGTTGCAGGAGGCAGGTACCTGGGTGACTGTCAGGAGAAGGAAAGAAAATAGGCAGCCCGTGCAAAGTACTCCTGTGGTCCTTCCCGTGAATACTAAGTATACCACTTTGGATATTGTTTGGGGGGGTGGGGGTGCGGTGAGTGGAAGGCCTGCCTGAGAGAAGCTGCAGTGAGCAGGTCTCTCGGAAATAGAGTCTGGCTCTATGGCTCAGTGGTGAAGGGAAGAGATGCGGAATGCAGTAATGATGGGGATCCAGACAGGAGAATCTGTGGTCGTGAAAAAGAAATCTGGACAGTATGTTGTATTCCAGATGCCAGGGTCAGGGATATCCCCGATTGGATCCACAACATTCTGAAGGGGAAGTCATGGTACATATTTGTACCAATTAAATATTTTGAAAAAGGGATGAGGTCCTGAAAGGAAAATAGATGGAGTTAGGTAGAAAACTGGAAAGCAGAATTTCAAGGGTAGTAATCTCCAGATTGCTGCCTGACCCATGTGCCAGTGAGGATAGGAATAGGATGATTTGGCTGATGAAGGCATAGCTGAGGAACTGGTGCAGACGACAGGGTTTCAGATTTCTGGATCATTGAGATCTCTTCTGGAGAAGGTATGACGTGTACAAAAAGAATGAGTTACACCTAAATCTGAGGGGGACCAATGACATTATGGGCAGGTTTGCTGGAGAAAACCTGGGGAGGGTTTGTCAGGGGGATTGGAGCTGAAATGACAGACCTGAGGAAGAGGCAGTTGGTAGGTGCAGTGCATAGTGAAACTGAGGGAAGAACAGATAATTGCAGAAAGTGGGATGAGTTGAATTATAACATGGTGCAAAATCAAAATGGGTGATGAAGACAGGACTGTAGGTGCTGTCTTTGAATGCATATAGTATACAGAATAAGGTAGATGATCTTGTGCGATTATAGAGTTTGGCAGGTACAATGTTGTGAGCTTCATTGAGTTGTAGCTAAAAGAAAATCATAGTTGGGAGCTTAACATCTAAGAATACATCTTGTATTGAAAGGACAGACAGGTAGGCTGAGGGGGTGGAGCAGCTCTGGTGAAAAAATGAAATCAGATCATTAGAAAGAGGTGTCATAGCATAAGAAAAAGTAGAATCCTTGTGGAAGAGTTAAGAAACTGCAAGAGTAATAAGTCCTTGGTAGGAGTTATATGCAGGCCTCCAAATAGTAGCCAGTATGTGGGATACAAATTACAATGGGAGATAGAAAAGGCATATAAAAAGAGAAATGTTATGATAGTGAATGGGGATTTAAATATGCAGGTAGATTGGAAAAATCAGTTTGGTGCTGAGAGATTTTTGGAGAATGCTTGCAAGATAGCTTTTAAGAGCAGCTTGTGCTTGAGCCAAGGTGAAAAGCAATGCTGGATAGAGTGTTGTATAATGAACCAATTTGATCAGAGAGCTTAAGGTAAAGGAACCTTCAGGAGACAGTGATCATAATATAGAATTCACACAGCAGTTTGAGAGGGAGAAGATAAAATCAGACATGTGAGTTTTATTATGGAGTAAACAATTACAGAGGCATGAAAGAGGAAGTGGTCAAAATTTGATTGGAAAGGGGACACTGGTAGGGATGATGGCAGAACAGCAATGACTGGAGTTTTTGGAAGGCACAAGATAGATACAAACCAAAGAAGTATTCTAAAAGGAGAATGAGGCAAACATGGCTAACAAGGGAAGTCAAACATTGCAGAGAAAGGAAAACAGAGGACATATAATGGAGCAAAAATTATTGGGAAGTTGGAGGGTTGGGAGGCTTTTAAAACCACCTGAAAGCAACTAAAAAAAAAAGCCAGAAAGAGAGAACAGATGAAATATGAATGTTCACTAGCCAATAGTATAAAAGAGGACACAAAAGCTTTTTCCAAATGTATGAAGAATAAAAGAATGGAAAAAGTGGATGACAGACCACTGGAAAATGACACTGGAGAAGTAATAATGTGGGACTAAGAAATAGAAAAGGAACTTAGTAAGTATTTTGTGTCAGTTTTGAATGTGGAAGACACTAGCAGTATGCCAAAAATTTGAAAGTTTTGAGAACAGCAGTGAGTGTTGTTGCTATTACTAAGGAGAAGGTGCTTGGGAAGCTGAAGGTAGATAAGTCACCTGAACGAGATTGTATATTCCTCGGGGTTCTGAGAGGTAGCCGAAGAGATTGTAGAGGCATTAGCAATGATCTTGAACTTCTTGGACGGCAGTTCAGCATTCAACACCATAATTCCATCCAGGCTCAACAAGAAGCTCAGAAACCTTGGCCTTGACCCTGCCTTGTGCAGTTGGATCCTGGACTTCCTGTCAGATTGCTAATAGGTTGTAAGAGTGGGCTCCCTCACCTCCAACCCTCTGACTCTCAATACAAGAGCCCCTCAGGGCTGCATACTGTCCCTTCCTTTACACCCTGTATAACCATGACTGTATCGTCACCCGCAGCTCCAATCTGCTAATTAAATTTGCCGATGACAGTACATTAATTGGCCTTATCTCAAACAATAATGAGGTGGCATACAGGGAAGAAGTGATCTCTCTGACACTGTGGTGTCAAGAAAACAACCTCTCCCTCAATGTCGCAAAAACAAAGTACCTGGTAGTGGATTACAGGAGGAATGGAGATGGGCTAACCCCGATTGACATCAATGGATCTGGGGTTGAGAGGGTTAACAGCTTCAAGTTCCTTGGCATCCACATCACCGAGGACCTCGTGGTCTGTACACACCAGCTGTGTGGTGAAAAAGGCACAACAGCACCTCTTTCACCTTAGATAGTTGAGGAAGTTTGGTATGGGCCCCCAAACCCTAAGAACTTTCTACAGGGGCACAATTGAGAGCATCCTGGCTGGCTGCCTCACTACATGGTATGGAAACTGTACCTCCCTTAATCGCAGGACTATGCGGAGAGTGGTGCAGACCGCACAGCACATCTGTTGTTGTGAACTTCTCACTTTTCGGGACATTTACAAGGACAGGTGTGTAAAAAGGGCCCGTAGGATCATTGGGGACCCAAGCCATCCCAACCATAATCTACTCCCGCTGCTACCATCCAGGAAACAGAACTGCAGCATAAAAGCCAGGACCAACAGGCACAGGGACAGTTTCTTCCACCAGGCCATCAGACTGATGAACTCACACTGAATTGAGTGTACTCTATATTACATTGATTGTTCTATTTATTATAAGTTACTATGATTGCAGATGGCACATTTAGATGAAGACGTAACATAAAGAATTTTATTCCTAATGTATGTGAAGGATGTAAGAAATAAAGTCAGTTCAATTTAATTCAATTCTTCCAAGAATCGCTAGATTCTGGATCAGTTCTGGAGACCTGGAAATACACTAATGTCACTCTACTCTTTAAGAAGGGAAGGAGGCAGACTAAAGGAAGTTATATGCCAGTTAGCCTGACTTTAGCAGTTTGGCAGATGCTGGAGTGAGGTTTTGGAGTACTTTGAGGCACTCGATATAATAGGACAAAGTTAGTATGCTTTCTTAAAGGGGAATCTTGCCTGACAATACGGGTTGAGTCGGTGGTGAGGAAGGCAAGAGGACTTAGAATATAAAAGTAAGGGTGCAGTGTTGAGATTTAATAAGGCACCGATGAGGCCTCCCTTGGAGGATACTGAACAGTTTTGGGCCCTTATCTGAGAAAGGGTGTGCTGATATTTGAGAGGGTTCAAAGGAGTTTCATAAAAATGATTCCAGGATTGAAAGGCTTGTCATATGAGGAGTGTTCGGTAGTTCTGAATTTATACTCACAGGAATTCAGATGAATGAGGGCTGACCCAATTGAAACCTATTGAATAGTGAAAGGCCTTGATAGCCTGGATGTAGACAGGATGTTTCCTGTGGTGGGGGAGTCTTAAGATCAGAGGACGCAGCCTCAGAGGAGGGATGTCCTTTTAGAATGAAGATGAGGAGGAATTTCTTTAGCTGGCGAGTGGTGAATGTATGGAATTCATTGTCATAGATGACCATGGAGGCCAAGTCACTGTGTATAGTTAAGGCAGAGGCTGATAGATTCTTGATTAGTCAGAGCATGAAGAGATATGGGGAGAAGGCTGGAGATTAGGGCTGAGAGAGTTAATGGATCAGAAATGACGAAATAACAAAAGAGGCTCAATGAGCCAAATGGCCTATTCTGCTCCTGTATTTTATGTTCTTATGTACAAATCTGTTGGAATTCTTTGAAGAAATAACAGACAGGATAGAGAAAGGAAAGTTAGTGGACGTTGTTCACTTGGATTTTCAGAAGGCCTTTGACAAAGAGCAGCACAGGAGGCTGCTTAACAAGATAAGAATCTATGGTATTATAGGAGAGATACTAACATGGTTAAAAGATTGGCTGATGCAGATAGTTTAAAAGAGAAGCAATATTGGACTACTTGAAAATGACGCTTGAAAAGCAGAAACAAAAGAGAAAATGAACTGTGGAAGTATTTTTAGGCTTCACTGTGGGAGGCACTAGCAATACAGTGGAAGTTCCAGGTGTAAGGGGCATGAAGTTCCCAAAAACCTTCTCAAGTTGCCATAACTAGAGAAGGTTCTTAGGAAACTGAAAGCTCTGAAGGTAGATAGGTCACCTGGACCAGATGGTGTACACTCCAGCATTCTGAAAGAGGTGGCTGAAGAGATTGTGGAGGCATTACTAATGATCGTTCAAGAATCACTAGATTCTGGAACGGTTCAGCAAGACTGGAAAATTGCAAATGTCACTCCACTCTTCAAGAAGGGAGAGAGGCAGAAAAATGTTAAATATAGGCCTATTATCCTGACCTCAGTGATTGGGAAGATGTTGGAGTCGATTAAGGATGAGGTCTCAGGGGACTTGGAGGCACATATAAAATAGGCCATCATCAACATGGTTTTCTCAAGGGAAAATGTTGCCTGACAGATCTGTCAGAATTCTTTGAAGAAGTAACATCCAGGAGAGACAAAAGAGAATTGGTTGATGTGTACTTGAATTTTCAGAAGGCCTTTGACAAGTTGCCAAAACATGAGACTGCTTAACAAGCTATGAGCTCATGCTATTACAGAAAGGATTCTAGCATGGAAAAAGCAGTGGCCGATTGGCAGGAGGTAAAGAGTGGAATAAAGGGAGCCTTCTCTAGCTGGCTGCAAGTGGCTAGTGGTGTTCCTCAGGGGTCTGTGTTAGCATTGTTTTCTAACATTATATGTCAATGCCTTGGATGATAGAATTGGTGGCTTTGTTTGCAGATGATATGAAGATAGGTGGAGGGGCAGGTAGTCTGAAGAAGTAGAGAAGCTATAGAAGGAGTTAGACAGATTAGGAGAATGGGCAAAGAAATGTTCTATTTAATTAAATAATGTTTTTTCATCAGATAAAAACAGATAGATGTGGCACTGCTGTGTACTTCCATATTTCTTGAATGATTAACAGTTGTTTATTCTTCCATGATTAAACTGTGTGGTTTCTAGGTGTGTATGAGAGGCAGGGGAAAGACTCTGACATAGAAGTATAAGCAAAGTGAGCCATAGCCTAAACAGTCACTGCCAACAGGCTATTTTGTGAATTTGACCCTATGTATGTTTCATATAGTTTGGTTCAAATAGAGAAAACAATGCTCTGGCATTTATTCTGGATAAAGACACCTAATGACTTTGTTTATTACCACACCTAATTTTCTAAAGAGATGCAAAATCATAAACAATTTTTAAGTTAGTATACTTCTGAATTCTAAGATTCATTAACCACAGCCCATCTGTTTATTTCATGAACAAGGGCTATTGTTAATGTTAATATAAACTATTTAGATCCAAAATAACTCCATTTATGTGAAGAATATAGTTGCTCTAAGTGAAACAAACTGTGATTTTTCTGAGGTCTGGACTCTGACTTAGCCACTCCAGGACATTACCTTTGATGTTTTAAAGCCATTCCTGAGTAGTTTTGGCTTTATGCTTGGGGTTATTGTCTTGCTGGCAAACAGATCTTCTCCCAAGTCACAGTTCTCTTGCAGACTGCATCAGGTTTTCCTCCAGGATTTCCGTGTATTTTGCTGCATTCATTTTACCCTCTACCTTCACAAGCCTTCCAGGGCCTGCTGCAGTGAAGCATCCCCACAGCACGATGCAGCCTCCACCATGCTTCACGGCAGGGATGGTGTGTTTTTGATGATGTGCAGTGTGTGGCTGACACTAAACATAGTGCTTAGCTGGATGGACAAAAAGCTTAATTTTGGTTTCATTCAACCTTAGACTCTTTTTCCAGCTGACTGAGAACAGTGAAGCACTCAGGCAACAGTTGTATGTGCGTTCTCTCTCATCGCAGCCTCTGAAGCTTGTTAGTCCTCAAAAGTTGTCATAGATCTCTTGGTTCCCTCCCTCACTTGTCCCCTTCTTGCGCAGTCATTCAGTCTTTGTGGATGGCCTGTTCTAGGCAGATATACAGGTGTGCCATGTTCTTTCCATTTCTTGATGATTGACTTAACTGTACTCCAAGGGATATTCAGTGACTTGGAATATTTTTTGTATCTATCACCTGACTTGTGCTTTTTAATAACTTTTTTGCGGAGTTGCTTGGAGTGTCTTTTGTCTTTGCGATGTAGTTTGTGCCTGGATACTGACTCTGCAGCACATAGACCATCCAGATCTAGGAGTATTTTTACTAGATTCAGTTGAACCACCTGGACTGCACACAGGTCTCCAAAATCTGATCTCCATTTACTGAATTATGTGACTTCTGAAGCCAATTGGCTGCACCAGTGATGATTTGGTGTGTCACATTAAGGGGATGGGGTGGGTTGAATACTTATGCTATCAATTATTTTGTGTTTTATATTTGTAATTAATTTAGATCACTTTGTATAGATGTTTTCACTTTGACACAAAAGAGCCTTTTTCCTGTTGATTACTGTAAAAAAAAAGCCAAATTAAATCCACTGATATTCAAGGTTGGAAAACAATAAAGCATGAAAACTTCCAGGTGGGTTGAATACTTTTTATAGGCACTGTATATTCAATGGAGAAGCAAGTACTTTAATGGTCTATTATGATTTTAAAAATTATTCAGCTCAAAGTAACGAGTTAAATTCTAATCTTCGCTGTGTACCCATTGCAGGAACACTGACATGATGCCTTGTTTTTGAACCCTGTCATTTCAGGAAGAAACGTTTGTTCTCCAGGGACACTTTCTTCTCAGGACGTGAAACTAAACCTTGAGAATTGCTTTTCAGTGCTTGTCAGTGTATTCTTAGCATTCTCCTGTGAATTGAGAATAGTCACTCATGTGGTAAATGGAACTCTTGATTGGTCAAGTACACCACAGCAATCAGAAAGGTTTAAAGCAAAGTCTGCAATCTAGAAACACATAGCAAAGCAGTAGATGCAAGTGAAAATAGGTTCATTATTCAGATATGACCCTTCATTATGAGCATACAACATCATCAATTGTCACTTTGACTTGAAGAATCCTAAAATGCTTCACAGCTGGTGTTACGTTGACCGACAATAAACAAGATAATTTACTGAAAATATAAATTTTTAAAAATCTTGAATTTGTACAAAAGTATTTTAATTGCTGCACAAGTAAAAGTGATTGTGATAAGGAAATTGAAGTTAAAAATATCTGGTGTAATAATGATCTAAAATCAAATGTCTTCTTTTGTACTTTATTGAATATCAAATATTGTTGCCAAGTGTGAAGTCTAAGATTAGAACATTCTTGCTACAACAGTACTGAGTTTTCTTGAAAGTGTCGTACAGTTTTGGTCTCTTTATCGAAGCAAGGAGATATTTTCACTGGAGGTGATGAAGCAGAGGTCACTAGATTGATTCTTGGGCTGGTGTGCATGTATTGAGTAGAATAGATTTCAGCTCTTGAATTATGAAAAGCCTGAGGTAATTTCATTGGAAGTGAATGATTCACAGAAGGCTTTACATAACAGAAGTCGAGTTGCTTGGAGAAGGACTCCAGGAAAAGGGGCATAGTCTCAGTAAATAATTCCTTACCCTTAAGCTCAAGGAGAGATTTTTGCTTCATAGTTTGTCATATTGCAGAACAAAGGTTCTGTGAATGTTTCATAAAAGATGAGATAAATAGATAGGCCTATCGATAAATCATGGTTTATATGAAAGGTGAAAGAAATAGAGTTGAGATCACAGGTGAAAGATAATGAATGACAAAGGATCAAAAACCCATAGAGCCAACTCCATTGCCTATTTCTTGTACTCTCTTGATGTTCACACTGTTAAAAACTATTTGGAACTTTCAAGTTGTCTATCAATTCACTTGTGAACAATTCCTTAATACTTAAGTAACCTTACAACACTTGAAAGCTCAACTACCTCCATCATCAAGGATATCTTCTAGAAACAGTGTCTCAAGTAGGCGGCATTCATCATGAAAGACCCACTGTCAATAGTGCAGAAACAGCTTCTTCCATTCTGATATCAGATTTCCGAGCACTACCTCATTACTCCTTTATTTTTGCACTGTTTATTTATTTATTGTCATCTATAGATGTTTATGACTTTACATTGAGCTACCGCCATCAAACAACTAATTTCATGATATGTAGTATACGATTGATAATAACTCTGATTTTAATTCTGTTGAATCAAAAATACTCAATTTCATATTTATTTAAATAATGAAGATAGAAAGAGTGGCACCAGAGAGACTAAGATTGTCTTGTTCAACTCTGACTAATTCAAGCTTGCAAATTATTAGCAAACATAATCTTAGCATCTTGCAATACAGCTGAGGTGAAATATTACAGCCTTGCATATAGACTAGCTCTGAACTCAATGGTGATAATTATATCAGTTGTTGTGCAACTTAATTCAACTACTAAGCTGGAAACACATCAGCATGAAAGAGAGTCACTGTAGTTAAGTATCACCCAAAAAAATTAATGCATATGACATATTATTTAACCAAGCATGTAATATACATTTTTATGAATTATTTTATTTTTCATCTCAATTAATTATCACGACCACATTTGCTAAATGAAGTTTAATGCGTTTCCTCTCCTGATTTCCACAGCTGACCATTTAGAATGTTGCTGTTCTGAACATCATGCAAACACTCTCAGCACCTTGTACAAATCAATTGAATGTATTGAGTGATGTCTGTATGATGTCCATTGATCTAAATGCTCCCCTTTGTGCTGGCGAATTGCGTTCGATATCTATTACCTCACATACCACTTCTAAGTTGTGTCTTAGTTGAAAGAATAAGTATTCTGGTTAGCTGCAAGGATTTGTGTTACAGCCTGCTGGGAGGATGCCAACCCAAGGTCTTTTATTTATTTATTGAGATACAGCATGGAATTAGCCCTACAAGCTACACTACTCAGCAACCGCCAATTTAACTCTAACCTAATCACAGGACAATTTACGATGACCAATTAACACATCAACGGATATGCCTTTGGACGATGGGAGAAAAACAGAGCACCTGAGGATGCTAAGTCATGGAGGAAATGTGCAAACTCCTTACAGACAGTGGCAGGAAGTGAACCTGGGTTGTTGGTACTGTAAAGCATTGTGCTAGTTCAAATCAGGTTGCATTTAGAGCTCTGAGCTGTGTACAGCTCTACTCTCCTAACCACAGGAAGGGCATGGACCCGTGGAGAAGTACAATAAAATGTTTCGCAAAAGCCGGAATTAGAATCAGGTTTAATATCAGTGGCATATGTCATGAGATTTGTCATTTTGTGGCAGTGGTACATTGCAATACATAATAATAAAAACGATGAATTACAGTTCGAACTTAGACAAAAGAAAATTAAATATAGAAAGAAAATTAAATAAATGCAAAGTTCAAAGTAAATCTATTATCAAAGTACATATTGCCATCTCATACAAACCTGAGATTCATTTTCTTATGGGCATACTCAATAAATCTATAGAATAATAAACATAAACTATGCAAATATAAAAGTAGAAATAACAATAATAAATAAATAAACAATAAATATTGAGAACATGTGATGAAGAGTCCTTGAAAGTCAGCCTATTGGGTGTGGGAACCCTATCTTTCTTTTTTAACTGGTTGAAACCCATTTTTATTTCCTTGCAATCCTAATTAAAACAGATTTTTTCTGCACAAAGCCATATTTACCCTTCAAAAACTTGATATTACAACAGTAAAGAATTCTTATATATGTCTGAACCTTTTCCCCTTTTAGCCAACACAAAATCAGAAATGCATTAAACTTTGGTAGAAGATTGTTGTAATTGGAAGGCTTCTTGTGACTCTGTTCAGTGCTTTAATCATGCACAGCTCAAGACTGTGAAACTAGAGTTTGCAACTTGAATGTCATCCTGATTGTGTAAAAAAAAAATGCCCTCCTGCAACAACCTCCACTCAACCTACAGGAACCATATGGAGTATATTTAGTCATTTTAACAGGTTTGAAATTTTATCTATGAAAGCAGCCCTATGTTGCCAGGTCATGAGTTTTTCTAAGTCTACATTAGGCTGCAATTCTGTGTGAAATAAATGTACCTTTGTCCCTGTTAACTTGGTAGCATTCACTGTTTCATTAAGGTCACTTTAAAATCAATTTTATTCTATATTTAACAACTCATGTAAAGTAAACCCACCTATGATTCAGCAAGCCTCTTTCTGGGCACTCTTCCACAGAAGTAAAATCTTTGTTACGGTGTTTGTTAAAACTTTTCATATTTTGCCGTAAAATCCAATGAACAATATTTTGCACCATAATGGTATTTGCAGGTTCAGATCCAGATTAGATTATTGTCATATACACTAGGGTGCAGTGAAATCCCTTGCTCACAGAGTAAACAGTCAAAAAGTATGTAAATACAGTAACAAGCACAAAACAACAAGGTACAACAGAACAGCATAAGTATAGTTGAGCAAAGAGAAAAATTAAAATAAAAACAACAGAATAACTCAGCGAGGTTGAATAATGAGACCAAGTCCCCAGTAGCAACACTGGGAAGGGGTATCTGAGAAAGGTGATTGGTTTGGAAGATTGAAAGAGCGGAGAAGCAGCTACTCCTGAGTTTGGTCATCCAGACAACCATTTATGTCAAAACACAATTTTAACTGCCACTGGCAACTACAGCCATATCCCATTTTAATTTTATTGAGATTTAAATAAAAGCTATGTGAACCTTGAATGCAGAACACATCAGAGTATCATCCACCTGACCAAAGGAATTAAAATTATAAACAATTTCTGTAGGTTAATGGCTTCTCCTTAAAACACTATTGCTGTCTAAAATGTATTTACAGCATTTTCTTTTCACTTTGGACACTCTGTGAACACTAGTGACTGTTTCCACTCCTGTTGAGATTGTGAATAATTTCAGTGTTTTGATCTTTACATCTTTATTCTGCCCAACTAATTCAAACATGGATAAATACCACTGGTGATGGCAAAATAAAACCAATCTTAAATTTTCTGTCTTTTCTTTCTTTCTTTTTCCAATATTTTTATTAAATTTCATATACACAAATACAGAATTCATAAGGATACTTATAAATCAAAATAAGATAGCACAAAATACATGATATATAAATCACACTGATACAATCATGGTATCCCATATTCATGATCAATCAAATACAATAATTTGAATTATGAAATACAATAATAATATAGTTAATTATATTATAAATAAAATCTCCACCCACTACCAAGACAAAGCTGGTTGGTAAAAAAAATGAAAAATAAGAGTACTTTACCATATAGTGTTTTATAATAATAGCCCAGGTCTATATTTTAATAACAATAACAATTCAAATATTTTTAAAATAGTTCAGGAAGGGTCCCCATAGTATTTGAAAATCTTGGTTAGAATCAAAAATCGAACAACAAATCTTCTCCAAATTTAAACATGACATAACATTGAGCACGTGTTTGGGGGGGGGGGGGCAACCTCCTACCATTTAAGCAAGATCACCCTCCTAGCCATCAGAGAAATAAAAGCCAGTACCCGCAAATGAGAAGGCTCCAAAATTATAGCTCCTTCCTCAACAGTACCAAATAAGGCAGTCAAAGGACTGGGCTTAAAATTAGCTTTAAAATGTACAGAAAAAGTTTGGAATACAACTTTCCAATATTTTTCAAGGCTCGAACATGACCGAAACATATGAATTAATGAAGCCACTCTATTATTACATCTGTCACAATAAGGAAATATATCTGCAAAAAAATGAGAAAGCTTGTCTTTAGTCACATGAACCCTATGTACCGCTTTAAATTGTGGGAGGGAATGATGAGCACATAATGATGAAGAATTAACCATTTTGAAAACAGCCCTCCAGGTCTCATCAGATAATGAAGTCTGTAAATCCTTTTCCCAATCTTTTTTTAGTTTTGTCTAAAGGAGCTTTTCTCAATCTCAACAACAGACCTTAAATATAAGATACTGAGCTACTATCAAAAGGTTTCAAATTAAAAACTACATCTATTATGTTCTTATCCGGGCTGGTAGGAAATAAATGTGGTTTAGATCTTTAAAAATCTCTAATCTGTAGATATAGTCTTAGAAATGTTACTGACTTTTTGAAATTTGGTCAGCTGAATAACAACCTCCAGAAACAGGAAATTTTAAGCACTATTATATTAGTAAAAATGACAAAAATACACATTGGAAATATTGAAACTGGCACTTCAACAGTCATTTGAAGAATTTTACATGAAAGGATCATCCTTGGCAAGTGCTGATGTTTTTTTTGTTAAGTGAAAGCAAATTTTAATTACATGCCAGTTTAGTTTCCATTCAAAGATGCAGCAATTAAGATTAATTGAAGATAATATTTTGGCAAAAGTCTGATCCTGCTTGATAAGGAAAGAATGTTCATATTGCCATGAAATTATTCGGCAATCCAGAGGCATACTTCTAATAAGAACATTAAAAAATTGTTCTTTAAATTAGTTTTGTTGTCAGCATTGACAATTTTAGATGTAACTAGCAAAATACTGTCCATCACTCTCATTTGTATTCATCTATATTTTTTTCTTTTTTTTCAATGGAAGCTGTCTGTTCGATTCTGTTGTATATTTTTCAACAGTTCACATGCAGAAGAAAATTATTCTGTTCAGGTATTTCACATGGAAGGTATGAAATGGACATGATGCTCTGTTCGATGGATTTAATTTGTGCTTGCAGCATCAAGTCTTCATTCTGTTTCAAAATGAACATTCTTATCATTTCCAAGCTAATGGTTTGAAGCGGCTTTATGGAGATGAAAAATATCTTCAAAATCTCAGAAAGGAAAAAAAGGTTATGATTCAGACATTGTAATTCCATCTTCTTTGTTCTTTGATTGTATCACCTAACGAAGGATCTCGGCCCAAAATGTCGACAATGCTTCTCCCTAAAGATGCTGTCTGGCCTGCTGTATTCCACCAGCATTTTGTGTGTGTTGTTATAATGTATCACTTTTTGTTTAGTGAAGTTCAAAAATATAAAATTCCATAAGTTTTAAAACTAAAGAGTGCAAAATAAAAAAGAATCATTGAGAGTGATCATAGGTTCAGGGAATATTCAGAAGTCGATGGTGGAGGAGAACAATTGGTTCCCGAATCATTGAAAGTGAGTGTTCAGGCTCCCATGCCTTCTCTCTGCTTGTAGTATTGAGGAAAGGGCATATACCAGATAGTTAGGTTCTTTAGTGACTGATGGTGTCTTCTTGAAGCACTACCTTTTGAAAATGTCCTCAATAGTGGGGTAGGTGTATGCTGGAGCTGGCTGAGTCTATAATGTTCTGCAGCCTCTTATGATCCTGTGCATTAGACCTGCTATACCAGGTCCAGAGCCATCAAGCAGTGAGGATGCTCTCCACCATATATCTATAGAAATTTTTAAGTCTTTGGTGATATACCAAATCTTCACAGGCTCCTGATGAAGCAGAGCCATCAGGATGCCTCCTTCGTGATTACACCTATACGTTGGGCCTAGGATAGATTCTCCAATGTGTTGCTGCCCAGGAACTTGAAGCTGCTCAGCCTTTCCACTGATGACCCCTCAATGAAGTTCCATCAGCAATTCCTTGGTCTTGTTGACATTAGCTGTGAGATTGATGTTGTGACATCACTTAAGTAACTGATCTATCTAACTCCTTTATTCCTCCTCATTGTGATCTGAGATTCTACCAATAGCAATGGTGTCATCTGTGAAGTTATAGATGTTATGTAAGCTGTGCTGAGCCACACAATCATAAATGTAGAGGGAGTAGAGCAGTTGATTTAACATGCAACATTCAGGTGCACTGGGATTGATTTTCAGCAAGCAAAAGATGTAATTATTCATCCACACTGACTGTGGTCTCCCAGTAAAGAATTAGAATCCAGATTATTATTGCTGACTATATGATATGGTATTTGTTGTTTTGCAATAGCAATGTAGTGCAAATACATGAAAATTACTATATGTTACAAAATAAATAAGTGTAGAAAATGCAACAAATAATGAACCATTGTTTATGGATTCACGAATATGATGATAGACAGGAAGAAATACTTTCTAAACCACTGCCTGTGGATCTTCAGGCTCCTGTACCTTCTCCCCAATGGTAGTAACAAGATGAGGGCATGTTCTGGGTGGTGAGGGTCCTTCGTGATAGATCTCGCTTCCTTCAGGATGGCCTGAGATAGAGCTAGCTGACAGTCTGCAACCCTCTGCAGTCACTTCTGATCCTGTGCATTTGTGCTGACATACCATGCTTTGTCCATGCAAGGATCTAGTTGCAGAGTGAGGTATGAGGCCCTGGCTTTGGATTAGGAGTTGAGGGGATTATGATGCTGAAATTAATAAACAGTAGCCTGATGTATGTTATGTTTCTGTCATCTAGGTGCTCCAAAGCACTTCATTAGGGGAAATGTGAGTGCTACTGATGATAGTCATTGAGGCAGCTCAGCATTCCCTTCTGGGCACTGGTATGATTGCCGCCCTTCGTAAGGAGGAAGAAACCTCTAACCTCAGCACTGAGAGGCTGAAGGTATCTTTGAAAACTCCAGCCAAATGATCAGCTCAGATTTTCATTACCCTGCCTGGTGCACCATTAGGGCCTAATGCCTTGCAAGGGTTTAACCTCTTGAAAGATATTCTGATGTCGGTATCCAAGACAGAGTTTTTAGGGTCATGATTTGCACAGGCATTGTGTTGTTATCCCTTTCAAAGTTTGCTTAAGGAATGTTGAGCTCATCAGCGAGTGAGGCATTATTGCCATTTTTAATGTGAGGTCTCACCTTATGGGAAGTAATAGCACATGAACACTGCCAGGGCTGTTATGCATCTCTTTGAGGCTTTAGCTTCACTCTGAATTGTTTATTTTACTCTCACAAATGCCTTCGGTATGGTATAACTGCATTTCTTCTCGGATTCTGGATCACCAGTCATGAAAACCATAGAATTAGCCCTCAGCAGTCTGGGAATCACCTGGCTCAAATGAAAGATGACTCAAAGTATGTTCTTGAAGGGATACACTCATCAATGCAGGTGTTGGATAAGTCAGTTACAAAGGTGGTATATTCTGATCCAAGGATGATTCCCTGAGCATGGTGCAGTCCCCTGATTCAAAGCAGTACTGCAAGTGCTCTTCCATCTTAGTTGACCTTGTCTTTGCAGTTAACACCATTGGTGTTCTGGTCCTCAGGCTCTGTCTATATTTGTTTTCTTTTCTGAACTGAATATAAGTAATCAATTCTGATATTTGTATATACAGCAGATTCCAGTTAATTGGGACACATTAGGACCAATACATTTTGACCAAATTAATTGGTTTCCCAATTAGCCAAAGTTACATAGAAATAGTTAAAAATATTAAAAAAAGACAAACTACCATTTAACACTGTTATGAATTTACCACAGCTCTGAGGGGCCGAAGGATGCGGGGTAGCCCCCTCCTTTGTGAGAATCGCAAGAGCATTATTGGGTTGGGTCAGAGGACCCAGGAAATGAGAGAGAGAGACATGGCCATTGTCTCCTGGAGACAACGTTTGTGGATTGGGGACTATGCTACGTGCAAGCCCTCGGGCAAAGTCGGCTGGTTGAGAGAGGGATTGCATCATCCCAACCTGATTGACATCTGAGACCCCGTGAGGAAGTATAAAAGAGGGTCTGGGGGAACAACCCCTTCAGATGCACCAGAAGAAATGCTAGCGATCCCGTAATAGCGGGAAGCCATTTGAAGGAAGCCACGTGCGTTTGGTTCCCTTGCCTGGGGGCTGGTGGCTGGTACCACGGAAAACGACTTGGAACTAACAACGGGGAACCAACGCCCCCCGACTCAACGGATTGCCCTCATAAAAGACCCGGGCAAGTTTCAAACCATCTCTCTCTTAAACCCAACGAGCTGCAGCTTGAAAGGACAGTGACTTTTATCTTTCCATCGGACAATACAATATCCCCTAGACAAATGATAGAGTTATTGCTTAATTGATGATTATTATTATACCCGTGTTTTTAGATTGAGTATTGACGACGTATATTATCTGAATGTCTGTATTAATCTTATTTTGTGCCCCTTTATAAATAAAGACTTTTAAAAATAGTACCATCAGATTTCAACGGACCTCTCTATCTTTGCTGGTAAGTGATCCAGTTATGGGAATTTTGTAACAACAGAATAACAAATATGTATTTAAATGAAATACAAAACAAATTAGAACAGTGCCATTAGTGCTATAGTACTATAAACTGTATAAATTCCCAATAGTTATTGACGAAGGAATTCATCCAGTGTATGCTGCCCAGTTCTTTTGATTGGAAATTCTTTTGTAACAGAACAAGATCATCACAGGTACCTGGTGCAGATAATTGATGATCTTAATTGCTTTCCTGCATGAAGTAGTTCTGTAAATGAACAATAAATTTCCTGGCATTCTCTGCAGTCACTAGCTCAAGTTCAGATGTGTCACCTTCATCACATTCCTCATCTTCATATTTCCAACCTTGATGTTCTGACACAAGGCTTTTGATGATTGCATTCTCCATGTTTTTTATTTTCATTGTAACATTCAAGATGATTGTTGATACCTTCAAATTTTCATGGTTTCTAACTTGAAGTAGTAAAATAGTTTCATTTTCACTCCTGACCATTTTGGGCATCTGCAAGCCTGAATGCTTGACACCACAATGAGCAAAGCAGTTTGGAACTGTCTTATTACTTATTTTTTGTCAACTATCAGTGGCAAACATTACTGCTTATAAAACATTAACCCTTGCACTCACTTCCTTGGCTATTAAAGTCGATGTCAGTAGATTTTCTACAATTGTTTTGAGAATGTGGTTCACCAACTTCCTGCCACACAAGGATTTTAATTTTTTTTATATAATTCTCGCATCCATTGATGAGCAATGTTAGGCAGATGGCTTTTAACTCACTCCAGTAGGGTAAATTATTTGGCTTGTATCAAATCTTCTTGTTGTGTCAACTTCTTGGTAAGGGTCTGATTTCTTTTAAGTCAAAATTAAAAAAAAACAAAATTAGTAAAAATCACTGCTTTTGAATTGACATCCATTGGCACAAATGGATGCCAAAACACAACCACACACAACTGTCGCTATTTAAAAATTGTTTGCTCTAAGCATAGTGTAGTGTCTAATGGCCACACAAGTGCACACAGCTGATGCTGGTTAGAAACAGTTTGATACAGTCTCCTATCCCAATTAAACAACATCATGTCCAAAACAAACGAAGGGAATTCTGGCTATTTTCTCAATTAGTTTTGTTCTTCAAGAGTTGTCCCAAATAGGTGGCTAGCCTGATTAACTTTTGGCCCAATTAAATAGAATCCACAGAACATATAATTCAGAAATAAATATAAATAATTTGTGATGTGCCATATTGTGCACATATGTGCAATTGCACAAATATTGTGCAATTAGCCTGATTGGTTGGAGCAAATTATATAAAGTTTCCAAGATTTCCCACCTTTCACAGATTCCAGATATCATTTGTCTTTGCTTAGAGATTGATTGCAGTAATTAATCAAGAACACCATGGTTTTTGTATCAAATGATTACCAAAACAGTTGAAAATAGCTATAATCATATTTATTCCTATTTTACTATGTATCTTCCATTGGCAAATATACGTACTACAGTGAACGTCAACACCACATATGCACAGGCTATCATTTGATAGATGATAACACAGGTGGCAAAATCATTAACACACACAAAATGCTGGAGGAATTCTGCAAGTCAGGCAATATCTATGGAGGGGAATAAACAATTGATGTTTCAGGCCAAGACCCTTCATCAGGATGTTTATTCCTCTCCATAGACACTGGCTGACTTGATGAGTTCCTCCAGCATTTTTGAGTGTGTTGGTCAAGATTTCAAGCATCTGCAGAATTTCATGTGTTTATGATTTGATAAAGCAGCACAGAAATGACTGACAATATGTAGTATGTTAATCAGTGTGATAATTATTTTGGTGTTTCACAAAGATCAAAAATAATGTTCATTAAAATATTTAAAACAGGAATGAGAAAATTTCATAAATCTGGTACCTGTTTTTAAAAAATACACCTGAAATAGTGTATGTGAATATCCAATTACAGTACTTCCAATATATGCACAACAACATCTCTACTAAATTGCTTTTGCCCACCAGCTATTGTGAGATAGAATGTAGTCTGTTGAAACTGCAGAGTAGTTAAATTATACCTGGCCTTTGCTGAAATTATGGAATGTGTGAACTAATTATTCTGTCCATTAGAAAATAACTTCCACTTGAAATAGAAAATGTTTCAGTTTTTAAAGGAGAGTAGGGTGCTAGTAATTACATTTCTTTTGTTGGCAAAAACTGGGAAAGTTGAGAGTGTCCAAGATACTTAAAGTCTCTGGCAGTAAAATGAAGTTAGATTTGAAGAAGTTATTTGTGTTGGATGAGATACAAAGAACCAAGAAGATAAAATATTGTGATCTAGTACAATGAATATGAACTGAAGGAATGGAAAGATTGCAGTTAATAGATGTAAGCCATGATTCATAGGAAGTGCAACAAATCCCAATTCATACCTGAAAGAGTGAAAAGGATCAGAAACAATTCTTCTTCATATCTTACACTTGCTTTTGTAAGTTATACATTTTCTTCCATAAATGCTTGCATTCCAAGTTATGGAATATGCTTCAGATAAGGGAACTGTTTTCACTTCTCTCTCTTGCTGTAGGGACTCAACAGCGTCACAGATGCTCAAACTACTGAATTCCTCCAGCAGGTTGTTTATTGCTTTGTGAATTCCTACCCAGCCATTAGAAAAGATACAAGAGTACCCGGAGAGTTACTGTTTTCCAGAATTAATTCTTCTTCCCTTTGGAGATGTATCATCCTCAGTAGCATCTGATGTTAGATCAGCTGAGGTCAGGAACACTTCATGTAGGAACTAAACTCACAGGTTAGCATTTTGTCTCCACCACTGGGTAATAGTATGATGGATCAAACCATCTGTTTTTCATAAAAACTGTCTGATTATCGCTCCAATAGAATAAAAATTGGATAGTTGCAGTAAAGTAGCATGACCTGCTCTGTTGGATTACCAGAGTCAATTAAAAAAAAGCTCATATTTTCTGGCTCTGGGGCACAACATGTGTAGGCCTAGTTCACAGCTTCATGTCAAATTTTAATACATCGTCCTGAAGGTAATCAACATCTGACAAGCAAATTAATTTTCGGTACTGCTTATTGTACTACGCACCAACAATTTTCTTTAATTAGAGGGAACAGGGTACTTCACTCCAGGGACTGGCAAAAGCAGATCATATATCATTTATTGCGATTGTGCTGTCTTCTATTGTTTCTTAGTTTTAAAGAAAGAGGCATTTTATTCATTGTCTATCTATGGCTGTTCTTAGCTTTGTGAAAAGAAGCATTGTATCCATTTGTAAATAAACATCGAGGTCTGTAGGAATTCATTTATTATACCCTAATCTTGGTATTTTCCAAGGGACTAGTCCAAACTAAAATGAGCCTTTTGTTCATCTGAAATAATTTGAGGCAAAGTTTAGTGTAAACTAAATGTCAAAAAAAGCTATTTTCTGCTTATCTTCCAGTCAACAATACTGATAAATGTATGACAAAAAGATTCAAAGTTCAAAATAAATTTATTATCAAAGTGCATACACTTAGAAACCATTTTATTAGGTACACCCTACACTTGCCTGTTAATGCCAATATATTATTGGCCAATGATGTAGTAGCAATTCAATGCATAAAAGTATGCAGACATAGTCAAGAGGTTCAATTATTGTTCAGACTAAACATAAGAATGAAGAAGAAATGTGTTCTAAGTGACGTTGACCATGAAATGATTGTTGGTGTCGTTTGGAGGTGGTTTGATTATCTCAGAAATTGCTGATATCCTGGGATTTTCATGCACAACAGTAGAGTTTACAGACAGTGTTGCCAGAAACAAAGAACATCCAGTTAGCGTCAATCTTGTGGGTGAAAACACCTTGGTAATGAGCGAGGTCAGTGGAGAATGGTCAGACTGGTTCAAGCTGTCAGGAAGGCAACAATAGCTCAAGCAACGATCCATTACAACAGCGGTGTGCAGAAAAACGTTAACAGGAGGTACCCTATAAAGTGGCCACTGAGTGTATATGTCACCATGTATTGCTTTGAGATTCATTTATTGCAGACAATCACAGTAGAACAAAGAAATATAATAGAATCAACGAAGAATTGGACACAAAGATTGATAAGCAACTATGAGCAAAAGAAGGCAAATTGTGCAAATACACAAAATAACAAATAAATATAATAATATGTAATTATAATAAACAATATGATGATAAATACAATAATAAAATAATAAATACTGAGAGCATTATTTGTAGAGTCCTTGAAAGTGAATCTATAGGCAGTGAAATCAATTCAGAGTGAGGTGAGCAAAGTTATCCATGCTGGTTTAAGAGTCTGATGGCTGATGGTTGACTATTCCTGAACCTGGTGGCGTAGACCTGAGGCTCCTGTACTTCCTTCCTAACTACAGCAGTGAGGAGAGAGCATGGCCTGCATGGTGGGGATTGTTGATGATGGATACCGCTTTCTTTGCCAGCCCTCGTTGTAGATGTGCTCACTGGTGAGGAGGGCTCAGAATCAGGTTTAATATCACTGGCCTATATTGTTTCACTACAAACGAGACAGACTTTGTTTCTGGTGGACTGCGCTGTATCAATCACTTTTTGGAGGCTTTTCTTTTCTTGGACATGCAAGGGTGATGCAGTCAGTCCAGGTGCTCTCCACCATGCATCTATTAAAGTTTGTCAAAGTTCTAGATGACATGCCAATCTGCAGAAACATCCAAGACAGTGGAGGTGCTGTTGTGCCTTTTTTTTTAATGGCACATGCATACTGATCCCAGAGCATATCCTCTGTTATAATAATTCTTAGGAATTTCAATTTACTGATTCTCTTGATTTTCACTCCCCTGATGAGGACTGGCTCATAGAGCTCTGGTTTCTTTCTCCTGTAATCAATGATCGGCTCTCTGGTTTTCTGATGTTGAGTGAGAAGTTGTTGTGGCACCATCCAACCAGATTTTGACTCTCCTTATATGCCTATTCTTTCCTACCTTTGTGGATTTCTTCATCGATTCAGAAAATGGTGCAAGGTTTACAAGGTAAATTGGGACAGCTCCACACAGCAATCAACTTTCAAGGAATGCAATCAATCTCCAAATTTTTAGTATATTTAATAATGTCATTTCATTAGGAATTTTAAGAGTGACAATTATCTTAAGGAGATTGAAGTGGATACAAACAAGAGAAAGTCTGCAGATGCTGGAAATCCAAGCAACACACACAAAATGGCCTGCAAAAGGTTTTGGCCTGAAATGTTGATTGTACTCTTTTCCATAGATGCTGCCTGGCCTGTTGAGTTCCTCCAGCACTTTGTGTGTTTTAAGCGGATACAATGTGTTTTAAAATATATATTCACAATTGTACCCAACTAGAACTAAGTTCATATTATTTTGGACTTTCGGTGTTCATACCTGTCCTTTAACATAGAGAATGTTCATATCTGGCCTTTAATATAGGCAGTAAGATTCACCAAACAGAAGGATGTGAAGGCCAAAGAGTTAAGGCAGGGTTGTCCTGATATTCTGGACAACGTCTAATTCACGGAAGTGGAAGTGTCAGAAATATTGGCCCACATTAGAATGGAGAAGTCCTCAGGCACCAATGGGATCTTTTATAGGATGCTAAGGGAGACGAGTGATGAAATATTGTTAGCTACTGGTGAAATAGCAGGAATTTGGAGAATAATTAATGTTATCTCCTTGATCAACAACTGCATTAGTAATAAACCTGGAAGCTACAAACTGGTGGGCCTCACATTAGTGAAAGGGAAGTTATTGGACATGATTCTGAGAGGCAAGAATTTTGTTCACTTGGAAAAGCAAAGGCTTATTAAGAGGAGATTGTCTCACAAATCTGATTGATATTTTTGAAGACTAAGTAAGAAAATTACCGAAAGCAGAACAATAGTCATGTCTTACACGGAAATGTGCCTCTTGTGTCTCCAGTAATCAACTCTGCTTCTATCTCCATCCTCACCCTACCACTTAACCATCTCCATTTACACCTACCCTTTATTTTCTTTCCTTATCTTCTATCATCCATCTGTTGCTGTCTCCCAAATCGAAACCTACCCCTTCCCAACTGGCTCTATCTGCCCAAAATGCTAAACATCCCGCAGACTCCTCAGATGTTGCCTAATCTGCTGTGCTCCTCCCAGTATTTTTTTTTCTCTTTTAATTTCATTGTTATGAAATGTGAATTCAGTTTCTGCCTCCGTTGATGCTGCTTGACCTTGGAAGCCAATATTTTCAGTAAATTCTGTTGTTGTGATTTAAGAAAAGAAATTATGCACAACAAAATGTTCATTGTTTCAGCAGGTGACCAGCAAAGTTAATGTGACATGTCAAAGAGCATGAGGGAGTCATTAACATTTTGGGTTCTCATGTGGTGCTCTCAGTGACGTAGTTGACAATTTTGCAGGGACTGTTCAACAATAAATTGGTTTGTGCTACCTCAATCTGGAAGAGCAGAGGCAAGCCCTGAAAGTAAAATTAAGTAAATGATGTTAAGGAATGTTTAACTTGGATTGGTTCTGTTGGTCTTTTGAAATGAGTGATACATTGTTTTATCTTCAAGAAATCATGTTTTCAGTAAACATACATGTTGATAAATGCATCAGCTCATAGCTCAGCTATCTGGATAGATGAAGGAGTGTGTCGATCAAGTTGAATAGTCTTTCTTCACTTTTATATTATGATCAATTGTATGATTCTACATTGGAAGCTAAAGCAATATTTTTGCCTAGATAGACTTGACAACTACAGATAAATGTTGCTTGAAAGCTTGAATGCTAGTCCTTATTTTAATTAAATTGCACAATATTGATTCATAGTTTACTTCTGTATAGTTGCTATTTGGAGTTCTAAGTGTGGTTGTGATTGCAAAAAGGTTGTAGACGGTCTAGATTTAGATAGACATGAGTAATGGGAAGCGATAACATCACAGAAATTGAAGCCAAATTCAATATTTGTACAGTGTTGAAATTCTGTTCCTACAACTGAGTCAATAGTGACAACTTAATCACTATTCAAATCAAGAGTGGCAATGATTGGGATGAGATAAGCAAATAGAGATAACTAGTATTATGCCAAAAAGAGTGTTGACGTTTACAATTTAATACAAAAAGAATTACTTAAATCTTTAAAAATTTCTGAGTTAAATTCCATATTTTTTGTACTCTTGCAAAAATATTATAAAAAGACCTTCACAAAGTTGATATTCACTATTTCCCACTGAAATACAAGCACAGAAAGTGTTCACAATAAGATTAAAGAAATCATTTGATATACAACTAGATTATGTTAATGACCTTTATTTCATATTTCTCTGTAGATATCATTACCTTCTTTTGGTACAGTGAAATTTTCATGTTATTTTTATATGATTTGACAACATGAACACCCAAATAAAACCCGAGCCTGCAAATTGCTGTTGGCTCTAAGTTGCATATATCTTTAGGGCAGCTCATGCATGTTAATCTGTACTGACTTTGATAGCATTAAATCACTCTCGCTATTGACATGTCAACAAGATTCTGAATCTCAATGCTGGACTTAGGCCAGAAACCGCATCCTGTCAATAATCAAGTAAGGCGATGTGCTGATGGAAGTTCTGCTTAATTAGTTTTAGGGGAATCAGATACTATCTGTGAAGAGATTAAATTGGAAGGTTGGGGACCAGCAAAGTTCCAAAAGGCATGGCATAACTCATAACATTTTGGGCAAGTTGCTTTGATTATCCACATGATTAACTGCTTTTATAAAAGCAGCAAATACTGAAAAACTCTAAGCAAGCTAGGCAGCCTCCACGGGTAGAGCAATCAAGTTCAGGCTTGAGATCTAGATTACCAATCATCAAAGGTTTTTCTAGTTTCATGCTTTTTTAATAGTTCTTCAGAATTTGGACATTATTGCAGAAACCATTACTGCTCATTTTAACTGTCCTTAAACTGTCTGGACTGCTCAGCATTTCACAGGGCATTTAAGATTCAATTGTATTGACTATTAACCAAAGATCAAAAATTAAGTTAAAATGTGTGGCACAGTAGTGGAGCAGTTAGTGCAATCACTTTACGGTGCCAGTAATGACCGATTGGATTTCATTTCCTGCGCTCTCTGTAAGGCGCTTATAACTTCTCCCCATGAATACATGTGTTTCCTCTTGGTGTCCTGATCTCCTCCCACATTCTGAAGCCATACAGTTAGGGGCTATGTGTTGGCACCAGATGGAACATTTACAGGCAACTCCCAGCATAATCCTTGGACATTTTGGTTGTTGACACAAAACAATGCATTTCAACGTTTACCTCAGTGTTTCAAATTCCATGTGACAAATAATGCCAATCTCTTCGGTTGTTGGGTTTGAGAGAGATTTCCTTTTATAAAAGCCATTGTGAATCAGATGAGGTTTCATGGTAATCTGGTATTTTTGAGGTCATCTATATTATTAACTAGTATTTATTTAAAATCAGTTTATTGAATGAATTGAAATTTCACAGCTGATTCTATGGGTTTTGAACTTGGGTTTCTGCAATTTTAGTTCAGCTACTTAGAGTCACAGAACCATAGAAAACTACAGCACAGAGAAATGCCATTCTACCCAACTAGTCCACGCTGAACCATTTGACCTGTGCTCAGGCTATGTCCCTGCCATCTATCTGCGTATCCGATCTGCTCGTAAATGTTGAAATTAAAATTGCATCCTTGCATTGGCAGCTTATTCCACTCTCCTACTACCCTCTGAGTGAAGATGTTTCCCCTCCTATTCCACTTAAACATTTCACCTTTCCCGATAATCCATGACCTCTAGCTGCAAACTCACCCACCTCAGTGGAAAAAGTCTGCTTGCATTTAGCTTACCTATAGCCTTCATAATTTTATATACCTCTATCAAATCTCCCTCAATCCTTTGCATTCAAGAGAATAAAGTTCTAACTTATTCAATCTTTGCTTATAATTCAGATCCTCCACTTCCATCGAATTCCTTGTAAATTCTTTTAATTTTATTCACATCTTTCCTGTAGGTAGGTAACCAAAACTACACACAGTATTCCTAATCAGGTCTCACCAAGATTAAGTCAAGTCAACTATTATTGTCAATTCGACCATAATGCTGGTACAGTACATAGTAAAAATGAGACAACTTTTTTTCAGGACGATTGTTTACATGACACAGTACAAAAAAACTAGATTGAACTGCATAATAAAAAAAAAACAGAGAATGATATACTAGATTACAAACCTACACTGGACTGCATAAAGTGAACAAAAACAGTGCAGGCATTACAATAAACAATAAACAGGACAGTAGGGCAAGGTGTCAGTCCAGGCTTCGGGTATTGAGGAGTCTGATAGCTTGGGGGAAGAAACTGTTATGTAGTCTGGTCATGAGAGCCCGAATGCTTCAGAGCCTTTTCCCAGACGGCGGGAGGGAGAAGAGACTGTATGAAGGGTGTGTGGGATCCTTCATAATGCTGTTTCCTTTGCGGATGCAGTGTGTAGTGTAAATGTCTGTGGTGGGAAGAGAGACCCCGACGATCTTCTCAGCTGACCTCACTATCCGCTGCAGGCTCTTGCGATCAGAGATGGTGCAATTTCCGAACCAGGCAGTGAAGCAGCTGCTCAGGATGCTCTCAAGACAATCCCTGTAGAATGTGATAAGGATGGGGGGTGGGAGATGGACTTTCCTCAGCCTTCGCAGAAAGTAGAGACGCTGCTGGGCTTTCTTTGCTATGTAGCTGGTGTTGAGGGACCAGGTGAGATTCTCCGCCTGGTGAACACCTAGAAATTTGGTGCCCTTTACGATCTCTACCGAGGAGCCATTGATGCTCAACGGGGAGTGGTCGCTCCGTGCCCTCCAGAAGTCAACAACCATCTCTTTTGTTTTGTTCACATTAAGAGGCAGGTTGTTGGCTCTGCACCAGTATGTTAGCTGCTGCACCTCCTCTCTGTAAGCTGACTCGTCGTTCTTGCTGATGAGACCCACCACGGTCATGTCATTGGCGAACTTGATGATATGGTTCGAGCTGTGTGTTGTAGCACAGTCGTGGGTCAGCGGAGTGAACAGCAGTGGACTGAGCACGCAACCCTGGGGAGCCCCCATGCGCAGTGTGATGGTGTTGGAGATGCTGCTCCCGATCTGGACTGACTGAGATCTCCCAGTCAGGAAGTCTAGGATCCAGTTGCAGAGGGAGGTGTTCAGGCCCAGTAGGCTCAGCTTTCCAGTCAGTTTCTGAGGGATGATTGTGTTGAATGCTGAACTGAAGTCTATGAACAGCTTCTGAACGTATGTGTCTTTTTTGTCCAGGTGGGTTAGGGCCAGGTGGAGGGTGGTGGCAATGGTGTCATCTATTGAGCCGTTGGGTCGGTACACAAACTGCAAGGGGTCCAGTGAGGGAGGCAGCAGGGTCTTGATAAGCCTCATGACGAGCCTCTCGAAACACTTCATGATGATGGATGTAAGTGCAATGGGACGGTAGTCATTTAGGCCGACACTGAAGACTTCTTCGGCATGGGGATGATGGTGGCAGCCTTGAAGCACATTGGAATGGTGGCGCTGCTCAGGGAGATGTTGAAGATGTCAGTGAGAACATCTGCTAGCTGGTCTGCACATCCTCTGAGCACTCTACCAGGGATGTTGTCTGGTCCAGCAGCCTTCCGTGGGTTGACCCTGCACAGGGTTCTTCTCACGTCGGCCACGGAGAGACACAGCACCTGGTTATTCGTAGGAGGGGTGGACTTCCTCACCATCATGTCATTTTCCGCCTCAAACTGGGCATAGAAGTTATTCAGCACAGTTGGGAGGGAGGCATCACCTGCACAGTCAGGTGATGTTGTCCTGTAGTTTGTGATGTCCTGGATGCCCTTCCACATGAGCTGTGTTTCGCCACTGTCCTGGAAGTGGCTGTGGATTAGCTGGGCATGTGCACGCTTTGCCCCTCTGATGGCTCGGGACAGTTTGGCCCTTGCTGTTGTTAGAGCTGCCTTGTCACCTGCTCTGAAGGCGGAGTCACGGGTCCTCAGCAGCGCACCCACCTCTGCAGTTGTCCATGGCTTCTGGTTGGCACATATAGTGATGGTCTTGGACAGAGTAACATCATCAATGCACTTGCTGATGTAGCTGGTCACTGGTGCTGTGTACTCCTCTAAGCTGGTAGAGTCACCATCGGTTGCAGCCTCCCTGAACATGTGCCAGTCAGTGTGCTCAAAGCAGTCTTGAAGAGCAGAGATGGCTCCTGTTGGTCAGGTTTTCACCTGCTTCTGAACTGGTCTGGAGCGCCTGACGAGCGGTCTGTATGCTGGGATTAGCTAACAGAGATGTGGTCTGAGTATCTGAGGTGGGGGCGGGGCTCTGCCCGGTATGCGTTGGGGATGTTTGTGTAAACCAGGTCCAATGCGTTCTCCCTCCTTGTTGTAAAGTCCACATACTGATGGAATTTGGGGAGCACTGACTTAAGATTCGCGTGGTTAAAATCGCCAGCGACAATAAACAGACCATCAGGGTGTGCGTTCTGCAGTTCACTGATAGCCCTGTCCCGTTCACGGAGTGCCTCCTTAGCATTAGCGCTGGGGGGAATGTAGACACTGAATATAAGGACAGAGGTGAATTCCCGTGGCAAATAAAATGGACTGCATCAAACTGCCACAAACTCCACTAGCGATGAGCAGTGTCTGGAAACCAGCATAGAGTTCTTACACCATTCTGTGTCGATGTAAACACACACATCGCCACCGTGAGTCTTACCGGAGACAGCTGCATCGCTGTCCGAATGAAACAAAGCTAGCCCGTCTAGCTGGATGGCAGCGTCCGAAATCCCATCACTGAGCCATGTCTCTGTGAAGACAAACGCGGAGCAAACTCTGTACGCCTGCCGAGTATTACGTTGGAGTTGGATGTAGTCCATTTTATTGTCCAGGGAGCGGACAATGGAGAGCAGAATGGACGGGAGAGCCAGCCGGCTAGGGTTCGCTTTTAGCCTGGCACGGACCCCTGCCCGCTTGCCTCGCTTCTGCTTCCTCGCACATTGCTTTCGACGTCTCCATCTCCGGCTCCCAGCATCAGGCAAGTCCAAGGAATGTAAGCCCGTTCCCCGCAGCAAGCCGACATTGCGTAATTCAGCCAGCAGATCTTTGTGGAGGTTTGTTTTTGGGCGATCTCTGTATTGCAGTAGTATCTGGCGATGGTAGATGGCCGCTCTGTTACCCATGTGCCCTAATTGAAAATTGTGTATCAAACTTAAAATAGAAAATTAAATTAAAGTAACACCAGGTCTGAAAGGCTGCTGCTGCCGTGGCGCGCCACCTCAAGATCTCGTACAACTTCAACATAACGTCCTATCTCCTGTACTCAGTACTTCGATTTATGAAGGCCAGTGTGCCAAAAGCTTTCTTTATGATCCTATCTACCTGTGACGCTATTTCCAATGAATTATGGGCCTGTATTCCCAGATGATTGTGAAACCTTCTCCTATAAGTTATCTTACCTGGGAAATATAAATCGGTCAGTATGCCTATGCACTGCCCCATTACATCTTGGAAAGACAAGATGCAGATGCAGGAAAGAGTAGTGGAACAGAAGGATAATTCCATAAAGCACAACTTCTGAAAATAAAAATGAACAGTGACAAAACATGAGGCAGAACTATGTTATAGTCAAACTTCCCGATACAGAAGTTATATTGGAATGTCATTTAATATTGCAAGAGCATAAATTTCAATTCCAATCAAAGGGGACTGATTAATTTTGGATCAAGCTTCTTTGTATATAGCATTAACATGAAAGTAGCAATACAGTCATAACATGAGTTGGTTATGATCAATGAAGAGATACTTTATATTGAGCTTCAACTTTAAGCTTAAAATAACAAAGTTTCAGTTGAGAAGCTGAAAGAGAATGACTGAAAACCCTGGATTTTTGACCTTAAACATTAACTTTGTTTCTGTCTGCACAAATTGCCCACCCTGCTGAGTTTTTTCAGCTTTTTTCTGTTTTTGTTCTACCAACAGCAAACCAATCAGCAGCTACTGCAGATGCAGTTATCTGCTCCCTTTTCTCCCTAAAATTGGAAACCTGTCACAATTCTCTTCCCTTTTGCCTAAGAAATATGATGCTGTTCTATATTTATATTCCTACGAGAAGATCAATAACTTCTGAGTGTTTAGCTGGAAACCATTTTGACCTCAAGTACAAAGTGTTTCTGTCACTCTTACAAATGTTGAGAAAAAAGTCTAACTTCACAAATAATTAACATAGAATGGTGCTGCATGAGACATGCCATTTGGCCCACAATATTGTGCTGATGTTGATGCCAATTTATACCAAATGTCCATATCATCCACATGCCTCCATTCCATGTCTATTTAAAATCCTCTTAAACCCCACCAAACAGTCTGCTTCCACTACTACCACTGGTAACCCATTTTGGGCACCTACAACTCTGAATAAAAAGAAAACCTTGCCCCTCATATTGCCATTAAACAGTAAACGTATGTCCTCTGGTTTCTAATATTTCCACTCTGGAAAGAAGGTTCTAGCTGTCTGCCCTATCTATGCCTTTCATGATTAAAAAAAAGTCCGCTAAACATAGAAAACCTACAGCATAACACAGGTCCTTTGGCCCACAATCCTGTGCCAAACATGTACTTACTTTATAAATTACTAAGGGTACCCATAGCCCTCTATTTTTCTAAGCTCCACGTACCTATTTCGGGATCTCTTGAAAGACCCTATTTTATCCGCCTCCACCACCTTCACCGGCAGCCTATTCCACACACTTACCATGCTCTGTGTAAAAAATCTTACTTACCCCTGACATCTCCTCTGTACCTACTTCCAAGCACCTTAAAATTGTGCCCCATCATGTTAGCTATTTCAGCCCTGGGAAAAGCCTCTGACTATCCACAGGATCAATGCCTCTCATCATCTTATACACCTCTATCAGTTCACCTCTCATCCTCTATCACTCCAAGGAGAAAAGGCCAAGTTTGCTCAACTTATTCTCCTAAGGCATGTTCCCCAATCCAGGGAATGTCCTTTATCAGGTCTCTCCTCAGCTATTGATGGTCTAAAGAGGACCGCCCAACCTTACTTTAGGCAGCATCCTGGTAAACCTCTTAAGTACCCTCTCCACAATCTTTCTTGTAATAAGGCAACTAGAACTTTGTCAATTTCCCCAAAACTTCAATTAAGTTTGTATGGTATGACCTACCAGCCCTCTACAGAGCCATGTTTTTCCAAATACACATACATACTTGCTCTCAGTCTCCTCTCCATTAGCTTCCCTATCATCTACGTGAGGCTCACTGGCTTATAATAACTTAGATTAACTCTATTTCTTTTCTTGAACAGAGGCACAGCATCCGTCACTCCACTGTTCTCTGGGACATCACCTGTTGGTGAGGATACATTGACCAGCTTCTGCAGTATCCACACTTAATTCAATAGTCTGAGGTGTATTCCATTAAGCCCTGTCGACTTATCTTTCTTAATGTTTTTCAGAAGACCCAGCACTATCTTTTACCTAAAATCAAAATGTCACAACACATTAATGTGCCCCACTCTGTCTTCACCATCATCTCCTCTTCTCCTTGATAAACACCATCACAAAATACTCATATAGTTCCTCAGCCACTTGCACTGACTTCAAGCACAATTTTCCTCCTTTATCCTTGAGAGAACCTTTGCTCCTCATTTTCTTAAAAATAGAAAATGCCTTGAGATTCTCCTTGATCCTGCTCACCAAGGATATTTCATGACCCCATTTGGCCTTCATAATTGACTGCTTGAGCACACTCCTGCTATCTTATATTCTCCAAGTCCTAGTCTAATTTTAGCTTCCTAAACTTTTCAGATGCTTCCTTTTCTTCTGAATAAATTTAGTACCTCTCAAGTCATCCAAGGTTCCCTTACCATGCCATCCTTTTTCTTACACCTTAGCAGAACATGACAATCCTGAACTTTGATTAGCTGTTTTTTAAGCAACTTCCACTTATCTGATGTGGACTTGTTCAACAGCAGTTGTTCCAAATTGTTCTACAGTTATAGTTTGCCCTCCCTCAATTTTGTGCCTTATTGCAAGATCTGATTTTAACTTTATTCATAACTAGCTTAAAACGTAATGAGTTGTCACTATTCCCAACACATTATCTTGCATCAGGTCTGTCATCTGGCCTGGCTTATTTCACCAAACCAGATCCAGAATGTTTTGTCCTCAAGGACTCTCCACATTCTGCTGCATGAACCTCTCTTAGATGCATTGAAGAAATCTTACTCTACCTAAAGCTCTGGTATTAAGGACATAATAATTAATAGTGGAGAAGTTGAAGTCCTTGTTGTTTCTGTACCTTTCTATAACCTACAGTATCTACATCTGCTCTTCCACTTGTTGCTAGCTATTGGAGTGTGTGGGGGGCGGGAATATCATATTATCCCATCGATGCAGTTAAACTATATCTCAGGTTTTACTCAATCAGTAACTTGTTTCATTCAAGTTCATTGTTAATAAAACCTGCCTAATTACACATTTTCTGAAATTCTAGCACCTATCTTTTGTGATTAATTTTTATGTTCTTTCCCCATTTCCACTGCACAACTACATTATCGTCATCTGGTATTTAGGATTTTTTCACCAGTAGGATTAAGATTTTTGATGCTTACTCAGAGTGTTACCATGTCCTCACGCTTGACAATATTAACAAGATGATCACCACTCTTTGTGAATGTGAATATGACATAATGGTATGAAAAATTAATTAATAGTACTAAATATTCCATATTTCCAAGCTCCGGTAACCTGGATTTGTCGTTGCAAAGTTTGCATTTTCTTCCTGTGACCGTGTTGGCTTGTCTGGGTACTCCTTTTCCTTGCCACATTCCAAAGATGTGCTCGTTAGTAAAATAATTGGTTACTGTAAAGGGGAGGCTGGAGAACTGGAAACTGATGGGTACGGTAATGAGCATAGATTACAGGGAAGTAGGTGGGAGATTTAGGTGGGTAGGATTGCTTTGAAAGATGGTATAGATTCGTTGAACCAAATATCCCCTTTCCACAACATAAGGAAATGTGAAATGAATGGATCAGAAACAAAACAGATCTACTTATAATTGTTGTGAGCACTCATATTAACAAAACCCTTCTCTCAGTGTCAAATTTAATGCAGATAGAAAATTGGATTTGATTTGTGTGCTTCCTTGTTTTCTGACAATAAATTTGATTATCAAAGCAAAAGTGAGAAATGTTTATTTGGAACAAGTGCTATACCTGCCCCTGAATCTCCTCCCTCACTACCATCAAGTCCATCCAGGTGAGGAGACACTTCACCTGTGAGTTTGTTGGGGTCATCTATTGTACCCACTGTTCCCGGTGCGGCTCTTGAATATTGATGAGACCTGATCTGCATTGGGAGATCACTTCGCCATGCATCTACACTCCTTCTGCCAGAAAACGCGGGATCTCCCAGTGGCCGCCCATTTTAATTCCACTTCCCATTCCTATTCTGATATGTCAGTCCATGGATCATGGCTTCCTCTATATACGATAAGGCCGCTCTCAGGTTGGAGGAGTAACACCCTATACTCCATCTGGATAGCCTCCAACCTGATGGCAGGCACATTGATTTCTTGAACTTCTGGTAAAGCCACCCCCACTTCACCATTCCCCATCCCATTTTCCCTCTCTCACCTTGTCTCCTTGCCTGCTCATTGCCTTCCTCTGGTTGTTCTTCCCCCCTTTTCTTTCTTCCACTGCCCTCTGTCCTCATATTAGATTTCCCCTTCTCCAGCCCTGTATCTCTTTCACCAATCAGCTTCCCAACTCTTTACCTCACCCCCCCCCCCCACCCCTACTGGTTCCACTTATCGTCGTTTGTTTCTCCATCCGTTCCCCCCACCTTCTTACTCTGACTTCTTTTGTTCTACTGAAGGGTCTCGGCCTGAAAAGTTGACTGTGTAGCAGTGTGCCACACGCAGCGCTGCAATAACGAGACGGAGTCGGTGAGCTGCAGTTACAAAAGCGTTTTATTCAAACTTTGCGGGCTCGCTTTAAAGCCTTCCTGATCCATCCATCCCCGGGCGGGAATACTGTCGGGGGCACGTATTCACAGTCCCGTCCCGCGCGCAGGCTTTTCCCCTTGCTGGTGAGCAGGCTTGGCGCCCTCTTTGGGACCTGCCTCAATGCCGGAGCGCGCCGCTTTCTGAGCCGGTTCGAGTGCGCTGGGAAGTGGGTCGCCACAGCTGTACTCTTTTCCATAGATGCTACGCTCATTCAGCACTTTCAGTTTGTTGCTTCGATTTTCAGCATTTGCTGAGTTTCTCTTGTTAATGTTTATTCTTGATTGTATTCAAATTTACTCTTAATTGATTTTTTGCAACTTTCAGCCTAAAGTAAATGGGAGTTGAGATTTACCCTCTTTCATTAAACATGCAATTTTGTAGCACTGTACTTTGTTGTGCAAATTTAGTTTAATTGACTTCTATAAATACAGAGCATTTAAGCAACAAATGCTACTTGTGTCTATTTTATTATGGTCAAAGTGATAATTTCCAAGATTTATGAGAATGATTAATCCAGATAGAATGTCATTAAACATTAGCCAAATTTCAAGCTACAGGCATAACATACAGTATGTGTCCTGCATTTTCGAATTAAAGTTAAAATGTTTGCACTGAATTTTATCAAATAAAATTCAAATATTCTTATCTTTGATTTGCATATAATAAAAAGCATTGAAAAATACAATTATATATAAAAACGGTGGCAACTAAAATATAGTATGAATATTTCATGTGATTATTAGCTTTAATTAGTTGAAATATTAAGTATATATTTTAAAAAGTTAAAATATTTTTGTTTATTTTCTTAATATCTCTCAAAAATTCTTGGAAACAAAATTGTGTATTACCACTGAAAAGTATGTAGTTTCTGTCTCTTAAACAATAAATTAATTAGATTGCTGACCTACAATATTAAAACACAGGAGGAGAAGTTTTCCAGTTCATTTTCCTGCTGGGACTATACATTAGAAACTCAGTCATGGAAGTCACTGGGCACTGTGGTATTTTCCACCGATTAATTTCAATCAATAGAATATGCCAAGTGTCCCAATGACCTCTATGCCTGAATTTACAATTTTTCATACATGCCCATATAACAAATTTATAAAACTGTCATGTTTCACTGCTGGTAAATTCACATTAAAATGAATACAAATGTGAGTTCACGTATAATGTTATTATAGAATCATAGACATCTACATCACATTACAGGCCTTTCAGCCCACAATGTTGTGTTGACCATGTAACCTACTCTAGAAACTGCCTGGAATTTTTCTAGCACATAGCCCCTTATTTTTCTAAGCTCCGTATACCCATCCAAGAGTCTCTTAAAAGACCCTATTGTATCCGCCTCTATCACTGTCACTGGCAGTGCATTCCAGGCACCCACTACTTTTTGTGTAAAAAAAATTGCCTCTGACATCCCCCTTGTATCAACTTCAAAGCACCTTAAAACTATGCCCCCTCATGTTAGCCATTTCAGCCCTGGGGAAAAGCCTTTGGCTGTCCACACAATCAGTGCCTCATATCATCTTATACGCCTCTATCAGGCCACTCCTCGTCCTCCGTTGCTCCAAGGAGTAAAGGCCAAGTTTACTCAAACTATTCTCATAAGGCATGCTCGCCAATCCAGGCAACATCCTTGTAAATCTCCTCTGCACCCTTTCTATAGCTTCCACATCCTTCCTGTAGTGAGGTTATCATTTTATTTCTGTTTTCATTTTTTATTCATGGTTGCTGACAATACCCACACAGGTATAACGACAAGTATGATAGAGTCAAATCATGAAATCTATCATCTTGACTTCTGGGCTGCATACATATCCATTGGGGGTAAAGATTAAACTACTTGATTGAGGAAAATCAAACATAGTTCCAAACTGACTTTCTAGAACACTTAAGTTTAAATTTCAAGTATTCAGTATTGTTTGCAAAACCAGAAGATCCAGATGTCTTAAAGTCAAATTATTTGTAGTAATTGTCACATGCCATAATAAGTAGAGTGACAGGAAATGCTTTTATAATAAGGATTTTTGTCTGTAATTGGATGGAAAGATGTGGAAGCCATAGAAAGGGTGCAGAGGAGATTTACAAGGATGTTGCCTGGATTGGGGAGCATGCCTTATGAAAACAGGTTGAGTGAACTCAGCCTTTTTTCCTTGGAGCGACAGAGGATGAGAGGTGACCTGATAGAGGGGTATAAGGTGATGAGGGGCATTGATCGTGTGGATAGTCAGAGGCTTTTTCCCAGGGCTGAAATGGTTGCCACAAGAGGACACAGGTTTAAGGTGCTGGGGAATAGCTACAGAGGAGATGTCAGGGGTAAGTTTATTACTCAGAGAGTGGTGAGTGTGTGGAATGGGCTGCTAGCAACGGTGGTAGAGGCGGAAGCAATAGGGTCTTTTAAGAGACTTTTAGATAGGTACATGGAGCTTAGACAAATAGAGGACTATGGGTAAGCCTAGTAATTTCTAAGATAGAGACATGTTCGGCACAACTTTGTGGGCCAAAGGGCCTGTTTTGTGCTGTAGATTTTCTGTTTCTAAGGTAGATGCTTCTATTGTCTAAATGCAAAAAGTAATATTGTCCGAAATGTCTCAGGTTTTTGTTTATTCAAAATAACTTTCTCCATCCATTACAATTCATATTCTGTACTTTCATTTAAACTTTTAACACGAAAAGAGCAATGTAGTTTGACCTAGGGACTTCAAATTACACCAGAGAATTGCAGTGTGAAATCATGCGTCATTAGTTTTTCAAATTGTTGGGTGCAGATTGCAGGACAGCAGGATGGTAGATGTATTTTACATTAGTCTTCACTGTGGAAGACACCAATGGTGTGATGGAAATTTAAGAGTGTCAGGGGGCAGAAGTGAGTGTAGTTGCTATTACTAAGGAGAAGTCGTGCTTCAACCACTGAAAGGTCTGAAGGTAGATAAGTCACCTGGACCAGATGGACTACACCCCAAGGTTCTGAAAGAGGTAGCTGAAGGGATTGTGGTATGATCTTTCAATAATTACCGCATTCTAGACTGGTTCTAGAGGACAGAAAAATTACAAGTGTCACTCCACTCATCAAGAAGTGGTGGGGAGTGAGGGGGGGGGCGGGGAGACAAGACCATATAGACCTGTTTGGCAGACATCATAGTTGTGAAAATGTTGGAGTCTATTATTAAGGATGAGATTTTGGGATAGCCAGAGGCACTTGATACAATAGACCAAAGTCAGTATGGTTTTCTCAAAGGGAAAACTTGTCTGACATATCTGTTGGAATTCTTTGAGGAGCTAATAGGCTGGAGTCATTGGATGTTGTTTACTTGGATTTTCAGAAGATCTATGACAAGGTGCCAGAAATTAGGCTGCTATTATTGGGCCAGAAGGGCCAATTCCATGCTGCATCTCAATAAATAAACAACAAGGTATGTGCTCATGGATTCCAGAATACCAGATACAGCATTGATAGAAGATTTGCTAACTGGCACGAGGAAAAGAATGGGAGTAAAGGGGGGCTTTTCAGGTTGGGTTCTGGTGACTAGTGGTGCTTCGCAGTGTTTGGTGTTTGGACTACTTCCTTTCACAATATATGTCAATGATTTAGATGATGTATTTGTGGCCAAAATACAAATGATTCAAAGATAGGGAAGGTGCAGGTAATGTTGAGGAAGCAAGAAGTCTGAAGAATGATTTACACTGATTAGGAGAATGGGCAAAGAATTGGCACTGGTTGGACCACACCTGGTGTATTATGAGCAGCTTTGGTCCCTTTATCTAAGAAAAGGTGTGTTGGCAGTAAAGAGGGTTCAGAGGAGGTTCAGGAGAATGATCCTGGGAATGCCATTGTTAACATATGAGGAGTATTTGATGCTTCTGAGCCTGTACTCACTGAAGTTTAGAAGTATAAGGGGGAGGGGTGATCTTGTTGAAACCTGTTGAATATTGAAAGGCCTAGATAGAATGGATGTGAAGAGGATATTTCCTGTGATTGTTGAATCTAGGGCCAGAGTGGACAACCTCACATCCATTTAGAACAGAGATGCAGAGGAATTTCTTTAGTCAGAGTGTGGAGAATATGTGGAATTTAATGCCACAGATAGCTGTGGAGGCCAAGTCATTTGGTATATTTAATGTAGAGTTTGATAGGTGTTTGATTAATAAGGGTGTCAAAGGTTCTGGGGAAAAAGTGAGAGAATGCAGTTTTGTGGGAGATTTCAGAGCAGATTCAATGGGCTGAACAGCCTAATTCTGCTCTTACGTCTTAAGGTCTTATAGTAGAACTCCCTTCATTGAAATTTGTTTAAAATTAAAACAATTTTTAACTCCATGATAAATAAATGTCTGGCTGTATGAAAACTGCTGACTTCAAAAAGGGCAAGATATTTCTTTTGGTTTACTTTGTGAATCAGAAAGTTAATTTATAAAAGGTGCAATATTTACCTATTTGATTTTAGTGGTTTGGAATTAATATGTGACAGTAAACTTCTACATTCTTGACTAGAAGTACAGTCCTACAGAAAATTTTGCTTTTACCATAGCTGCATTTTCCTTTTGGTAAATCACATAATTAAAAAAAATAGTAGTGATGGGTGATCCACTTAGATACAGTTTCAGAGCCAGTAATCTATGCCATAATCAATGCACAATGCTATATCTCTCCATAATAAAGTTGCACTGTTTACATTGGGATGCTAAATCAAAATAAGAAAATAATAGAAGCAGATGCATCACTGTAATGATTTATTTGCAAAATTTAGTCATTGACTTCTCCAGGTATTTTCTTCTGAACTTCACTCAGCTTTACTGTGTTTTGGGAAACTGTTTCACTATTTCAATATGGAGTCAGCAGGAACATGGGTGCATCTCATAATGTTACATCATGATGTGCCAGGTGCTGCCTTTTGTGACTTATGTTGACTGTTCATCGTGATCCTTTCCATAATCATTCCCCTTTCCCTTTTCTCATCTCCTTATAAAATCCCTTGTGTGCAGTTAAACCGTAGTTCTACATGCTGCTGCAATAGCTCACTGTTCCATTATTTCTCTTAGTAAACTGCGTGGAAAATGTAGTATGATATCAAAATGTCACTGGTTTAATGATAATAAAACATGAAGGCTAGCATTGAGTGCACCTCAGCCAATCTGAGCATAGGGATTCTGGTCAAAATTTTGAAATGCACATCAGCTTATCATCTAGAAAGGTAAACTGAGGTAACAATGAAAGCTGCATTGTAATTCTAAACATATCATTCTGAAACTATCCTTAATTTTCTGATCTTATTTAGATATTGATCATTCACAATTTTCGTATTTTATTAAAATCTGAAAAGACAAATAAGAGAGTCATTAAGGAAGTAAACATTTGATCAGTTCAATGCTTGTTTAAGTCTCAGTGCTAATGTGTTCATTGTCTTTTAAGTATATGACATACAGTTTTAATATTTCAATAACACGGAGCAGATTAGATCATAGAACAATGCAGTACAGGAACAGGCCCCTTGCTCCACAACCTCAAAATGAATTAATTCCATCTGCAATTCATGCTCTGACTAAGGCTACATCCACACTAGATGGATAAATCTGTAACTGAAGCTTTTTCTCTTCGTTTTGACCCTCCGTCCACACTGAAACGGCGTTTTCCTCCCCCGAAGGCGGAGCTTTTCTAAAATGCTCTCCAGAGTGTGTAAATTTGAAAACGCCGCTTGGGCATGAGAAGTGTGGACAGAGTAACTGAAGATTTCTAAAAACGCTGTCATGATGTGCTGGAACAGATGGCGGCATTTCATTATTTTCCTGAACGCAACCCCCACACAACCTAACAATTTCAGAACAGATGGCAACAAGACTGAAGCCAGAAGAGTTAGAAATGTATTCACCAAATATTTTGACCCATAACTTACTGAATAAATAAGTATATTCACTTTGCCCTGTTTTCTGTCCTTGCTTGTATGAAGGTGGTTTACCTATTTATGCAAGTACTTCTCTGACAATTGATGTGTAACACCTTAATGTAACATTGTATGGAAATACAAGATAACACTGATGCAGACATGTTTTATACATTTAACAAGGTGCTTTATTAATGTAACAGAGTTTGTCAGTTTTTCAATGTTCATTGTGGGCCAGGTCATACTGTCCGTGCACTCCCTGTCGGTTGCCTCCATATGCTCCAGTATTTGTTTCTTCTTTAGTTTTAAGTCCTGCTGCACGAGAGCCAACAGCTATCTGTCATTTGGCAATTTCCTTTTAAGTTTTTTCTAGTCTGTAACTGCACAAATGCACACTTTCACAGCGAGATTCAACATCAAACATGTCGCTTGTTTTCTGTGTCCTGCGTATGCCCAGTAGGAGGAGATTCAGCCAAGTACCCATTTGAATGTGGACGGAGGTATTTTCAAAAATGCTTGGTATGGACGACTATCGTCTTTACGCAAAACAGACATTTTCAAAATGATCCGGTCTAGTGTGGATGTAGCCTGAAAGTCAATTACTCTCATTGGCCACTTTATAGGGAACACCTGAACACCTGCTCATTAATGCATATAAATAATCAGCCAATCGTGTAGCAGCAACTCAGTGCATAATAAAAGCATGCAGACGTGGTCAGGAGATTCAGTTATTGTTCAGACCAAACATCAGAATGGGGAGTTAATACAATGATGCTTAGTTTGACCATGGAATGATTGTTAGTACCAGACCAGGTGGTTTGTGTATCTCAGAAACTGCTGCTCTCCTGGGACTTTCATGCATAGCCATCCTAGAGTTCACAGAGAGTGATACAAAATCAAAAGCATCCAGTGAATGCCAGTTTTGTGGGCAAAATTGCCTTTTTGATGCGAGAGGTCAGAATAGAATGGCCAAGTTGTTTCAGGTTGGCAGGAAGGCGATAATAACTCAAATAACCTCATGTTATGACAGTGGTGTGCAGAAGAGCATCTCTAAATGCACAGCATGTAGAACCTTGTAGGGAATGGGATACAGCGGCACAGTACCATAAACATACACTCAGTGGTCACTTTATTAGGTACAGCAAGTACCTACTACTGAATGTATATTGCAACCTTCTTTACCAGCCTTACACTTGTGTTGTCACGACCTCAAGATGCCTTTGCTCAACAATGCTCTTAAAAGTCCTCCTATTTAAAGTGTACCTTACTCTTGTATTTGACGTCCCATAGTGAATCACCTTACACTTGTCTGAATTAATCCACATTTACCATTTCTCCTGTCTAAATTTCCAACTGATCTATATCTTACCATATCCTTTGATAACCTTCCTCATTATCCAGAATTCCACCTATTTTTGCATCATTTGCAAATTTACTGCTCAGCCACCTTCATTTTCAAACAAACAATAGAATGCTTCTGGTCATAAACCTCCATTCAGATTAACACCCCTCCACCACTACCCTGCGCCTTCGATACCAAGACAATTTTGAATCTAATTTACTAAGACATCATGAATCCCAGGTGCCTTAATCTTCTGGATCAGTTTGCAGAAAAGTAATTTTGTTGTGTAATTTATCTTAATTGTTGTGCTGGGAAACACAGTGAAGATGCAAATCATTTTGTACATATTTATTACCTTGAGAAGATTCAGCATTACCAAATAAATTCATGATATACCCGCCTTCCTTCTGCAATGGATATTAAACAAACAAGGTCTATATCTCATCAGTTTTGTGCAAAACCAATTTTCTGTGTGTAGCAGCATTTAATTCCAAACAGGGCAGTAAAAAGAGTGTTGCTCCTGTCTGCTGATTTTTCAAAAGTTTTTGATTGCTCTCACAAGGCTTATTTGGAATGCAGTATCTCCTTATTTTCATGTGCATTCGCAGCAGTTCCATTTGGTCACTGTTTACCTCATCAATTCTCATTTAAACTGCAGCCCAATGAGGGCAACTACAATAGACTAAGCAGACAGATTCACTGAGTGTGAGGCTTTTGTATTTCCTTACTGCAGAAAGGCTCTTGCCTGAAAACAATACAAGATGTTATTACCTTAATTTGAACTGTTAGCTGTTTAGATTGCTAGAGAACTTCCTTATGTCCTGAATAATTAATCAACCATAGCTCATGAGATTCCATGATATTGAGCTTCTCTCTTTTCAAAGATGACCTGCTGCTGATCTTGCCAGTTTATATGGTCAGAGAATGTTCAAACAACTCACAAACATTCAGTAAATCAGAGTTCATCCAATTGCTGGGCTTTATGAACTGCAGGTTAATGACTCTAGATTTCTTTAATAGAATATTTAATTCACTGCAACATACACAAAATGCTGGACGAAATCAACAGGTCAGGAACTAACTGGAAATGAATAAATAGTCAATGTTTCGGGCCACGTCCCTTCAGCATCCTCACTACATTCTATAGAAGATGTATCGAGAGCATCTTGAGCAGCTGCATCACTGCCTGGTTCGGGAATTGTACTGCTTTGGATCGCAAGACCCTGCAGCAGATATTCAGGTCAGCTGAGAAGATCATTGGGGTCTCTCTTCCCACTATTACAGACATTTACACCATACGCTGCATCCGCAAAGCTAACAGCATTATAAAGGACCCCACGCACCCCGCATACAAACTCTTCTCCCCCCCCCCGCCATCTAGCAAAAGGTACCGAAGCATTCGGGCTCTCACGACCAGACTGTGCAACAGTTTCTTCCTCCAAGCCATCAGACTCCACAATACCCAGAGTCTAGACCAGGGGTCAGCAACCTTTACCACCGAAAGAGCCACTTGGACCCGTTTCCCACAGAAAAAAAAACACTGGGAGCCGCAGAACCCATTTGACATTTAAACTGAAATAACACTGCATACAACGTTTTGTTTTGCCTTTATGCTGTGTATAAACAAACTATAATGTGTTGCATTTATGAAATTGATGAACTCCTGCAGAGAAAATGAAATTACATTTCTGCATGCAACAAAAACATTTTGAACTCCGAAAAAAAGACGTTGGGTTGAAGGTTACTTTTAAGTAAAATACTCAACGTCTATTTGAGTCCTTCTTGTATTTATGAAAAACGCCAAACTTAAATTTGCCGCCAGCAGCAAACCAAAAATAACGTCAGCCAGCTGTCAACCTGAAAAATAAAAGGACTATTTCACTGAACAATGAAAACATATGAATATACGTAAAATAATAGGCAATTAAAATATTTATCATACTTGTTCAGGTTGACTCACACCTGACAATGCAGTCGTATTCAGTAGGGATGGATCGATGCTTAGGGGAGTGACCGGGAAGGATAATGTGTTTTTTTTCCTCTCTGAACTCAGAAGCGTTTCCCAAACGATGTTTGCATTGCGATGATTGCAGAATGTAAATACTCCGAATTTATCATGTCGTGACCTTGCTTGAACTCTCTCAAATTGGGGAAGTGAGACAATGTGCCTTTCTGTAAATTTCTGGCAAGCAACGTCAACTTGCGCTCGAATGCCAAAACATCCTCCAACATGTGCAGGGCTGTACGTCCTTACCCCTGAAGAGCTGTGTTCAGCGTGTTCAGGTGCGCTGTCATGTCTACCATGAAGTGTAGCTTTTCCAGCCACTCTGGCTGTTCCAGCTCAGGAAAGGTGAGCCCTTTGCTGCCCAGGAAAGTTTTCACTTCTTCCAGACACGCGACAAAGCGTTTCAGCACCTCCCCTCTGGACAGCCAGCGATAAAAACACGTTGTAGCGGTGTGCTACACGCAGTCAGTAAACTGCAGTCAAAGATAGCTTTATTCGAACTAAACAGCCTTGCTTGTAAGCCTCCCTCAACCCGCCCCCCATGGGCGCGGATGCTGCAAAAGACACGTACTCACAAACCCCTGTAGGCTATCTCCCTTAGCCTGAACGCTGGCTAATTGTGAGCCGGTTCAGATGTGTCAGGAAATGGGTCGCCACAACGTCTTATTTAGATTGTACAAGATCACCATAATCTTCAAATTTAGATTTACATTTCAAAAACTAACAAACTAACATAAAATACATTTTAATTATATACTGACCATGTAGCGGTGTGCTACACGCAGCGCTAAAATTACGACACGGAGTCGGTAACTGCAGTCGAAGGAAAAAACTTTATTCGAAATCTTCAGCCTCACTTTTAAGCCTCCCTCAACCTGCCCCCCATGGCGCAGAGGCTCCAAAGCTCTGTGCTCGCAAACTCCCGTAGGCTATCTAATTGTGAGTCGGTTCGGATGTGCCAGGAAAAGGGTCGCCACAACCAATTATTTCCCAAAGCAACAGGGAGCCGCAGCACAGACGTAAAAGAGCCACATGTGGCTCCGGAGCCGCGGGTTGCCGACCCCCGGTCTAGACTGACACCTACATCATTTATTATTATATTGAAATTTGTACTTTACTGTGCCTATTGTCTTACTTATTTATATATGTATTTATTTATTATTTTACTGCCCTCCTCTGTTTTGTGCACTTTATGTTGTCCTGTGTAGGTCTGTAGTCTAGTGTGGTTTTCATGTTGTTTTACATAGTTTAGTGTCTTAATAGTCTGGTGTAGTTTTGCGTTGTTTCATGTAGAACCATGGTCCTGGAGGAATGTTGTTTCAGTTTTACTGTGTAATGTACCAGTAGTTTATGGTTGAAATGACAATAAAAAGAGACTTGACTTGACTTGAGCATGACTGGAAAGGAATGGGACAGATGCCAGAATAAGATATTGAGAGGAGGGGAGATAAGTCAAGCTAGAAGGTGAGGTATGAAGTATGAAGCTGGGAAGTGATGGGATGAAAAGGTAAAGGGCTAGAGAAGAAGAAATCTGATGGGAGAGGAGAATGGACCATAGGAGAAATGGAAGGATGAAGGACACCAGGGAGAGGTGATTAGCAGGTGAGGAGAGGAGGTAAGAAGCCAGAGTGGAGAACTGAAAAAGAGGGAAGTGGGAGGCTGGAAACAAACTACTGGAAGTTCAAGCTGACCAGAAGGTGACAGTAACTCAAGTAACAACAGTGGTGTGTAGAAGAGCATTTTGAATGCAAGACACCTTGAACGTTGTGGATGGACTACAGCACCAGAAAACCATGAACATACACTGAATAGCCACTTTATTAGACACATGAAGTACCTAATGAAGGAGACACTGAGTCTATATTACATAAGTTATGTAAAAGAGTATGTGCTGCCTTTATGGCAGTTATTTAGTTTATAATATTTTCGCTTAGTAATTCATTTGTTAGCTTTCTAGTTAAAGTTAGGATTGTTTAAAGTTGTCTGCGAGCGATCGCAGCATGCGATGACGTTACATCCGGTTTCGTCACGTCCTGTGGGAAAATACCGGTTTGGGCAAAACGGAAAGGTGGGGGGAAGAGACATGTGTGAGCAAGCGCCAGCAAAGTTTTCTCTCTACGCACTAGGAACATTGTGAAAGCAACGCTGTGAGTTATGAGATAATTGATATGTTGAATTAAAATGTTAATGCCGATCCTGTTAAAAGTAACGACGGCTGATAATGTTTATGTTTTCATTAGTTAAAGAGTTGCGGATAGTTTGTGTTGAAGTGTACTTGAAGCAGTCAATGGTGTAGGTAGATTCTAACTGTATGCTGCACATAAATGTAATGTAGTTATTGTAGTTTTACTTTTGCAAGTATTTACGATGTAATTGTAATATCAAGAAGGAGACAAATGCTGTACAAATCTTGTATTGTTTTGTCAACAGTTTTCACCATACGTCAATGTGGAAGAGTGAACAGTAAACAGTTAATCTTACTGTGATCCTGTCGTTATTGACAAAGGTTTATCTCGGTGTATAGTTACACGTTATCTTACACACTGAGCGAGAACACTACAGAGTAGTACCCGTTATTCATGATTCTGACATGTAAGATTTTGCAGGGATGTATCTAATCAACTCTAGTGTGTATTTTCATTCACTTCGGTTTTCTATTTATTCTGTTTCTACTTTTTCTTCCTGCTCTATATCATCCATATACAGCTGGCTACTCTTCCTCAAAATTCTGATTGCTTTGCTCCTTCTAATTGTAATTCAATACATCGTTCCGCCTTCCTCAGATGAAACACAAATATAGACATGGATGCAGAGTCAAGGTTATTCGCAGATCAGCCATAATTTTATTGTATGTCAGAGCACATCCAAGAAGCTGCATGGATCATTTCTCCTAAATTCCCCATGTTACTATCCTCTGCTTTCTTTTCCTGCTAGAGTTAAGGTGCATTGGAACTCGCCCCCTCCCCTCCCCCATCTTACCATGCCGATACGAGCTGCAAGCCTTCAACGAAGGATTCTTTGCCACTGCTCTGTCTCTTAATCTTTATATTTGCTTCACTGATAATTTTTCCACATTAGCATTTTCCAAATGGTGCCCTTGTTCTGCTTTTTAAAAAATATTCTGACCCTCATTAGAAATCCCCAGCAATTTCACATCCTGCATCAGTATCGTACTAAGGCTACGTATTTAAGTATGTTATGAGACAGCCCAAAGCCAAACCCAGCTGGTGGTAAGGAAGGAGATGGTATTGGTTCTGCTGATCACAAGGTCCTAAATTTACATGGAGATTTTAAGCCCTATCAGATATAAATAGCCACAAAAACTCTCACTAAAGTGAGATTATAATGTAACTACCCAATCTTCAAAGACTAGTTCACTTCACTGTTTATTTTCCATGGTGAGTTTAGATGCCAAAATCCACTATTCCAGTGGTGAGTCCCCTCTCTCTAATAAGGAGAAGATACCTCCAGCAAACAAAGTAGTTTAAAACCCAGCTAATTTGTTTACAGTGATATACATTTAAATCCATATATTTTCAAAACACTTTTAAGGCTCAGAGGATTTCTATCTTAAGCATTTCTCAAAATACAAACCATTTCTAAAGCACAAACCATTTCTCAAACATAACATAGTAAGGATTTCCAAAACATAGGTACAATTCCTAAAAACTAAAAAGACATACCAATAAGTTGCAGACAAACTAATCATCCATCACAATGTTTCTTGATGTTCTTTACCTCAATCATAAGCCTAAACTTCCCTCTACATTTGAACTCTTTTTTTCTTTCACTTGGATGACCTTATGCACATGATATTTCCTCACATATTCTTTTGACAGAATAGTCTAAAAGCATTTTTGGAGACATAGACTTTAGCTTTCTGTTCACGGTTCACAATGATGTAAAGCTAAATTCCTTGAGCACATAAAACCTTGCAACTATAAACATATCAGTTATTGTTACGGTAAATGATATAAACCATTTGTTCTGCAAGCTTCGTTGAACTAAGCAATTTAAGAATCAGCTTGTCTGTTATGAAACATGCTAAATTAAACAACTCATTGTCTTATGCTGTAAACTTGAGCAATAAGACATGATGCTGAGAGCTAGCATCTGTTCTTCATTGGCAGAGCATCTTCTATCTACAGAGCTTGTTTGCAAAGTTGTTCTGTATCTACTTCAGGCAGATGGGGTTTGGCAGCTCATCTAGGAGAAGGAAAATTTTGATCTCAAACCTCCACTGCCTTGCAGCTATACCCAATAATGGAGAAGGATTTGGGAATACACCCTAAGAGAAAAGTCCAGAGCAGGAATCCCTAAGGCAGTCCTACATATTGAGTTGTACATGACGGTGATAATAAACCTGATTCTGATTCTGAGTTCAATGTTGACTAGCAACTCCTACAATGCTGCTGATACCAAACTGTATCAATCTCTGCTGATCCTTTGGTTTCCTCAGACCCGTAGAGAGGGGGAGCTTCGTACACGGGCAACAGCTTTCTCTCTATATTGTACTGCCCAGGTTTGCATATTTAGGCAGCTAGGATGCAATACCATGGTCAACTCTGATTGACAGAGGTCCTCTATAGACAATACTTTGCTTAAACTTCAAATTGATTACTGCTTTCCATTTATATTTTAAGTAATGAAGACTGACTTCCTTTTATGACTAGAAGTTAAACAAACTGTTAATTGGAAGATTGCTTACAACTGTTAGTGATCCTACAAGTGGCAGCTGCTGTATAGAAAGCAAGATGAGCCAAAAGCAAGAAGTGAAGATCCATTGCAGGGGATGGGTGAGAAGGTGTGGGCAATTGGAAGGTTGGTGAGCTTGGGGTGGCATTTTTTTTTGGAGTTAATTGGAGAATTTTCTTGCTGAATAAATGTTCTTCACATTTTTGGGAGTTTTTCACCTGAATCGCCACGTTTTGTGAAGCCAAAACTTTGAATGCTTAAACCCCTGAATAAACATTCAAATTGCACCAAGATTTTATGCACATCGTGGGATCAACATTAGCTTGTATTTGTGAGGTTCCTTATGATTTAGCCTCATACCTACTAAATAATTTTTAAAATAATAGGAGAGAGAAAGCAATAAGTTCTCAACTGCAATTCCAACATCATCACTTTATTTCTCCCAAACAGCACGAGTTGAAATCTATCCGCATGTTCCCTTTTTGAGCAATATTATCCAGGATAGATGAAACTTCATATTCTCATGTATTCATTATCTGTTCTGTTGCAAAATTGTACAATTCTCCATTGAACTCTGGCTCAAAGGGCTTCATTTACTTTAAATCAGCAGTATTCTGCATTGTTTTCACAAAACTACTGTAAAGCAACACATTTTTGATGGTGTAATTTATAAGCGAGTATATTGTAAGAGTAAGACTCTTATATGAATTTGTTTTTGCTTACCGGGCACTGCATATATTGTCTACAATGTTTTGCATAAGATTGGATTGCAATGTGAACTGAAAGACTGAAAGTTTCTGCAAGTGAGATCTTCCTCAGTTTTACTGTAGCCACTGTGACTGTTAAGTCAAGAATATGTTTAAAAGACAATTTTAGTTTGTTATCTTAATATTGCTTTTTTTGTGCCGCGATATTGCAAGTGTGGAATAGTCATTGCAAAATATATTTAACCAAGAGAAATAATTCTTTTTCCTCAAATGGCAAAAAATGAACTGAACATAGTTTAGGTGAGTTGATCGGATTTTAAAGCAAGGTGTTCATTATTAGACTGCAGATTGAATAAGAGTGGGCAGTAATTAATAGGTTATCCAATAATGGAATTCATAATCAGCCAGTGCTCCTAACAGGCAGTCAGTCCTCTTCTGTCTATTTTATGCCTGGCACCAGAAGATGAATTTGCTTAATGTGCTAAATTATTTTATTTCTTATTTTCTCCTTAATTTTATTCCCAATTACATCACAATATCCCCCTCTAAATGATTTGCATTCACCAAGTACTGGGGGGAATACACTAATTGAAATGACAATGACCTACATGTTGCTGGGGGGAAGTGAGAAGAGAATGAATCAATATGCAATCAGCCTCTGGTACTCAGTGCCAAATGAAAATATTTTGTGCCATTAAAACTCCCCATCTTTAAAATTTTGTTTCAATGCATGAACATCATAAACCAAAACATTTTGAAGAATTAGATATGCAGTCAGTGGCCACTTTATTAGGTACATCTTTACACTCACTCAGTAATGTAAATTTCAAATCAGCAAATCATGTGTCAACAACTTAATGCATAAAAGCATGTAGACATAGTTGTTGGTGCCCTACAGGGTGTCGTGAGTATCTCAGACGCTATTGATCTCTTGAGAGTTTCACGTATGACAGCCTCGAGTTTTTAGAAAATAGTGTGAAAAAAATAGATTCAGTGAGTGGTCTTTTGTTGGTGAAAGTGCCTTGTTAATGGGCGAAGTCAGAGGAGGATAGCCAGAATGATTCAAGCTGACATAAAGGCAGCAGTAACTGAAATAACCATGCATTACAATAGTGGTGTGCAGAAGTGCATCTTTGAACCACAACATGCCAAACCAGGCAGTGGATGGGCTACAGCAGCAAAAGACCACGAATATACATTCAGTAGTCACGTTATTAGATACAGAACACCGAACATATATTTCTTCTAGAATATTACACTGTAAATGATCTAAAGTAAGCAATAGCCATCATCAATGTGGATGTGGTTATTTTATGTCATAAAAAGATTCAAAAAGCAATTACTTTAATGCTGAAACCTTTTATTGACAAGAATTCCTGACACGAATGAATAAAAGAAAATCAGTTTTACATCTGTGTCTTTTTCTGTTTAACGTAATGTTACTGCACATTATGATATTGTTCAGTAAAGGCACAGTAAAAGAGAGCTTATTATAACAGTGAGAAGAAGCCACCTCTCTTATGAACGGCTATGGCAGCTGTTCATTTTCTGCCTGAGTGACTTTAAGGAAAGGCAGTTACCCTGCAAATGATGGATGTTATATGATGCTGCAGCGACTTTCGAATCTCATATGGTTTTGTAGTACCCTGGCAGTAAAAGCTTTAATGTCTGACCAAATATGCTCATTATGTGTTATAGAATTGATTATTAATCTTGTTTTTATGGCAGCTCATGTCACAAGAGCAACCAGCCTTCAGTGTTGAGCTGTAGGAACAGCACCACGTGAAATTTACAATAGAAAAGCACAAAAAATTGACAAACCTAACAGCAGGTTTAAAATAACAAAGTAAGCAGACATTTCCGAGATTTAGATTTACTTATCTCAGTGTTATAAATAATTAATCTTTACCTCTTGTACATTTTAGGAAAAAATTATACAAAACATTATGACTGATCAGCCATTTCTAAATATTCAGCTAATGATGAAATAATTGCTGTTGATTTCAAGTATATTATTTCTTAACCACAAGTCATTACCTAATACTTCATATAATCATAGTTATGCCACAGTAAATTTATTATGAGTATGTGAGTAATGTAACTTATTAATGGAAATAAAGTAATGAATAGATTTTTTTGTCATGGAAATCAAAGAGCATGTGGGTATGCTATGTTGCTGCTGGAGTTTGTGGTGATACTTGCAGGCTGCCCTGAACACATCCTTAGGTTCTGCTGGTTATTAACACCAACAAAGTGTTTCACTGTATGTTTTGATGTACATGTGATAATTAAATGATTCTGATTCTAAATAATTACATGAATCTCGAGAACAGATGATAATATACATATCAAAATGCAGGGATAAAGGTTTTACATGGATAATACAATAAATGGATCAGGATAAAAGGATAGTTGAAAAATGACAATATTGCTCTGTGGTTACCCAGTAAATAAATTATTGTTAGTCACCGAGTAAATAAATAGCAGTTTTCAGGAAAGAGAATGTAACTCTTCATTTTGGCAATGTCATCAGCTTTATCCCCTCCACCATCAGAGAGAATTCCGCATTTCTTTTCTTTTCCACTATTTATTTATGTTAGTATTTTACACTGAGGTTATGTCATTGCACTGCTTTGCTGAGCAAAACTACAAATGTCATGTCATTGGAGTTGATGATAATAAATCTGATTTTGATAGGTTTTTAAAATCATAAAATAGTCTGACCCTTCTCCCCTGAATTTGCTCCAGGATCTCAGCTATGTATATTAAAATGACCAGGAATGCTCGGATTTGGGAATTTTCTTGGTTTCTCTCATTTTATTTAAGTTGCAGGTCAAAAGACCTCCCAGACTCAAAATGCATGGAAAAGAGAGATAGAGGAAATTCTTTGCATGCTCCTTCCAGGCACTTAATAAGTACAAAAGTGATTATGATAAAGTCTTTCATAGTCTATGTATCAGCTATGCTAATACTTCTGGAAAACTTTAATCATACTTACATTTCAAATTTCAAAGTAAATTTATTGTCAAAGTACATACATGTCACCATATGCAACACCGAGATTAATTTTCTTGCAGGGATACATAGTAAATCCAAGAAACACAACAGAATCAGTGAAATACCTCACCCAACAAGACAGACAATCAATGTGCAAAAGACAACAAATTGTGCAAATACAAAAGAAAAGAATAAATAATAGTAAATAAATAAACAATAACTACCATGAATATGAGATGCGGAGTCCTTGAAAAGTGAAGTTGTAACATAATCTTCACTGGTTCAAAAGCATCAGGGTTGAGGGTAATCACTGATCCTACATCTGGTGGTGTGAGTGCTGAGGCTCCTGTATCACCTTTCTGATAGCAGCAACAAGAAGAATGCATGATCTGGGTAGTGGGTGTCCTCGATAGGAAATGCTACTTTCCTGCGACAACAATCTGTGTAGTTCTTCTCAATGGTGGGGATGACTTTATCCATGATAGATTGGGCTAAATCCACTACTATTTCCATTCAAGGGCGTTGTTTCCATACCAGGCCATGATGCAACCATTCAATATAGTGCCCACTTCACATCTGTAGAAGTTCGTTGAAATTTTGGATGTCATGCTGAATCTTGGCAAACAGTAGAGGTGCTGCCATGCTTTCTTTGTATGGCAGTTACATGCTGGACATCAGATAGATCAGCTGAAATGATAACACTGAGAAATTTAATGTCGCTGACCACTCTCTGCACTTCTGATACCCCAATGACAACTGGCTCTTGGACCTTCATTTTCCTCTTTCTGAAGTCAATACTCAGCTCCTTGATCTTGCTGACATTAAGTTAGAAGTTGTTGCTGTGCCACTACTCAGCCAGATTTTTCAATCTCCTTCCTATATGGTGATTCATCTCCAACTTTGATTCAGACAATGACAGTGCTGTCATCAGCAAACTTAAATATGGTACTGGAGCTGGACGTAACTTCACAGTCGTCACTATAAACAAGTAGAACAGGAGGCTAAGCATGCAGCTTTGTAGTGCACATGTGCTGCTGGAGATTGGGGAGGCGATGTTGTCAACCTGAATTGACTGGGGTCTGCAATTCAAAAAATCGAGTATATAATTGCACAAGGATGTATTGAGGCCAAGGTCTTGAGCTTATTGATTACTTTTGAGGGTATGGTAGTACTCTATGCAGAGCTTTGTAGTTGATAAAGAGCAACCTGATGTATGTGTTTTTGCTGTCCGAGTGTTCCAGAGTTGAGTGAAGAGCCAATGGGATGGAATCTGCTGTGGACCTGTTGCTCCAAGAGGCAAAATGGTGTAGATCCAAGTTGCTTTTCAAGCAGCAGTTGATATATTTCATCACCAACCTCTCAAAACACTTCATTACCTTCCTCTCGAAGCTCCTCTCAAATCACAGTTAATGTAAGTGCTACTGGATGTTAAATTATCCATAAGACCATAAGATATAGGAACAGAAGCAGGACATTCAGCACATCAAGTCTGCTCTGCCATTCAATCAAGGGCTGATCCAATTCTTCCAGTCATCCCCACTCCTCTGCCTTCTCTCCATACCCTTTGATGCCTTGGCTAATCAAGAGCCTATTTATCTCTGCCTTAAATGCACCAATGACTTGGCCTTCACAGCTGTTTGTGGCAACAAATTCCACAGATTTATCACCCTCTGACTAAAGTAGTTTCTCTGCAGCTCTGTTCTAAATGGATGTCCTTCAATGCTGAAATTGTGGCCTCCTGTCCTGGACTCCCCTACCATGGGAAATAACTTTGCCATGTCTAATCTGTTCAGGTCTTTTAACATTCGGAATGTTTCTATGAGATCCCCCCCTCATTCTCCTGAACTCCAGGGAATAGAGCCCAAGAGCTGCCAAACGTTCCTCATCCTGTATATATTCACTTACAATAGTTCTAATGCTCGATAGAAGAGAGTATTATTTATAAATATACTATCAAATGGAAATGCACTGTCTTCAAAGTGGCTGAATCCAAGTTAGAAAAAGTAGCCAAAATTCTCACACCAGGTTTACACAGGTGATCAAAGATGAATTTCTCCCTCATTACTTCTTATTTCAAAGATTTCAATCAATAATTAGATCCATCATGAGATAATGCAGACATGCAACCATGTATGGAGGTTGAATTCAGAAATGTTAGTATAAAAGAACTGTATTTTTGGTGTTTACATATTCTATTTGGCTCTTGTTATTATGTGTTATTCTTCATAGATTAACTTGAACTCTCTCTACATTTGATTGAGTTGAACCTGCTTTATAAAAGGAAGGAACTACCATTCTTCTTGTAAATAAAACTTTTATCTTAAAGGATCACTTTGTGAGTTACGAGCAGAAGTTCCCAATTTTACATTGTGTGTTTTTCCACGACGGTCCAATTCAGCTCAAGCACTTACTGATATATACTTTTAATGTTGTAGTGAAAGGGGATTAAAAAACAACCAGATTTGATCCACTTGCCGTAATGCAATGGATTCAAAAAGCATCTTGGCTATATGTGTACTCTTCTACGAAAACATGAATACTAGAGATCATAAATGAGAACAGAAAAATGTACAGATTTTTTTCGGTAAGAGTCACATCCAGTGCTCCATCCCAGAGAAGATGGTGTTCATGTTTTACTAGATTTGTGACAGCTCATGAGCTGTTGTACTTCCACAGTAAATAATGTAAAACATTTGTAACTGGGAGGGAATTGAAATGCATGTCTAACTCACCTTGATAGGTGTCTTTAGGGGAAATAATTTAGTACTCTCTCACTGATGTTGCTCAATTTGCTTAAAGATAGAACATGTGGAAAGAAGTTGCTGTTAGAGTAACCTTGAGATCATGCTGTAGTGATTTCTTTATGTGCCAGGGTCACAATTCACCTTTAGTTAGTGGAGCTAGTATCTGCACTAGTGGTTTGGCTACTAACAAAGCCAGTTCACTTTGTCTCAACTAATGGCAAGCATCTGGAATTGCAAAGAGGCTGCACCAATCTAAGTGATGTGAGAATTTCATGCAAACTTGATCTAAGCCTTGTAAAAGGTAGTGATCACTAAGCTGTCAAAAGGTGTGCAACTTATTGTGGTGTGCCTCAAGTCAGTGGTAATCCCCAAGGTGTTGATGATAGAGTCAGTACTGTGCAAAATATAAAAAAGAACCATATATATATATATATGAGGAGCTAAGCATATTTACATAGAATGTGATTGTCTACCATTCGTTGTCCTATAAAACGTAGTCTCTATTGCTATAACATAGAAACACAGAAAACCTATAGCACAATACAGGCCCTTCAGCTCACAATGCTGTGCCCAACATATACTTACTTTAGAAATTACCTAGGGTGATCCATAGCCCACAATTCTTCTAAGCTCCATGTACCTATGTAAGAGTCTCTTAAAAGACCCTATTGTATCCGCCTCCACCACAGTCGGTGGCAGCCCATTCCACACACTCACTACTCTCTACACAAAAAACAACTTAACCCTGACATCCCCTCTGTACCTACTTCAAAGCACTTTAAAATTGTGCCCTCTCATGTTAGCCATTTCAGCCCTGGGAAAAAGCCTCTGACTATCCACGTGATCAATCCCTCTCATCATCTTATACACCTCTATCAGGTCACCTCTCATCCTCTGTTGCTCTAAGGAGAAAAGGACAAGTTCACTCCACTTATTCTCAGAATGTATGCTCCCCAAATATGATCAATTGGTGAAGGGTAATATATATTTTGTCTGTGCATTAAAGCATTACCAATATTCATGTTATTTCTCTTCCTTTCTCAATCTGGAGAGATTGGTGTAAACATTTCTCTCTTCATTTAAAAAAATTTTGCAAGAGCATATTCCAGCATAAGCAGCACTTGTGTTTCCCAAAACAAGTAATGAATGTTGAACATTGTGATAAAGTGATGTATTTCCCTTTCAGTCAGAAATTTCATGTGAATGCTTGAGTATTCTCCAAGTTAGAGTATCTCTGTGACCCAGAAGTTTGTAATGTGTTCCACCGGAGGGCATGACAGAGGACCCACTGGAGAGAGTATGATTAATGGCTGCAGTGTGCTGAATTTGGAAGATATTTAGTAGACTGAAAGTATGACATGAAAGACATTCACCAGGAGAGAGAAAAAGAGGGGAAAAAAAACAACAGGACAGACTCAATCTGTGTCATCCCTGCATCAGTAACAATGTGGCCTGGTTCCATTCTGCCGCTTTGCCACGGGGATGGAGCAAGCAGCATTTGAAAACTAGAAATGCACCTGCTCCAATTTTCCATCCTCTAATTTCAATTGGTGGAAAATTATACTTATAAAATTAGAATGGGTTACCTGGTGTATTCAAACCTCTGGCCTGCCCTCTTCTGGTTCCATTTCTGTTTTTAAAGTAAATTTGAGAATAAAGTAATTAATCTCAGAATTTGAAAGATCCACATTTTTATTTTTGTTCCTTGTTAATGGTGGATAACCAGATTCCTGTAATATGATTGTATCTTCTTCCAAAAGGCTTTCAAATTAATTTTAAAATGTGCATACTGTATATTCATGTCAATGATCTGAAGGTGAGCATTCTCTGCAGCGATTTAACCAATTATTTTCTCAGGTCAAAGTTCTACATTACTTCAAAGCCCAAAGATAGACTTAATAGTATCTTATTCATAACAATCACATCAGTGGAATAATACTATTTAAAGTACTTTATTGTTTTTATAAAATTAAGGAAAGACAGGTACAGACTACATGATGCAAATTTTTTTCATGTAAGGTAAGAAGGTCAGTTATATCATAAGCTTTCTAAGTGGCAGATGAACTTTAATTGCATTGAATGAGAGACAATGCACATTGGGAGGACATTTACCATGAATGAGAGACACAGGATCCTTAGTGAATAAGTCTGAGAAGAGCGCATATGGGATACTTGCTTTCTTTAGGAGGGGCAAAGGGTATAAGAGCAAGAAGATTCTGTTACAACTGGCTAAAGCATTTGTTAGGACACATGTTGTACTGTACATACTTCTAGTTGCCACAGTACTTGAAAAATATGGCTGCACTGGAGTAACTGCAAAGGACATTCGCCGTGCTTCACCAGATGCACCATTCTTGGGATTGAGAGTTACAGTTATGAGAGATCATACAGACTAGATTTTTAAATATACTGATGAAGCTTCTGATACTGTTTTATAATTTGTGGGGGGAATAGATAGGGTAGATTATAAAAAGCTTCTTCCCATAAGATGTCTAAAACTAATTTTGTAGATCTAGGCTAGGCATGCTGTTAAATAAGTACTTGATGGTTGACATGAATATAATAGACTAAAGAGCCTGTTTCTTTGCTGTTTGACTACGTGACTGGATGAAACAGGAAAAATAAGGATGCATTCCTGTACTCTACTGGCAATACGAATATAATTTCTGATGAGTTCCTTGGTGCACATCTGGTTCCAATCAAGGTATAGGGATTCTGAAATCTTTTGCTGAAAGAAACTTCAGAGACACAGGAAAGATCTCCATTCTCTTCTGGAACAGTTGCTGTTGGCTGACATGATCGATTGATGTTGCAGCAAAGGGAGAGGGCGAAGGGTTGGCTTCAAGGCCAAGTTCTGAAGTGTCAGGGGACAATAAGACCTAAGACACAATATACCATATAAAATTGATGCCTTCAGAAGAGCAAGGAAACACAATGCCAGACAGGAGAGAATTATTAGAATTGCAGGAAAAGAGCAATGAGGAGAGAAAATATTTTAATAATTCATACCTCAGGAGCTACAATGTACATTTTTCATGGCAATCAGTGTGCTACTTGCAAGAATAATATATACACAGAACTATTCTCATTAAAAAAATCTGCATGGAGTGAAAACATCATTTTTGGTTAAATAATTCTAGGATATGTACACAGAAAAAAACCCTGATTGATAACATAAATATTTATTTTTATTTTATTTAGAGATACAGCACAGATAGGCCCTTCAGGCCCTTTGAGCTGCACCTCCCAACAACCTCCAATTTAACCCTAGCCTAATCATGGGACAATTTACAATGACCATTTAACCTACTAGCCAGTACATCTTTGGACTGTGGGAGGAAGCCGGACGACCTGTTGAAAACTCAAGCATTCTATGGGCAGGATATACAGACTCCTTACAGATGATATCGGAATGAGCTCTGAACTCTGACACACTGAGCTGTCATAGCGTTGTGCTAAGTGTTATGCTACCATGGTGCCCACTCTACCGGATTGTGTTGTTGTTGGTTTCCATACCTTGTGGCACATCGTGTGGCAACCTTGCCATTTCTATGGGATTTTTGTCTGTTTTTTTACAAGGCCAAGTCGCTAGCTCAATCTTCAACCCATCACGGTTGGAAAGCATGCAAGGAGCCAGCCGGATTCGAACCCAGGACCACTCAGCTTAACGTCCAGTGCGGATGCCACCTCAGTACCGTTCAGTATTGTGATCTAATATATATTAATGATTTTCTTTCATATCTGTTCAATCATGATGTAAAAACATTTCTTTTCTAGTTTACATATTCTTTAAATATAACTAGCTTGGACATGAAAAAAAATCATTAGCAGACTTGTTGTTCTGACTGGGACAAGGGAATTTGTGCATTAAATGAAGAAAACAATCTCCCCAGTGTTGCCCATCCTCGACTCAGGAAGAAATAGTACCACATAAAATCACAATATTTCACCAGACGGAACATTTAAGTGTCAATCTGACCTGTTCAATTCCCACCTCATCTGGCTTTATGGTTGTTCTAGGTTAGATTGTCATTTAGATTCCCATCGATGCCATATAATGACCAATTTTATTTTACAAACTTATGCTCAAAATCCCAGTACATTCTTCCCCTTTTGCCAACTTCCAAACCCACAACAGATTTTCAGCACTGGTTTGAGCCTGGAGCACAATGTCTAGCCCCAGAATACCCAGAAATAATCTTTCAACAAGGACAAGTCATCCAGTTCCACAGTCCTCCATTCAATCATATTTTTGTATTCCCCTACTGTGCAAAGTTGAATTTCCCCTGTCTACTTTCTATGTGTTCAAGTTGTAGACAAAGTACAAATGAACTTACATAGGATACTGATTTTAAAAAATCCTAATTCTGATCATTTGGATTTTAGTCACTTGCTTTGATTGAATATATTGCTAATAGAAGCATTGCTTAATTTCTTAAATTGTTGCAATTCTGTGTGGATGTGTAGGGAATGTTACACTGCTTAAAAATAAATTCCTAACCCCTGCAAGCTACAGTACAGGAAGTCTTTAAGAAAAATTCCCAGTCACAGCAATCGATAATCCATTAGAAGTACAGTGAGCAGAGCACACATGAGGAAACATGCTGGGACGAATGCCTAACTGAGTTCTTTTTCAAGATCCAAAGAGCAAGCCTAACCAAATCACTTGGCAAAGGAGCATGGCAGTGCAAAATAATGGTAATGTCACGTACACTTGATGCTCAGTGCAGAGCTTTCTATAAAAATGATCATCCAACCCGGTACATTGAAATCCTTTATTGGCAGATGAAAAAAATTGAGTGATTTATTATGTTTTGATTAAAATTGAAACATATTCATGTTGCAAACTTCTTGAAGCGTTAAATTTCCTTCAGATACATAAAGCGTAAATGCGAGGCATCATTTTAGAATGATGATGAAGAGGAATTTCTTTAGTCAAGAGAGTGGTGAATCTGTGGAATTCCTTGCCACAGGCAGTTGTGGAGGCCAAGTCTTTATGTATATTTAAGGCGGAAGTTGACAGATTCTTCGTTGGTCAGGACATGAAGGAATACAGGTAGAAGACACGAGACTGGGGCTGAGAGGAAAAGTTGGATGAGCCATGATGAAATGGCGGAGTGGACTCATCGGGCCAAATGGCCTAATTCTGCTCCTATGGTCTTATGGTCTAAAACATAGGCATATAAATCATTGTTAAACTGCAGAGATCGGTATATAAACTATAATCCTAGTCTTCACAACATGATATGCTTTGAAGGAAGGAGGAAAGAGAGTCAGTACAGGGACCTAGCCCCATCCAATACCCAAAGATTTTAAATTTTGGAATCAAATTGTTATTTCGCTGTATATGCCTTTACATGGTCTTGAACTTGGAATTTTTAATAAATCTATAATCTGTTCTTTCTATGAATAAATCAAGTAGAACTGAAAATGTATCGGATTACTATATTTGGGTGTTTTCTCATAAATGCTGTTAATTAATTATAAGTCATTGCAGTGCCAAGCCTTTTATAATCATTTGTTAAGATTTTGGTGTCCCTTGCAAAACCAGCAATTATTGTCTATTGTTAATAGCTCTTGAACTATGAAGAGCTGCGTTCTATACATTGCTGAAGTACAGAGATTTCCTGAGGTAGACTCTGATAATGAAGGATGCCTGATATATTTCCAAGTCAGTATGACATGCAGCTTGGTGAGGAGGCTGCAGTGTTCCATGCATCTGCTGCCTTGTCCTTGGTGTAGGTAGAGGTTTCAGATTTGCTATTGGAATTGCCTGGATGAGTGATTGTGGGTGCACTTTGTAGTTGGTAGACATGGCAGGTAATTTGGATGAGTGATAAAGGAAATGGATGATAAAGAATAAATGATCAAATGAATGAAGGTAGTAGATTAAGTGCTGCTTGGGTTTTTATTGAGGATTGTTGAAGCTGAACACATCCAAGCAAGTAGGAAAATGAGTCACTTGCCAAAGGATGCTCAGCCCCTTGTAACCCCAATATGTTTTGTGGCCAATCCAGTTACTTTTTGGTCAATGGCATCCATTGGGATATTGTATTAACAGGGTCTTGAAGATATTAATACCACTGAGTATCAAGGATAAGTAGACTATTTTTGTAGATCGTTATTGCCCAATGTATTTGTGGCATATTGTGACTTACGATCTATTAACCAATTATTAAATGTTGTTTAGATCTTGCTGCATGTGGAAATAAATGGCTTTATTTTCTGAGGAGTTGAGAATTAAATTAAATAGTGTTCAGTCATCCTCGCTTTTGAAGAAAATCATGAAGAAGCAGGTGAAGATAGTTTTGCTTTGTACACTGCAATTAGGATCTCCTGCATCAATGCCAAGAAGCAGGGATCATTGATCTTGAATAAGCACAGCCATTTTCCTTTATGTGAGACAGAATTCTATGCATTGAAGTGCCTTCCCATAATACCCAGTTTATCAGGGGTCTTTGATGTTAAATGCACCTTTACTGCAAGGGTAGTTATCACTTTTTTTATTTCATTTCAATCCTTTGACTATGTATGAACCAAGTCTATGATAAGGTTTGGAGCCCACTGTTTCTGGTGAATCCCAAACTCACCCTCCTGGTGAGTGAATTCTGCTTGGTGGTACCATCAAAACACCTTCCATCACCTTGTTGATTACAGAACTAGTGACTCCACTAAGTCGACTGAGTCTTTGAGTTTAACCTGAGACTTTATAATTGGTAATAAACCAGTATTCTTTATTCTGTGATAATTCTAACATTACATGAAATGAGGAATAATAATAGCATGGTAATGGCTGCTATAACAACCACCATTACGTTCATTCTTTGAGCTACAAGCTTAACCCTGCATACTCACAACTCTTTCAGTGGTGTTTGTCTTCTGGTGACTGTCTAGGTGACATCTTTGTAACTGTAATAGCCTTATGGTTGAGAGCATGTGTTCTCAAGGATCAGTCTCTGAAGGGCATGTTTTTCCATCTCCATATGTTGTCTACATTCTGCTCTTTAAGTTGCCTTACGTCTGAAGTTTTACGCACACGCACACACACACCCTCTCACTCTCTCCCTCTCCCCCCCCCCCCCCCTCCTTGGCTTCAGGTGTGCAAGAGTTGATTTCAACTCTATTATTTTGTCCATGTGCTTATGTCACACTGGTCTTAATATAATTCAATAGATCACAGATTTAGTTGTAGTTTGTGTGACGGATCTGCCAAATGTGTCTGATGACCTTGCTCTGCACACTCATTTCTCTCTCTCTCCATTCTAACCACTTCCGCTCGATTGTTCCTTCTTTATTCTATTTGGTGAAAGTCAGTGAGTCAGTGTATGTAGTGAACATGTCCTTTTACATTGCAGAAATGTAATTCTGTTTGCTATTTAGCCTTTATTATGCAAAGATGTTTTGACAGGAAATGTTCAGGATTTATTACCATTCTGAGGAACGGATTTAAATTCCAACAATTGTCTGTGCATTAAGAAATTGGAAGTCTTTTTTATAATAAATGCAAGCTCAGTGGAAATGAAGTTACTACTTCTGTATACACTTGCAAATCTTTCAGCCCAATAGGCGTTATAAAGAAAGAAGTAAACAGTTAAACGTCACTGTTACATGTCAGGCTCATTAGCATTTCCTTTAACTCATGTTGTTATAAATCTTAACTGGAAAGCCCAATGTTTCCTCAACCCTACTGAAGAATGAAATTAGGTCAATTTTAAAGTGTGAAGCCCATAAAATTATCTTTAATAGACAGCTGCCTGAGTTTGAGTTAAATGTGTACTTGCCACAAGTTTTACTGCAGATGCACCCACCCTCTTCAGCACGATGTTCAGAGTGATGTTGGCTGATGCATTCTGGGGCAGCAGTCCAGAAATCCACATCAAATACAGAATAGATGGCAAGCTGTTCAACCTGCGCAGGCTTCAAGCTGTTCTTGAGGTCAAAGAGACAGTGCTGAGAGACCTCCTGTTCAGTGATGACCACACACTCAATGTAAGCTTTGAGTCTGACATTCAGGAAATTGACAAATTTTCCACAGCATGTGATAACTTTGGTTTTACTATCAGCACCAAGAAGATGGAAGTCATGCACCAAGCAGCCCCATATCAACCTGATGTGGAGCCACCCTTCTCAGTGAACAGCCAGCAGCCCCAGGCAGTCGACAAGTTCACATAACTTGGCAGACTCTCTCAAGAGCAGTTCACATTGATGACGAGGTCAGCTGCAGGATCGTCAATGCTAGTACTGATTCTGGGAGACTACGTGACACTGTCTGGGGGCAAAGGGGAAGAACTCTGAAGACCAACCTGAAAGTCATCTTACCCACCCTCCTCTAAGTGTGTGAAACGTGGACTGTGTACATGAGACACGTGCATAGACTGAACCACTTCCACATGTCATGCCTACGGAAGATCATGAAAATCAATTGGCAAGACAGAATTTCTGACATGGAGATGCTGTCTGCAGCAGACATGCCCACCATCCACACTTTGCTGATGAAACATCAAGTCAGATGGGCAGGCCATGTCGTCAGGATGCCAGACGACCGCATCCCAAGCAATTATTCTTCGGGGAACTGTCCACAGTGAAGCACTCTTGTACTGGTCAGCAAAAACACTTCAATGACACGCTCGAGACTTTGCTCGAGGCCCTTGAGATTGATCACACTTCTCGGGAACATGCAACCATGAATGGTTAATCCTTCTCAACAAAGGTGCCAATGAAGCTGAAAAGAATTGCCACGCTGAAACTGAAAGGAACCGACAACAGCATTAAGAACGAGCAGCAGGCACCTCAACTGCAGAACCTGCACACATTTGGCCCACACGTGGGAGGCACTTCCTCGCCCAGATTGATCTCATCATCCACCTCAGGACGCACAAATAAACACAACCACCCAAGGAAGTCAGTGGTCCTCATCGTTCATGATGGACGTGCACACACATACTGCAGATGACTGAAAGTAGATTGGAAAAGCAGTAATTAACAACACTGGATTTTTCCGCTTTTTGTAAACAAGCCATAAGCAAGATGGCACGGTAATGTGGCAGTTTGCATATTGTTTCTCACCGATTCCCCCATGACTGTGAGCGGTTCCTCCAAGTGGTCTAGTTTCCTTCCACATTCCAAAGTTATACTGTCAGGGTTGGTAAATTGTGAGCATGCGGAAGTAGGGCACCACGTGCAGGCTGCTCAGCACAATCCTCAATGACGCAAAACGATGCATTTCACTGTGAGCTTTGATGTAAATGTGGCAAGTATAGCTAATCTTTTCAAGTTGAGCCTGAGCCACTTCTCACAGTGTAGTCTAGAAGCCAGTGTGTCAGGGTATTGGAGCAGCTCTGCAAGAGGCACGGCTAGTTTCTAAGCATTGGGCTTAAGTTATAAAACCTAGTTATTTTTTATCCTGCCTCCTTGACTTTGCTGTATCAAATACATCGTGCTGTTTCTTTGGGACATGTGCAGCTACGTGAATTAGAGTCATAGAATAATACAGCACGGACATTTACCCTTCCATCCAACCAGTGGTGCCCACCCAAATAGCCACCATTTTCTGTAATCAACCCATAATTAGTTGGCCCTTTGAAATACAGACTGCCTTCTTTGAAGGTGGTTTTAATGTGTTCTTGAGAAGAAACTGAGATACAATATGCTATCATGGCAGAAGAAAACAATATCCAAATAGTGTAGATGTGTCCCTCAGAGGGGAATGAATAGTTGTTATCTAATTCAATGTTGAACCAGATGTGGCAGGTCAGATATTCTGCTCTTGCTTCTTTTTCCTATGTTCTTATCAATATTGTCCAGGGTTCCCAAGGAATTCTTCTGTTTTTTTCATTGGGACCACGGATCTTTCCTACTACCTTAAAGATTATATGTTGCTATGAATCAGCACTTTGAATATAGAAACTGAACATTCTCTTAAAACTGCACTGGATTGTTATTCTACAGAAAGACTTGGAGCAGGCCTGGTGTTTTTAAACTTGTGTATCAGAGATGAGAGTACTATTTTGCCAGTCAGGCTTAACTGCAAAATGACTTTGAATGTTTTTTGACCGTTGTGTCTAGATCATAGCCAAATGAAAACATTAATAATTTGTTTCTTGAAAGAGCATTATTGTCCAGTAAATGACTTGTCAGTTTGCATGCAGGGAAACAGTGATCTGTTAGGCAGTTAACATTCTTCGTTCCAATAGCTCCAACCCAAGGCCAACTCAAACATATCTGTTGAGCTGCTGCCTCAAAGGCAGTCAACAAAATGAATGACTGTTATTTTATATGGTCAGCTTATTCAAATGATTATTCATAGCCGTCAACGCATATTTGCCCTTGTGCTAGCAATTAATCTAACGGACTTCTTCAAATTCTGGCCAGTAGCTCAGATTTAAAGGGCTATGTGCTCTTCATTCTAAATAGAGACAGAAGAGAATGCAGATGCTGGAATCTGGAGTAAAAGAAAAACAATATGCTGGAGCAAGTCAATAGATCAGTCAGCCACTACGGAAGGAAGAAGACAGACAGTATTTTACAATTTGCTCCCAATATACAGTCTGTTGAAACTATTATTTTCATATTTTTCATACATTGAGGTTTTAGCGTTAAATTAGAAATAAAGCAATGAAAAAACGAAGTGTATTTTACATCTGTTTAAGTTGCACACTGATCTTGTTCATTGGCAATAAGCTTAGCTTATATTGAGAGAACAAGAAGATACTCTGGTTATGTCTAAATGGTTTCTCACTGTACTTAATTTGATGGAACTGGCAGAAAGTATACCACTCTCTGATTATCTTTTTGATATCAGTGTTATATTTCTAGTCAGCCAAGTACAGAGATATTTCTGTTACTCAAGTGCAGGACTTCTGAGATCTTGTAGTGTAATTGGGAGCTCTAACAATATAATTGATCATTGTTAAGCATCAGGTTGAACATCTGCTGCAGTGCAGCGTTCCCTTGGTAGCCAACCTGGTAGCATTATTGTGTAGTTTTCAGAGTCTGTTTTGCTATTAACTGAGGCTGCATGAAAAAATCCCCGCTGAGTGAACAAGGCCTTTAGAAGAAATATTACCTTCAACAGCATTGTGTTAATTTATGAGCCAACAGCTGGAATTCCCATAGGATTGTAGTTGAAAATGAAACTTGCTCAATATTAGTTACCATAAACACAACTACTGGATGAAAAATGCAATTAGATAATAACCACCAATTTATGATCTTGCTGTCTGGTCTAGTGCGATACTTTGTTTCACACAGTGCCTTTAATTTTGACACACAAACAAACTGAATAAAGTAAACTCAGGGCCATTACAAAGGTGTTTAGCATAGAAGAGAAAACTCAAGTCAAAGAGATGAGCAGACAATGGTGGTGCTGGCAGAGCAGAAAATATTTGCCAGCACCCAAAGAACTGATATTTTCTATGAAGCATTTTTTGGATTCAAAGAGCTAATATTTTCGATGAAACTATTTCCTTGAAATTCAGTCTGTCTTGTCAGGCGCTCATTGAATATTACCTACTTTCAATATGCTTTTTGTTTTAATTTTAGATTTCCAGCATTGACAGTTAAATAAAGAATTAATGCTCTGCAAAAGGTAGCCTTAGTATTGGAGCATAATTAGCACACTACTGAACGATAAATGCAAGCAGAAAATGACCACCAAATCATGATGTTTGTGTTGGGCCTTGTGTGATACTCACCTTTGTTTCAGCAGGTGCCTTTGATTTTGACAGATACAAACACAAACTGATAAGTAACCTCAGGGCCATCACAAAGGTGTTCAATATTAAAGAGAAACATCAAATCGGAGAGATGAGAGAATAATGATGGTGCCAGCAGAACAGAATGGATCGGCCAGCATCCAGCGAACTAATATTTTGGATGAAACTCTCCCAGAAATTCAGTATGGCTTGTCAGCTGCTGGATGAAAATTGCCTATTTCCAACGTGCATTTTGTTTAGTTTTACATTTCAATATTGACAATTAAATAGAGAATTAATTTACTGCAAATTATAGCCTTAATAATGGATTGTAGTTAACCATAATTCTCACTCTATAGTGACTGAAACCAATGAAATACTGTTGTGCTGTCTTTACGACAGTTATTTAGTTTATAATATTTTTGCTTAGTAATTCATTCGATAGTATTTTCTAGTTAGAATTAGAAGTGTTTAAAGTATATTCATTACATGTAAAATATATCGGCATGCGATGACGTCACATCCGGTTTCGCCGCGTCTTGTGGGAAAATACTGGCTTGAAATTAGTGCGAGGGTGGGGGCTCACCACGAGGCACACCTGAGCAGAAGTTGTTTTGCAGGCATGAGAAATCACAGTGAGAGCAACGCTGTAAGTTAATAGATAATCGATATATTGAACTAAGATGTTAATGCCGATCCTGTTAGAAGTAACGATGGTCGATAATGTTTATGCTTTCGTTAGTTAAAGAGTTGCGGATAGTTTGCATGGAAGTGTATTTAAAGTAGTCAATGGAGCAGGTAAACTCTCCCTGTATACTGCACCTTAGTGTAATGTAGTTATAGTCACCTTTGCAAGTATTTACACTTGAAATGTGATATTAAGCAAGGAACAAATACTGTATCAATCTTGTATTGTTTTATCAACAGTTTTCACCATATGTTAATGTGAAGAGTGAACAGTAAATGGTTAATCTTACTGCGATCTGGTTCTTATTAACTGTGGTTTATCTCGACGTTTAATTCGGCGTTTCGTTACACGCGAAGGAGAACGTTACAACTGTTTTCATAAAACTCAAAGTTCAAAGTAAATTTGTTATTAAAGTATAGATAAGTCACTATATACAACCCTGAGATTTATTTTCTTAGTCAGACTCAATAAATCCATAATAGATTAAAGACCATAATAGAGTCAATGAAAGACCCCACCAACTTGTGTGTTCAACCAGTGTGCAGGAGACAGCAAACTGTGCAAATACAAAAAGAAAGAAATTATAATAATAAGTAAATAAACAATAAATATTGAGAACATGAGATGAAGAGTCATTGAAAGTGTCCATAGGTTGTGGGAACATTTCAACGAAGGGGCAAGTAAAGTTGTGTGAAGATTTCCACTTTGGTTCAAGAGCCCGATGGCTGAGGGATAATAACTATTCCTGAACCTAATGGCCGGTGCCTTAAGGCTCTTGTACCCTCCTGATGGCAGCGGTGAGAAGAGAGCATGTTTTAGGTGCTGGGGGTCCTTAATGATGGATGCTGCTTTCCTGTGACAATGCTTTGTGTAGATTTGTTGAATGGTAGCGAGGGCTTTCCCCATGATGGACTGGACCCGTATCCAGTACTTTGGGTAGGATTTTCATTTCAATAGCATTAGTGTTTCCATACCAAGCTGTGATGCTGTCAGTCAATATGCTGTCCTCTACACATCTGTAGAAGTTTATCAATGTTACAGATGTCAAGTCAAATCCTGGCAAACTCCTAAGGAAGTAGAGGTGCTTTCTTTATGTTGGACTTAAGTGCTGGGCCCAGGACAGATCCTCTAGAATAATAACACCAAAGAATTTTAAATTGCTGACTCTCTCCACCTCTGATCCTCTGATGAAGACTGGCTCATGGGCCATTGGTTTCCTCCTCCTGAAGTTAATAATCAGCTCATTGGTCTTGCTGACATTGAGTAAGAGGTTGCTGTTGTTCCACCACTCAGTCAGATTTTCCATCTCTCTCCTATATGCTGATTTGTCACCACCTTTGATTCGGCCAACAACAACAGTGTCAGCAAACTTGAATATGGCATTGGAGTTGTGCTTAGACTCACAGTTGTGAATATAAAGTAAGCAAGCTGGGCGCTAAGCACACAGCCTCGTGGTGCATCTGTGCTGTTTGAGACTGTGGAAATGTTGTTGCCAATTTGAACAGATTGGGGTCTGCAAGTGAGGAAATCAAGAATCCAATTCCGCAAGGATGTATTGAGCTCAAGGTCTTGAAGCATGTTGATTAGTTTTGAGGGATGATGGTTATGAATGTTGAGCTGTAATTGATAAAGAACATCCTGATCTATGCATCTTTGCTGTCCAGATGTTTCAGGGTTGAGTGAAGAGCCAATGAGATGACATCTGCTGTGGAACTATTGCTCCGGTAGGCAAATTGGAATGGATCCAAGTTGCTTCTCAGACAGGAGTTGATATGTTTAAACACCAGCCTCTCATTCTGGATGTAAATGCTACTAGATGATAGTTATTGAGGCAGGTCACAACACTCTTCTTAGACACAGAGTAGAATTGAAACCTGCTTCAAGCAGCTGGGTACTTCAGTCTACCGAAGCAAGAGGTTAAAGATCTCAGTGAACACTCCAGCCAGTTAATCAGCACAGGTCATTAGCACTTGGCCAGGTACCCCTTCTGGGCCGTATACTTTACGTAGGCTCACCATCCTGTAGGCTGCTTACATGTTGGACTCAGAGACTGAAATTTCAGGATCATCATGGTCTGTGGGAATTCATGATGGTCCCTCGATGTTTCAATGGTCAAATCTCATCTGGAAATAAAACCCATTGTTGCTTAATTTTATAAGAGGTGATAGTATTCAACCACTGCCACAACTGTTGGGCATCCTTTGTTAATTCAAGTTTAGCCTTTGCTTGTGAGATGGCTTTCCGGAGATTGTACCTAGACCTACTGCATTAGGGTTTGTTTAGCTGCAGCACAATGCATTCACCTACATTTGTTCTTATTAATTTACCTGAGCCCATCTATCTATACCTTTCCTGTTCACCAACTTCTAGAAACAGTCATGACAAACTTATTCTAAGGATTTTCCCTCCATCGAGACATTTTGACAGATAAGCAAATATACACGTCAATAGTATGTAAAAATGAAGAGGTCTTTCACTGTTTATTCATTTAAATACTTTTTATTATGAATAAAGTTTATTTTTTGTTTAATTAAAAAAATAAAGCTGCTTTTCCTGTGATCTGTTGGGGGACATCCATCAGATATCTGCATGTGTCCAGCTTCATTTAAATACGGTATATACCTTTGCCCAATACATGCTGAAATTCAGCTTTTTCAGATGTGGGGATTTTACCTTCTATCCTTTACAAAATGATGTTCCAGCATTAATAAATAATGATTGTTGTTAAATGCATGAAGTTAAAAATATTTAGTAATTCCATAGTGGAGTTGTTAAATTATTTTATATCTCATTTTCCATCAACAATCTGAAAATCTGTTGTATTGGTAATTAAGATGTTTGTAAAATATAATTTCCTCTTCATTTTAGTGTTTGGGTTTTATTACTGTTAATTAAAGAAATTAAAAGACTCAAAAACTCACATTGAAATGTATTTAAAATATCAGCATTTCATTCAAATTATTTTCTGTGAAATGGTATTATCATCCTTGTGGATCACACCACATTCATGCTGACAGGAACATATTCTGCTAAACTTATTTTTTCACCTTGAAATAAGGTGCTGCAAATGTGGCTCATAGGGTAATAGAATTATACAAGACATCATATTTGAAATGTTATGAAAAGAAAAATATTATTCAAATTAGATAATCAACAACAAATTTTATCTTCAAGTCTCATATTTTTAAATTTAGTGAAATTGTACATCAATGTAAATAGCCTGTCATCCTTGAATGATCAGGGAGCTGATAAATAGCTAAAATACCTCATAGACTTATCTCTTTGTTTTTAATGACTTGCATGTATCTTGGTCTAAAAGAGAATAAATTTAATTTAAAAAAAATTAAAAAGGTACATAAATTGTTCCACTATCTAAACATCATTTTGATTATTATGAGGAGCGATTCCGTTTGTAGTCGGTGGCTTCTTAAGAAAAAGATTTCCTACTTGCTCTGAAAATTAAAATCAAAAGTCCGTGTGCAATTTACAATACTGTAGTCTTCATAGTATGAAACTTTGAATATGCTGTCACCATTGATGAAATCTATAATTTACATGAACTAAAAATAGTCAATTAGATTAAAGGGAACATAATGAAAAATGCTGCAACAGTGAAAGTAGTATTTTTTTTAAACAGAATTTCCAGCTGGAGTAATAGATAAATAATGGCTGTCCAGTTTTAATTCCTTCATTCTTCAAGATCAAATCATGCTGATTTATTTAGTTTGTAACGACCAGCCTTATTCTTTTATTGTTTAATGTTCTCCTATGTTATTTTAATATCTTAATTGGGCCTTGTGTGTAATGAATAAGTCTGTGTTGCTATGCAACACTTTAATGACCATTTGACCTATCAACAGAAGAACGCCCTTACGTGGATATATACAATCATGTGACCTGCAGAATCTTAGAAAATGTTAGTGATAAACCAGAAATATTTTTCAGCATATAAATCTAATTTATGTTCTAATCTCAAACTAGTGCCTGAGATTAACTAGACAAGTGTCAACAGTGGTATTGTTGTTGATATGCATTTAAAGTGGTGTTAGAATAAAATCCCCCTTGTTTTCACGTAAGAATATACCTAACACAACTTCAGGCAAAAGCAAGGTTTATCCTTGTGTCCTGGCCAATATTAATCCTTCACTTAACAATTACCTCATGAATGTCACACTACTGCCAATGGAAGGCCACTGGGTACATATTGATATGCTATCCCTGTATTGTAGTAGTAGCTGGCCAGTGGTGTAGCGCCATCTGCACCAGACTTTGAGGCGAGTGTCCTGGGTTTGAAACAGACCGGCACCTTGCCCACTGTCCATCTGTATTGGGCTGAGCAGCAAGCTAGCAACGTGTCCTCTTTAAAGATCAGACAAATGCTGAAGAAACGACAAATTTGTTGCCAATGCACCACCAGACATGGAGAGGAACAACAACCACATTATAGTAGTGACTTCACTCCAGAAATACAAGCAAAGTAGACAAAGAAGATGCAGTAGATGTGGTGTACTTGGATTTTCAGAAGGCCTTTGACAAGGTGCCACACATGAGGCTGCTTAGCAAGATAAGATCCCATGGAATTACAGCGGAGTTACTAGCATGGGTGGAGCATTGGCTGATCGACAGAAGAAAAAGAGTGGGAATAAAGGGATCCTATTCTGGCTGGCTGCCAGTTACCAGTGGAGTTCCACAGGGGTCGGTGTTGGGAACCGCTGCTTTTTACAATGTATGTCAATGATTTGGACTATGGGATTTATGGATTTGTGGCTAAATTTTCTGATGATACAAAGATAAGTGGAGGATTGGGTAGTGTTGAGGAAACAGAGAGTCTGCAGAGAGACATAGATAATTTAGGGGAATGGGCAAAGAAGTGGCAAATGAAATACAATGTTGTAATGTGTATGGTCATGTACTTTGGTGGAAGAAATAAAAGGGCAGATTATCATTTAGATGGGGAGAGAATTCAAAATACAGAAATGTAAAGGGACTTGGGAGTCCTTGTGTAGGATACCCTAAGGGTTAACCTCCATGTTGAGTTAGTGGTGAAGACGGTGAATGCAATGTAGGCATTCATTTCTAGAGGTATAAAGAGCAGGGATGTGATGTTGAGGCTCTGTAAGGCACTTGTGAGACCACACTTGGAGTGTTGTGCGCAGTTTTAGAAAGGGTTTACTGACATTGGAGAGGGTTCAGAGAAGATTCACAAGAATGATTTCAGGAATGAAAAAAATACCATTTGAGGAATGTCTGGAAGCTTCTTGGGCTGTATTCCCTGGAGTTCAGGAGAATGAGGGGGGATCTCATAGAAACATTCCAAATGTTAAAAGGCCTGAACAGGATAGATATGGCAAAGTTATTTCTCATGGTAGGGGAGTCTAGAACAAGAGGGCAGAACTTCAGGTTTGAAGGACATCCACTCAGAACAGAGATGCGGAGAAATTACTTTAGTCAGAGGGTGGTAAGTCTGTGGAATTAGTTGCCATGAGTGGCTGTGGAGGCCAAGTCATTGGGTGCATTTAAGGCAGAGGTAGATAGGTCCTTGATTAGCCAGGGCATCAAAGGGTATGGGGAGAAGGCAGGGGAGTGGGGATGACTGGAAGAAATGGATTAGCCTATGATTGAATGGCGGAGCAGACTCAATGGGCCGAATGGCTTAATTCTGCTCCTATATCTTATGGTCTTATGGTCTAAGTAACTTATTAGCTTATTGTAATCCTAGAAGCAATGTAAAAGTCAACCTGTAAATGGAAGTCTTTAATTGCTTCATTTTTTTTACAGTAATCTATCTTTCACATTTTAACAATTCGTAAAGATGAGCAAAATTAGTAAAAAAAATGGTAAAAATAAAAATGGATGGTAAAACATTGATCATTTGTAATATGTGAGAAATGTTACATTAGATCAGAGCAACCAAATGGACACATCAGTGATGACTTGGGTAGACTGGTGTTGACAGTTGATCATTTTGATTTGTAGACGTACTTGAACAACATTTAAGAGCTTAACTCATCTGGTGATCTCTCCATTTTCACTTTACACATTAGATAAATTGGAATATTCATCAATATTTTTCTCATTTTGTTACAGCAAAGATGGAGGCTTTTAGTTCATGACGTCTTTGATGATTGTCAAAGGCATGAATCCAGTCAAATTCGTCAGTTTAGTGTCTGGTGATCATTTACTCTTCTGACCTACAATCTTTCCGCCATCCACCTGCAGTACTGATAACTTAATCTGGAAGCTGGAGATCTAATGGGTTGCCACAGAAAGATACATATTTTGTAAAAAGACCACTGTTTGGTATTACAAACTCTTTGTAAATTGTTTGTAAATTCCACAGATGCACCAGAGTGTGGTGGATCTGTGGAATTCTTTGCCACAGGCAGCTGTGGGGGCCAACTCTTTATGTATGCTTAAGGCAGAAGTTAATAGATTCTTGATTGGTCAGGGCATGAAGGGATATGGGGAGAAGGTAGGAGATTGGGGCTGGGAGGAAAATTGGATCAGCCATAATGAAATGCTGGAGCAAACCTTATGGGCCAAAAGGTCTAATTCTGCTCCTATATATAATGGTCTTGTGTTTGTATTTCAGTAAAATAACAAAAAAATATGCACTTTTTTTATGGACTGAAGTATTACAGGCATATTCAAACCTGCCAGTATTTTTTTTTGGTGGTACTTTTCAAAATTGTTGTTATCTGTGGAAAAGAATGTAGTGATTAGTCTGATAGAAACATAGAAAATCTACAGCACAATACAGACCCTTCGGCCCACAAAGCTGTGCCGGACATGTACTTACTTTAGAAATTATCTAGGGTTACCTCTATTTTTCTAAGCTCCGTGTACCTATCCAGGAGTCTCTTAAACAACCCTGTTGTATCCACCTCCACCATCATTGCTGGCAGCCCATTCCATGCACTCACCACTCTGTGTAAAAAAACTTACCCCTGACATCTCCTCTGTACCTACTTCCAAGCACCTTAAACCTTTGCCTCTCATGTTAGCCTTTTCAGCCCTGGGTGTATGAAGAAACTCCATTGGTATGTTGTGTTTTGTTGAATGATCTTTGTCTGGTGAGGGAAATGAAGAGATTGTGCAGGGTTCCATGGTCATGGGGCCTAAATGTCATTTGCCAGGAAGAAATGAATTACCTGACAGATGAGTGGCCTTGTTACTTCTAAGTCTAAAAGAAGTTAACTTTTTCCAGTTTTTCAAACCGCATATCATTAATATTTCATGACATTCAAGTTAATGCAAGGCTTATTTTTGCAGTTTTTAATAGCAATTTCTTTTATTCTGAATCATTAATCAGTTGGGATGTTAATGATTGGAGATACTTGACTGCTAATAGTGACTTTTTCGTCTATTAGAACATTGCATTTCCAATTTTTGTTTAAAACAGCCTTAATAAATCTCCTTTTCAGCCAACCTGTGACAGCTGATGACTCCCCATTCATTATGTTTATTGAATGCACATAATTGGAAGTTCCAGTATTCATTCACTGGAAGATATGGACTATTCCATCTTTTCATAATGCTGATAGATCAGGTCCGAATCCTATTTAATATCATTGGCATCAGTTGTGAAATACTTCGTCCTGCGGCAGCAGTACTTTGCAATACATAATAATAAAAACTATAAATTACATATATATACATATCGTCATCGTCCTGGCTATCCCTGGAGGTTGAGGATGATGGTTGATCTATTTATGGGTTCTCAAGTGCCTTATGAGTCCAATCTTGACTTTGAAACTTCTTCTGCATTCCAGATGGCAGATCGAGCTTTGGTTGTCTTTCTATTTTCTTCACTTTTTTTCTAATTCTGCAATTCTGTTGGCTTCGAAAGTTGCTGTTCCTTCTCGGATGATGGCTTGCCAGAGTTTCCTGTCCTTGACATTGGTTTCCAAATTGTTGATGTCGATGTTACATTTCTTCATGTTGGCTTTTAAGACGTCTTTGACTCTCTTCTGTTGTCCGCCTCTTTTGCATTTGCCTTCTTTAAGCTGGGAACAGGAAATTTGTTTCAGCAGACATCTTTCATCTAAACAACGTGACCGCTCCATCTTAGTTGGTTCTTGATGACGTAGGTTTCAATGATTGTTGTTTTTGCTTCATTTAGCATGCTGACGTTGGTTCTTCTATCTTCCCAGCTGATATTTAAGATGTTTCGAAGACAGTGTTGATGGAACTTTGCAAGTGCCTTCAGATGTCATCGGTATGTTGTCCAGGTTTCTGATGCATACAGGAGCGCTGGGATTACCACCGCTTTGTATACTATATATTATATGTGTGTGTGTGTATATATATTGAACTTAACTATGTAGTGCAAAAAGAGAGAAAAAGTAGAGGTAGTGCACAGGGGTTCATTGTCCATTCAGAGATCTGATAGCAGAGGGAAAGAAGCTATTTCTGAATTATATCAGTAAAATAAACTTCTTTGAATTGAAATGCAGATCAACAATGTAAAATGTAAAGTGTAGTGAGACCTGTGTGTTCCTGCATGCAGTTCCCTATAAACAAGGTCCTGACCAAGCGATCAAGGAAAGAGTATATGAGTGATGTGTTTCCTCATACACGAATAATCCCAAAGTGAGAATCAGCCTTCTGTCAATCACATAAACCTTTCAGCATCTTATTACAGAAATGCTTAGAGGCCTAAGGGCAGAATGTTTTTCATTCTCTTAGCTAAGGAATGTAAAACTGTTGCAAGAATCTTAAACAGCAGATGGAAAACAGCTTTTGTTTTACAGTGATATAGTTAAATAAGTAGCTGATTTACATTCTTTTAGTGCTGCCACTTGATTGTAAACAGATTAGTGTTTGGTGGTGGGTGGTCATAGGTATTGTCAATAATCCCTGAGTTAAACAGGAAGAGTTTACAGCACAAGCTTGCTCTTAATAGCTGGCTACCTAGATTGAGTTGGTTGTGATAATTCTTTTATAAAATAGTTTGATAATTTTGCTTGTACACATATGCAGTTTCAGAATATAGTTTTGATTGAGTAACCAAAGAACATCTATGAAGTTTGATCCCTGCAGGAAGGTGCTGAGAAGAATGAGTAAACATAAAGAACATTGCACAATGGATGGCATTGAAAGGACAAATAACAAGACAAACATGATGTTATAATGGTAAATGTTGGAGCTAACAAAGATAGGGAATCCTAAATGTTGAGGGTTCAAGAAAGAAAAAACATTGAAGCATTGTGACTGGTGCAGGAAAGTAATGACATGGAAGGCTTGTGAGGAAGGTAAAAATTGTACAAAGGTACTTAAAAAGGAGCGAGGAAGGCCAAGAGGATTAATAAGAAAGGGGTCATGGGTTCCAAGGGGACATGGCTTTGTGGATCCAGAACTGGTTTGCCCACAGAAGGCAAAGTGTGGTTGTAAATGGGTCATATTCTGCATGGAGGTCGGTCACCAGTGGAGTGCCTCAGGGGTCTGTCCTGGGACCCTTTACTCTTATTGATTTTTATAAATGATCTGGATGAGGAAGTGAAGGGATAGGTTAGTAAGTTTGCTGATGACACAAAGGTTGGAGGTGTTGTGGATAGTGTGAAGGCCTTTCAGAGGTTACAGCGGGACATTGATAGGATGCAAAACTGGGCTGAGAAGTGGCAGATGGAGTTCAACCCAGATAAGTGTGAAGTGGTTCATTTTGGCAGGTCAAATATGATTGCAGAATATAGTATTAATGTTAAGACTTTTGGCGATGTGGAGGATCAGAGGGATCTTGGGGTCTGAGTCCATAGGATGCTCAAAGCAGCTGCGCAGATTGACTCTGTGGTTAAGGCATATGGTGTATTGGCCTTCATCAATCATGGAATTGAATTTAGGAACCGAGAGGTAATGTTGCAGCTGTGTAGGACCCTGGTCAGACCCCACTTGGAGTACAGTGCTCAGTTCTGGTCACCACACTACAAGAAGGATGTGGAAGCCATAGAAAGGGTGCAGAGGAGATTTACAAGGATGTTGCCTGGATTGGGGAGCGTGCCTTATGAGAATAGGTTGTGTGAACTCAGCCTTTTCTCCTTGGAGTGAAGGAGGATGAGAGGTGACCTGATAGAGGTGTACAAGATGACGAGAGGCATTGATCGTGTGGATAGTCAGAGGCTTTTTCCCAGGGCTGAAATGGTTGCCACGAGAGGACACAGTTTTAAGATGCTTGGGAGTAGGTACAGAGCAGATGTCAGGGGTAAGTTTTTTACTCAGAGAGTGGTGAGTGCATGGTATGGGCTGCCAGCAACTGTGGTAGAGGTGGATATGATAGGGTCTTTTAAGAGACTTTTAGATAGGTACATGGAGCTTAGTAAAATAGAGGGCTATAGGTAAGCCTAGTAATTTCTAATGTAGGGACAGGTTCGGCACAACTTTGTGGGCTGAAGGGCCTGTATTGTGCTGTAGTTTTTCTATGTTTCCATGAAATCTCTGACAGAAAAGATTAAAGTAAATCTGAAGGCATCCATAGTATGAAGGCACAAAAAGAACAGTGTAAAATGTAGGACCAATTTGGGACAACATGGGCAACTTATATCAATAGAGTCGAACATGGGTATCATTTTCCCACATCAGAGAGATAAAAATGGAGGGTTGGGGGAAAAGTTTCAGAGGAGATATGAGGAGGATCTTCTTCAGCCAGAGAGTGCTAAGTATCTGAAAAGCATTGCCTGAGAGAGTGATTGAAGCTGGGTGGCTGATAGTATTTAAGAATTACCATTTAAATAATTTAGGCAGAGACATTGTTCCAAGTGCAAGATGTTGGGATTAATGCAGCAGGGTGTCCAGTGGTCAGCACAGATCAGTTTAGATAAAAGACCTGTTTCTACGCAGCAAAATTTATGAACAGGGAAATATGGGCTAATAGTCATGACTTCTCCTATCTGTAATTCCCTAGGAGAGTCCTTTTTTGTTTTTTATAACTTTTTTTTCCTCTGCAACATAAATTCTCCTCTTCTTTCGAAGTAAGTCTTTGACTAAATTCTATAATATTTACCTATTTCATTTAACATGTACTTTCTATGAAGCTTTGGGACAATTTCCTGTGCAAAAGGAAATGAATGTAGTTTCTTCAGAAGAAACATTTTTTTGTTGCAGTCAGTGGACGTAAGTGTGATAGACTGAGAATGATGATCAATGTCCCACAATTCACTTAACAATTTAGTCAATTTTATTTTAGAAGAGACTGTCAAAATGCCAAGGAAATGTTGGAATTCTCTTTCAGTTTCTATAGGGGAATTGGGGTATAATATATTTATTCAGGTTCAATTAAATACTAACAGGCCCTCTAAAGTCAATAACAAATTACTTTTGGTGGGATCCTTTGGAATTTGATTTGTTGGTTCATTAATGTTAAATAGGTTTTCCATGAACATATGAGGCTACTACAGTAATCCTTAGTTTGCTTGTTCTTGTCCTTTATTCCTATGATAAGGTTTGCCATATACTTCTGAGGAATATCTTGCATTCCCCTCAAAAATTATTTCAGGATTCCTTTGCAACTGTCCCAGTTGCATAAGTAAGTCAGATGAATACATAACCTTGTCACAAAGGTGGATAATGACACAACTGGCCCTTTTGGCTGTTTTTTCTGTTTTGGGCTTTGCAGATAGAACAGCCTGAATCAGACTGCTGCTGCTTCTGACTGAAAAAAAATGCATTTATCTTCCTAGCATGTGATTTACTATTGAAGTGGCATGAAATATATGTTCCAGTTCAGAAAAATGCTTTGCCAATTCAAGGTCTACAAATTGCATGTTACATAACCAGCCCTTTCTGATATATGGAATTAATTCTACACATGATAGCTCCTGCGTTGCTACAAGTCATTTACAGGTGGGGCCCTTGGGTGTGATTGTGCAAAACTTGCAACCCTTTCATCCTGAAAGAACTGAATCAACTGAGATTGTGAGGCAGTCAAAATAGCAGGCAAAGCATAGATAAATATATCATGATAAATATTTGCCAAAATAAATAGGTTGGAATTTGTAAATTTCACATGTCTGGAGTTATGTAATGCAAAATAGCAAAACTGGTCTGGAATGCACTATTTGGAATAATAATGGAGACAAATTCAATTGTGATGTTGAGAAGGGAGGCGGAAATATAAATATAAAGAATAATAATTATAGAGCTATGAAGAAAGGGCAGGGATTGATTGGCCAACAGTCCTGTTCTAATACTGCAATTTCATTATTTTGCTCAAAAAATTCTGACAAAATCAGCAGCATGTATTATTAATTATGCATTGCACATAAATGAGTAAAACAGGTATCTTATTAAATCTGATTTGTCAGTTTAAGTTCATGAAGATGCACCACAGCTTTTAATATACAGATAACATACACGACATACTGCTCTTGTCTGCGCCTTGCTCTGCGTCCACCAGCAGATCTGATCCCTTCATTTTTTGACAGAATGCTTATTGTCTTGTGCAGTCACAGTACCCTGAGCAATCCTAAAGAATTAAAAGGTGATAATTGGCTGCAATAGTGATCAACTGATTGCATGATACCTGCCTCTGGTACACAAACCCACAAGTGTGAATATCACAGTCATTCTGCTCCCTGACAAGCTCTAATAGGAATGAGTATTTATACTTGAGCAGTGATTCTGTTCCAATGTTTGACTGAATCAATTCCAGCATTGCTGGTGGCTTGTTGATGATTATTTGCTGGCATCATGAAGGCTCAGTATTGGCACTAGTTTCAGTAATAAATTCATGGGCCTATTCATTCACAGCCTGTATCCAAAGAGGTACAGTTTCTTTTCAAGAAGTCAATACATGTTGATGGAGCCAGGGATTCCAATCATTTGATGTGGGTTGGAGGGCATATTTCTGAGCTGTAGCACTCTATGACATTATCCCAACTGTTCATCATTCTGTGGCTCTAAGCTCTTACTGAAAACAAAATATCTCTGGAACTGTCAGTGGTAGCAATATTACTCTCTTGAGAACCAATCATGCCACATGACTCTAGTGTCCTAAAGAATTTCAACACTAAGAACACAAGAGTACAAGGAAAATAGTCTGGTCCATACATACTGAAGACCAACAGTAGAACAGTACAGGAAAAAGGAAGACGTGACATGAATGTTCGCTCCTTGACAGATCTCTCTATAATCAATAAAGAACTGAATCTCCCATTTTACTTGGGCTCTGTTGATCACTGTTATCACTTCAGTTGGACGTAAATAAAACCTAAGGAAAAATGAATAACGCACATGAAATTTATAAGTTGAACCATGCAGAAATCCTAATGATCAATTAGGTTATCATCATACCTTCCTTTTATGGCCATCTCCTGTGTGCCATTAGCTGCCCGACTTTTGTTGTGCTCTGCACTCAGTGACTGCAGGCTCAGCTCAGAATGCTAACTGTCATGACACACTGCTATCTACAGCAGATATCGCAGAAAGCTAAAGCCTACATGGTCATACTCCAGAGCATTCACAGCAAGCCCACATTCTGTCTGGCTTCCATCAATGCAAGCCGAGGAACCAGTCATGCAACTCTATGTACAAGTATCTAGCTATTAATACATACATACTTATGGAGCTAAACATCAATTGGACACTGGAAAGGTCTGCAAGGATGAGCTAGATGGTTCTTTACATTGTACACAGACTTGACAATGCATTATTTTGAATCTGTTTTATGATAGTTTAATTTTTATGGATAAGAACATTTTGTTACAACTTCAACATTCATAATTTTTTGGCAATTAAGGCCTCATTTTTTTGAAGATACAGAGTTCATTGGCTGTAGTATAGTCTCAAAATTCTCTATTTAGATATTATTATGCATAGCAAAACATCAAGGAAAAGCAGAGAAAAGAAAAACACATCTGTCAGTTATAGGTAGATGAAATTGAGTGAGTACTTTGAGATTTGTAGAGGATATCCGAAGGAGAATTATAAAATGTACTACATGTATATGTATATTAGAAGCAAAATTATAGAAGAGTAAAAAGTTGGTACTCTAAGAGGTCAAAGGAGCAATGTGGAGCAAGGTTCAGAATGATTTTTTTTCTCACCAGTGTTCACCAGAGAGAAAGAAAGAGGATAGACTGTTAAGAACAATACATTCAAAATGCTGGAGGAACTCAACAGGTCAGGTAGCATCTTTGGAAAGGAATAGAGCTGACACTTTGGGCTGAGAGTCTTCATCAGGAAGAAACATCATCAAATCCCGATGAAGGGTCTCAGCCCAAGACATTGAATCTTTATTCCTTTCTATCGATGCTGTCTGACATGCTGAGTTCCTCCAGCATTTTGAGTGTGTTGCTCTGGATTGTTGGCATTTGCAGAATTCCTTGTGTCAGACAAAGAAGAGAATATGCTGATACTCCAGAGCATATACATTTTGTCAAGAAGGATACGTTAGAAATATTAGGAAACCTTTGTGCAGTTAAACCCCTTAAGCTTGATGGGGTGTATCCCAGGATGCTAAGAGAAACAGTGGAGAAGATTGCTGAGGCTCCGGCAAAGTTTCTTTGCATATTCCTTAGCCACAATCAGGTACCAAGGTGAATGAATGTTGTCCCCTTGTTTAGAAACAGGTAACTGAAAAAAGCTTGTAACAACAAACTAGTGAGCATTGCATTAGTGGTTCAGAATTTGTTGGTGAAGATTCTAACAGGACTTATGTTCACTTGGAAAGGCCAGGACTGATCAGCAGGAGTCATTTTGCTTTTTTCATCGGAGATCATGACTGTCAAATCTACTTGAGATATTTTTAGGATGTAGCAAAGAGAATTGAAGTTGAAGTGATTTATATGTTTTGGATAGATTTCATTAAGGGTTTTGAGATTTACTTGCATATAAATTGTCCCAGAAGGTTAAATCACAAGAAATCTGGAAGGTTTGGCAAAATGGATCCAAAACTAAGTTGTTTTTAGGAAACAGAGCATAGGTGTGGATGTGTGTTTCTCTGACTGAAAGTCTGTAATAAGTGATGCTGGAACTTTAGATATTTGTAATGTCTATTAATGACTTGGATGAAAATGTAAATGGTATGATTAGAAAGTGTCACAAAATCTGGTAAAGTTGTAGATAGCGACAGAGAGGCATAAATCAAATCAAATATTGGGGGAAGTGGTGGTAGGTAAAATTTAATCCAGACAAGTGTGAGGCTGCACATATAGAGTATATTGTAGGAATTTTGGAGCTGATGTACAGTTGGACCTTGGGAAGTTTTGCTAGCAAAAACTGGGTTTTCACCTCCAGTTCTGAAAATATTTAAATATTTGGGAAAAACTTAAAAAAAACAAGCTACTTCACTGCAATTCTTGCAACTTCAGTCAAATGTAGTCATGGCTAGTATAAAGTTGGACAGCCAATTTCTTGTAATGCCTATGTTGCATCATTGTGTTTAGTGGCAAATCCAGCACCTGCATTTGGGTGGGTGGTTAGTGTGGGTTAGCTATGACAATACCTGACCTTCAGTTTGAGATTAGTTTGACTCAAGTTGATGTTACCAAGAGGACCTGAATGAAATTATAATTACTTTTAGCGGTAGTTATTTTTACTTTGTTCTCCTACAAGATGTTATTAAATCTTAGTTTGTGACATGATTCAGAATGAACAGGTTCATGATTGGAAGTTTACATCTTTACTCTTGAGCCCAGTGAACCATCTTAATTGGAAATTTCATTTTGCAATGATTATATTGATTGTGTGGTTCATTGTTATTATTTTCATTATTATTACTATAAAATTTGTCAGATTTTCATAAAGTAAATCATCTTATGATTTTGTTTTAGCTTTCCTATGGAATAGTCTTGTTATGGAAAGAATCTTTGACTAATTTTCCGACAAAAATGTCAGAAGCTTTGTATTCTTTTATTGATGAATTGCAAGTCTGTGGTCTGATAAAAGTACTTAGTCAGAGAAATGGGGTGGGGCCCAAATAAGATATTATCGAAATTCCCATTGACTTTCACCATGGAGCTGTGGAAATGCTTCGCGAAGACTGAACTAGGAAAAGTGGGGGTAGCTCTGTAAGTTGAACTTTAAGTCCTGATGATGACATTTTCCTGTGGGCATTTAGTAGGAAGAGCATCTTTCAGAAGTGATAGAACTGCCTTCATGTTGGACATGATGAAGTGGTTTGATGATACAAGGGGGGCTTCTACAAAGAAATTATACAGGATCTGCAGGATAAATATTGGAATGGGTAAATATTTGGTATCCACCTTTAGGTAGCCGTGCAGATCACAGTCAGAACTATTATTGCATTTGGAGACTTTCACCGTGAAGTGACCTCTGGATTTCAGGATATCAGTTTTTTTTTTAGAATCTTTAGCTGTGGTAGGAAAAGGAGAGATGTAAAATGGAGATGAACATTCAAGAACTTCCCTGATGTTTTAGTTGTTAAAGGTAGCATGTGTCTTCTATATACAATGATTTCCCTTCAGGCAGTGGAAGGCTATTTTTTGGCCATGGAATGATACAGAGCAAGAAGTCAATAAGTAAAGGATAAATGAAGAAACTATGAGTATTAAAAATGCTGCTCTATTTCCAGAACTCTCCACTGCAATTTCTGATTTTCAGCTTTACAGCATGTTGCCTTTATCTTTTTATCTTTTACCTGAATGGTTTCCATGGTTTCACTGTAAAGAAGTTCTCAATATACGTAATTGCTGAACCTTGCAAGGCAAGATAAAAACAATCCTGTAGATTATTACACACGTGATAAAAATGCTATTTGAATCAGTCAGTGACATGCCAATTAGCTCATTTAAAAATTGGCTTGCTGAATTTTTGCTTTAGAACAGAATTGAAGGTTATAAGGATAAGTGCAGATATAGAGCAATCAACTTATCTGTGGAACACTATGATTTCTATTCAGCTGAGGCCTTGAAAATATAATCTCAGGATTGTAACCAGTCAAGGATGAATAATGCAGTATGTGCTATTTCACAGTGTCATTTTTTTGGCTCAATTACCTTTGGGACCAAAGGGAAATGGCAGTTTTCTCATCTTGTATGTTTTTACCTGTTTTTTTTTAATCCCTCATATAAATAATTAGCCTCAAATTCTCCTGCTTATTTTGTACAGGCAGAGTATTGGCATTAAATATATCTTTTATAGAAGAACTTGTATTTATTAAATGCAAGACAATGTGTGGGTTCTACACTGAGTGTTGTTATCCCTGTAAATTACGTAACTTCTATTTCTTATAAATTGATGTCCATCCTGAAATTTCACCAGAGAACCTATGGGCCATCCCCAAGCTCTGGCTGGTAAGTGACAGGCCATTTATATAAACCAGTAGTTCCCAAACCAGTGGCGATATTGAGAGTGATGGGAATTTCTGAGGGGGCAATAAAGGTAATGGGTGGGGGATTATTTCTCTAGCCCATGGCCTAACTGATATATTGCTGCCCCACTTTATGCACCTTCATGCAGAGACAGGCTTTGCCTGAGTTATGATGACATTATAACTTTCCCCTTTATTGATTGTAGCTTTGGAGGTTGCACTTAAATAATAGGTGACTGATCATGGTTGTTAATCCATAATGAAAATGGCTGAAACAGATCAAATGGAAAAAGAAGTGTCGAGAGCATACTGTGGGTACCTGAAATACAGATTTATATCAGATGATCATCTTCAACTACAGGGTACCCATCTTGGTGACATGTCAGAAAGATTTCAGGATCTGCTCTCTATCCAAATTTCAGATAGGGTAATGAAACCCATTCCTCAACACCTGTAATGAGGAATTAGCAGGAAGGATGAACTGATCTTGCTACAAAATGACTTTGAGTTGAAGCCAAGGTTCAGAAAATCATATCAACTTTTGGTTGCAGAAAGAAATCTCTGAACATCATCCTGCACTGTGGAAAAAGGTCAAGATGTTCATTATTATCTTTCCAACATCATATTTAGTGGAACTGTGGTTTCTGTGCATTCGCTCAACTTCTTTCAAAGCAATGCAACAGACCAAAAATACTGAAGGTGGTGAACTGAATCTCCTTCTGAGTGACATTCAGCCTGTTGTAGAGAAGCAGATACCATTGCACCAAGCACATCCATCTCATTGAAAGGTGGAAGAACAATGAAGTAGTGAATAATTGGACTACTAATGTACGTTCTAAAGTTGTTGATGAAAGTTGATTTTACTGCAATTAAATAGATAAATATTTTCAGCTTGAAATAGATTTGAATAATTTTTGTAATTATTGATCACTGCAGTTCCTATTAGCTTTCACTGTGCATCATAAATCAAAATTCTTTATAGTGTTTATGTAATGTCTGGATAGGGAGAGGGGGTCTCTGGTGATGTGTCCTGGGAGCCAACGGGACAGCATTACATAATGGTCTGGGAACCATTGATATACAGTATTGATGGCTGAAAGCATTTCAGGCAAGACAGTTAAATCTGATTATCTTGTACTTCTAGCTCAGAGAGGCCATTGGCTTAAGAGTTGCTGTCAAATTTTAATTATTTGTGGCGTTTTCTTTTGTGTTTTTTTTAAGGCCTCTGCTTTGATTGCTCCATGCCTAAAGAAACTAAATGCAGTGTGAAATTAGAATCAATAAGTTTACATTAGGGGTAACAGATCATTGGACTGGATGATGTTAGAGAATTGGTCAAAAGTAAGCTGATGGAGAGGTTTAAGCACTTGAATAATCTTTCTAACTTTGAGGTATGTGAACTGTATAGCAGTGGCTGATGACAACATTAGATGGGATATGATTTGAAGATTTTGGATGAGCTGTTTTGTGAAAGATGGACATTAGAAGACCCTCCTGTGGAACAAATTAATAAACATTTCAACATTAATATTGTTTGCACAGCATTCAATATTTTGCCTCACTCGTTGTCATCTGTATAAACTGTGCAGGAATCATTGCTGATGCATTTAAAATGGCTCTGGAAGAAGCCTGAGATCAAGTTGTTCTTGTATCTTCTCAGGCAGGAAATGGTTTGTAGCATGAAGAAACCATGATAGAACAATAAAACACAAGTATGAATGAAGCAGTCTCCCTTCACTCAAATGACAGATAGTCTGACTTGCACAGGCTTCCTTTCAAAATTATATTTTGTACCATGTAGTAGTTTATCTCATTGTCACAGTTTCTATTGCTATCATTTCTCCATGCTGTTTTCAGAAAGTTATGAGCAATTGCTAGATACATCTTCAAAGCTATACTCCATTGTTGGACTATATTGTGCACTGCTGGCCAATGATAGCATTCTAATTATTGTGAGCTACCAGTCAGCCATAAAATAAATTGTCTTTCTTGTGTCCATTTCCCTCCTCATCAATTATAGATGCACACTTGATTACATCATTTTTTTCACACTGGTTATTGCACCAGGCCTGTCTAATACTTATTGCCAAAGGCATATGTCAACTTGTGTTACAAGTCAGGGAAAATTTCAAGCAGTGCTGAGAAAGGACAGACTGGAGAAATCATCCAGTGAAGCTTTCTGGGTGGAACTGAGAAATAAGAAAAGTGTGACCACATCAATGGGGCTATATTATAGACTACCCAGCAGTCCACAGGATTTAGAGAACAAATTTGCAGGGAGATCACAGATGGCTGCCAGAAACATATGTGACAGTAGGTGATTTTAATTTTCCACATATTGACTAGAACTCCCGTACTGTAAAATGACTAGATGAGATACATTTGTTAAATATGTTCAGGAAAGTTTCCTTAACCATAGACGTCCCAAAGAGTGTGTGCGATACTTTTTGATCTGTTACAAGGGAAAGAAACAAGGCAGGTGACAGATGTTTGTGTAGGGGAACTCTTTACGTCTAGTGATCACAATGCCATTGATTTCAAAGTAAATGTGCAAAAAGATTGGCCTGGTCCGCAGCTGAGATTCTAAATTGGAGATTTCAATGGCATCAGAAAGTACTTGGCCAGTGTGGATTGGCACAGGTTGTTTTCTGGCAATGGCAAACGTAGAAAGTGGAAGCCTTCAAAAGTGAAATTTTGAGAGTACAAAGCTTGTATGTCCCTGTTAGAATAAAAGGCAAAGATAACAGATTTATGGAAACCTGCTTTTCAAGAGATACTGATGCCCTGGTTACAAAAAAAAAGAAAGAAAGGAGGCTTATAGTAGTCATCAACAGGTAGGAATGAATGAGGTACTTATGGAGTGTAAGAAATACAAAAGAACACAGAATGCAAGATATCAGGAGGGCTAAAAGAAGGCATGAGGTTACCCTCACAGACAAGAGCTTAAGGGATTTTACAGATATGATTAGAGCACAAGAGGATAGCAAGGGACATAATTGGTCCTCTGAAAGGTCAGAATTGCAATCTATGCATGGAACCAAAAGGGATGGACCAGAGTTAAATGGATTTTTTTTTTTGGATCTGTCTTTACTCATGAGATGGACACGGAGTCTATAGAAGTGATGCAAAGCAGCAGTGAGATTTTGGACCCTATGCAGATTACAGAGGAGGAGTTTTTCCCTGTCTTGAAGCAAATTTGGGTGGCTCCATATCCCTCGGACATTGTGGGAGACAAGTACAGAAATTTTAGGGGCCCTTAGTGACAGGTGAGGTGCTGGAGGATTGGAGGATAGTTAATGTTCCTCCACTGTTTAAGAAAGGCTCTAAAAATAAACCAGGAAATTATAGGCCAGTGAGCCTAAGATAGTGTTGGGAAAGTTATTGGAAGTTATTCCAAGGGAGTGGATATATAAATATTTGTATACATATGGACTGACTAGCATTAGTCAGCATGGCTTTGTGCAAGGTACGTCATGTCTAACTGGTCTTATAGAGTTTGTTGAGGAAGTTACCAGGGAAATAGATGAAAACAAGGCAGTGGTTGTTGTCTACGTGGACTCTAACAAGGCCTTTGATAAGGTCCCGCATGTGAAGTTAGTCAAGAAGGTTCAGTCGCTTGGCATTCAAGATGAGGTAGTAAATTGCATTGGACATTGCTTTGTGGGAGAAGCCAGAGAGTGATAGTAGATGTTCATCTCTATAATTGGAGGATTGTGACTAGTAGAGTGCCACAGAGGTTGGTGCTAGGTCTGTTGTTGCTTGTCAGCTATATCAATGATTTGGGTGATAATGCGGTTAACTGGATCAGCAAATTTGTGGATGACACTAAGATTGGGAGTGTAGTTGACTGTGAGGAAGACAATCAGAGCTTGCTGGACTAGTTGGAAAAATGAGCTGAAAAATGGCAGATAGAATTTAATGCAGACATATGCGAGGTGTTGCATTCTGATAGGATGAACCAGGGTAGGTCTTTCACAGAGAATGATAGGGTACTGACAAGTGCCGTAGAACAAAGTGATCTTGGAATATGGATCCATAATTCATTGAAAGTGGTGGCACAGGCAGTGAGTATTGAGTACAGGAGATGGGATGTTATGTTGAAGTTGTAGAAGATGTTGATGAGGCCTAATTTGGAGTATTGTGTGCAGTTTTGGTCACCAATCTACAGGAGGGATATAAATAAAGTTGAAAGAATACAGAGAAAGTTGACAAGGATGTTGCCTGGACCGGAGGACCTGAGTTATAAGTGAACATTCAGTATTCCACTTTATCCCTTGGAACATAGAAGACTGAGGGGCAATTTGATGGAGATATACCCAATTATGAGGGGGACAGATATAGTAAATGCAGGTAAACACAAAGTACATTGCAGATACTGTGGTCAAATGAACACGAACAAAAGCTGGATGAACTCAGCAGGTCGGGCAGCATCCGTTGAAATGAGCAGTCAATGTTTCAGGCTGACACCCTTCATCAGGACTGAAGAAGGAGGGGGCAGGGGCCCTATAAAAAAGGTGGGGGGAGGGTAGAAGGTGCCAAGTGAAAAACCAATCAGACGAAAGATCAAGGGGTGGGGGAGGGGAAGCAGGGAGGGGATAGGCAGGAGGTGAAGAAAGTAATCTAAGGGGAAAGCACAATGGGTAGTAGAAGAAGGCAGAATCGTGAGAGAGGTGATAGACAGCTAGAAGAAGAAGCAGAATGAAAGTGGGATGGGGGAAGGGAGAGGGAGGGAATTACCGGAAATTGGAGAATTCGATGTTCATACCAAGGGGCTGGAGACTACCCAGAGGGTATACGAGGTGTTGCTCCTTCAAGCTGAGTTTTGCCTCATCATGGTAGTAGAGGAGGCCATGTATGGACATATCCGAATGGGAATGTGAAGCAGAATTGAAGTGGGTGGCAACTGGGAGATCCTGTATGCTGTAGTGGATGGAGTGGAGGTGCTCGACGAAGCGGTTCCCCAATCTGCGTCGGGTCTCGCCGATGTAGAGGAGGCCGCACCGGGAGCACCGGATGCAATACATTACCCCAACAGACTCACAAGTGAAGTGTTGCCTCAACTGGAAGGACTGTTTGGGGCCCTGAATGGTGGTAAGAGAGGAGGTGTAAGGACAGGTGTAGCACTTACGCTAGCAGGTATAAGTACCAGGTGGGAGATCTGTGGGGAGGGACGTGTGGACCAGGCAGTTGTGGACGGAATGATCCCTGTGAAAAGCAGAGAGGGGTAGAGAGGGAAAAATGTGCTTTGTGGTGGGGTCCTGTTGAAGGTGGCGGAAGTCTCCAGCCCCTTGGTATGAACATTGAATTCTCCAACTTCCGGTAATTCCCTCCCTCTCCCTTCCCCCAATCCACTTTCACTCTGCCTCCTCTTCTAGCTGCCTATCACCTCTCTCGTGATTCTGCCTTCTTCTACTACCCATAGTGCTTTCCCCTTAGATTCCTTCTTCACCTCTTCTGCCTGTCCCCTCCCTGCTTCCCCTCCCGCACCCCTTGATCTTTCCTCTGATTGGTTTTTCACTTGGCACCTTCTACCCTCCCCCCACCATCTTTATAGGGCCCCAGCCCCCTCCTCCTTCAGTCCTGATGAAGGGTCTCGGCCCGAAACATTGACTGCTCATTTCAATGGATGCTGCCCGACCTGCTGAGTTCATCCAGCTTTTGTACATAGTAAATGCAAGCTTTTTCCATTTAGGTTGGGTGGGACCACAACTAAAGTTCATGGGTTAAGGGTGAAAGGTTAAAAATTTAAAGGGAACAAGAGGGGAAGCTTCTTCACTCTGAGGGTGGTGGGATTGTGGATTAAGCTGCCAGCATAAGTAGTTATGTCTGAGCTCAATTTCTATGCTTATGAGAAGTTTGGATAGGTACGTGGATAGAAGGAGTATGGAGGGCTATGGTCTGGGTGCATGTCGATGGGAGTAGACAGATTAGATGGTTTGGCATAGACTAGATGGACTGAAGGACCTGTACTCTGTGCTGTACTTTTTTGTGACTCTATGACTCCAACTCAACACACTTGATTTCCACAATAAGTATCTTAAATGTTGTTGTTTCTAGCCGTCTTAAGTAATGAGCAAAGTTAATTAAAATTATTATTTTCTTTTATAATCAAACTGTGAATCTAGAAATGAGTAGTTGGTTTACTCATACATTCGGACGCATGATTGCTTGATGTTTCACACTGGTAATGTGTTGGAGTGTTGGAGGTATGCTACTGATGCTGCAAAATCAGTTCTAAACTTGTTATCTGAACACCTGTAACACATGGAAAATTATTTCTTCTTTGTGAATTCTATGAGTTGTTGCCAAAGACTTCACAAAATATAGATAAATATCTTATTGTCTGCCAACTGACAGCATCCAACAGTTTTTCAAGAATTTGAAGGATTTCTTTTTCTCACTCTGCTCTCTGGCAACCAAACTGATAATACCGATCCCCTTTTTGTATAGCTTTGTCATCAGGATGGCAATCCTCGAAGAAAAAGTAATTCAGAAAAAACCCTGCTGAGACTTTCCCTTATAACTGTGGGGAGATAAAGAACAGCAATGGTTTTATAAATGTCTACATCCAGTTTAAGGATTTGTACATTGCTTCAACTGAAAATAATATGTTGCTGATGATCTCACAATATTTATGCTCACAATAATTTACATGATCAACTTAATGAAATTGCAAAATGTCTTTTTTATCTCTTTCAAAGTCTATAACCTAACAATATGATGATTTTGTTATGGACTCCTTTATGTCTGTTATCTGTCTGTTTTGAAATTTATCATTGGGTTTGGGAATTAGAGAATTATAAATCACAGAAATTCACTGAATTTTCTATTCAATGCTGCCGAATGATTGATTAATACTTTCTTACTCTGTCCTTTTTTTCAATATATTCTGTTTAAGTTTAAGCAGCTAATATGAAAACATTGAGCCAGTCAGGCAGTAGTGGTGAAATCAGAACAGGATTAATATGGAGACATCAGAGTTTGCAGTTGCTGGAATCTGGAGCAAGAAAGGCTGCAGGAGTTCCCCCCCCCCCACCCCCCAATTCCCTGGCACTTTACCCTGTGCCTATTAGAGATGTGATATTTACCCCCACACCATCTCACTCATCACCATCCAGGGTCCTCAACTGCCCTTATCAGTGAAATACCCTCTCCAACGTCATCAATAGTATTTGGTGTATCCGCTACATTGGCAAGATCAAGCAGTAGCCAGGTGAACATTTTGCAGAATACCAATCATCTGTTCACAACAGCCATCTTAACCCTCTGGTTGCATTGGAATTCAATTCCACTTTCCCACATCTATAAATTCGTCATAGTGAGACCAAACATAAACTACAAGAACAAACTTTCATATTCCACCTGAGTACCCTACAGCTCAGTATAAAATATTCCAGTTTCAGATAATGAAAACTGCCTCTATGGTACTTTCTCATTCCTACTGGTCTATCAAGGTTCTCTCTCTCTTTGTTCATCTTTTCCATTCCCCAACACTCCTGCTCCCCTATTACACAGATTTATTAACCGGCTCCATTTGGCTTCATGTTTTTGATGTTTCCACATTTGCAGGATTTGGACTTGCATTTACTAGTTAGGCTTGAAATTGAAAGAAGACGCCATGCACAAATTATTATGTGGAAATGTTACATGGTCATTTTACCCTAACGCTGGTGAAAGTTAAATCTGACCAAATGCAAAATGAGTAATCTAGTTTTTATTTGGAAAATTGTGTTATTATTGGCATGTGCAGCAATCAATATTTCTTAAATTATTCAAATGTTTCATATCTTGACTGAAGACATAACTGTAGGTTTCTGATTATATATTCTAAGGTGGTAAATATGTTAGGAAAAGGTATGTTATTTTCTTCAAAATCTGCCTTAAACTTTGCCCATAAGTCAGTTGTTCTCCTTTCAGTAAAAGCTGTATAGAAGGATGTTCCCAATTTTCTCATCTTATTCTAACTATTCCCTGACGATGATAATTACAGAACATTGAACAGTATAGCACAAGAACAGGCCTTTCAGTCCACAATGACTGCTTGACCCAAAATGCTGACTGTCCATTTCCATCCATAGATGCTGCCACACCCATTGAGTTCCTCCATCACTGTGTGTGTTCCTTCGTATTTTCAGCATCTGCAGCCTTCCTTGTGTTTCCTATCTGCCTGTGTATAGTTCGTACACCTCCACTCCCCACGTGTTCATATTCCTCTTGAAAAGCCTCTTAAATATTGCTGATGCATCTGCTTTCACTACCTCCTCAGCACAACTTTCTGGGCACTTCTGGTTATTTGGGCCATCAGTTAATTGAGGCATCTGCTTATTTGGGAAATAAGAAAATTGCCGTGATTTAATTTGTTTATTTGGAACACTGTGTTTAGGTGGAGCCGGAGACTGTTGCTGAGCAGGTTTAAATAGTGTCAGTCATGCACATTTTTAAATAGCATCCATTGCGTGTGTTTGTGTCCAAAAATAGTGATTTTTGTCAGAGCTTGTTGGTGGGGAGTAAGTAGTAAGGCAGCGCAGAACTGCTCACAGCAGTTTCAAGCAATTGGAGATGCCAGGATCAACTGGGAGTGAAAATTAAACAATTTCATTGCCTCAACAAGTTAGGAACTAGGAAGGATTTGAAGGTATTGACAATCATCTTGAATGCTACAATGAAAATGAAGATTTGGAGGATGCAGTCATCAATTTCACTGTATGAAGGCAGTCTGTTACCTGCATTAGGTGTCTGTTCTGTTTTATGGAAGAATGGATGAATTCTTCCATCAGTTACTATTAGGAACTAACACACAGTTTTATATTACTGTAGCACTATTGGTAGTGTTCTAACTTGATTTGTGTTTTAGTTATGTAATCTGTTACTCAGTTTGTTTTTATATACCTTTTCAACTATTTCCATGGAACATCAGTTAATTGAGACAGTGCTCAAATGAACCAAAATGTACTGGTCCTGATGTATCCCAATTAACTGGAATCCACTCTATCTCTTCTCTTTTTGAATCTTCTTTGAAGTCTAAATCTTCTTTGTCCTATTTTTGTTAATTGTGTGTTGCAGTGCTTCTAAGAGACACTTTGAGACCAAAACAATTCATCCCACACCCCTTGGAAGCTTTTCACATTTTATTGTTTTGCAACATTGAATCACAATAGATTTAATTTGTTTTTTTTGACACTGATCAATAGAAAAGACTCTTTTGTGTCAAAGTGAAAACAGATCTCTATGAAGTGATTTAAATTAATTACTTATATAAAACAGAAAATAATTGATTGCATAAGTATTCATCCCCTTCAAGTAAGTATTTAGTAAATGCACGTTTGACAGCAAATACAGCCTTGAGTCCATTCGGATAGCTCTCTATAAGCTTTGCACATCTGGTCACTGCAACTTTCCCCCATTCTTCATTATAAAACTGCTCAAGCTCTGTCAGATTGCATGGGGATCATGAGTAAATAGCCTTTTTCAAGTCAAGCCACAAATACTCAATTGGATTGAGGAAAAGACACTGACTTGGCCACTCCAGGATATTAATTTTATTGTTTTTTTAGCCATTCCTGTGTATCTATGACTTTATGCTTAGGGTCATTGTCTTGCTGGAAAACAAATCTTCTCTCAAGATGCAGTTCTCTTGCAGACTGCATCAGGTCTCCCTGAAGGATTTCCCTGTATTTTGCTGCATTAATTTTACCCTCTACCTTTACAAGCCTTCCAGGGCCTGCTGCAGTGAAGCATCCCCACAGCATGATGCAGACAGCACCATGCTTCATGGTAAGGATGGTGTATTTTTGATGATGTGCAGTCTTTGGCTTAGAACAAACATAACATTTAGTCTGATGGCCAAAAATCTCGATTTTGGTTTCATCAGACCATAGAACCTCCTTCCAGCTGACTTCAGGGTCTCCCACATGCCTTCTGGCAAACTCTAGCCGAGATTTCATGTGGGTTCTTTTCAACAGTGGCTTTCTCTTGGCCACTCTCCATAACTCCGTAAAGCTGCGACCAGTGAAGTACCTGGGCAACAGTTGTATGCGCAGTCTCTCCCACTGAAGCTTGTAACTCCTCTAGAGTTGTCATAGGTCTCTTGGTAGTCTCCCTCACTAGTCCCCCATCTTACATGGTCACTCAGTTTTTGAGGACGGCCTGCTCTTGACAGATTTACAGCTGTGCCATATTCTTTCCATTTCTTGATGATGGATTTAACTGTACTCCAAGGGATGTCAGTGACTTGGGAATTTTTTTTGTATCCATCTCCTGACTCATGCTTTTCAATAACCTTTTCCATGGAGTTGCTTGGAGTGTTCTTTTGTCTTTGTGATGTAGATTTTGCCAGGAGACTGTCTCACCAGCAGTTGGACCTTCCAGATACCTGTGTATTTTTAATATGATCAAATGAAACACCTTGAATGCACATGGGTCTCCAAAACCAGACCTCCATTTAATGAATTAAGTAACTTCCAAAACCAATGGGCTGCACCAGTGATGATTTGGTGTGTCATATTGAAGGGGATGAACACATGCAATCAGTTGTTCTGTGTTTTTTTTATTTGTAATTAATTTAGATCACTTTGTAGAGATCTATTTTTACTTTGACATGGAAGAATCTTTTTCTGTTGATCAACGTCAAACGATCCAAACTAAATCCACTGTAAGTCAATGTTGTAAAACAATAAAACATGATACTTCCAAGGGGGTAGGGTTTATACATTTTATAAGCACTGTATAATATTACAAGGTTAAAGACAGTGTAAAAATGTAAGTCATAAACTATTTCTTTATGTCAAGCATGGTATAAATTTATGTCAGTTTGAGAATGAGTCTGCTTAGAGTTGACTACAAAGCCAATGTAATTGTGGCTGCTGAGTTGAAGCTTTCTTCTATAAATGTTAATAACGTTCATTTAAAAGGTACAATAAAATCCATGATCAGAATTAGATTTATGATATTGTCGGTGATACTGCCTTGTAGATATCTTGGATTCAAACCTTGCTGTGCTCAGTAAAATGACTGCCTCAATGCAGTCATGTCACTACATTAAGATATAAGTGCTGAATGCTAACATTTTGTTTGAAAGGGTACTTGAGATTGGCCCAGTGACCTTTGATTATTAAATGAAAGCATTTCAGACACAGATGGTATGTTTTAATTCATATTATTACAGTTAACAACTTCTTAGCTTACCATCTGTGTCCTATTATTACCATGTCCTCATTTCAATTAGGAAGTAATGGACACATGTAACTCTATAATACTGAGCTCAATTCATGATAGCAAGATTGACTGAAGGTCATGACAAAGGTCATGTCCATTGGTGTCCATCTTATACTCAATGAGGTAATGCCATGCCTCAAGCCATAACTAAAAGGTTTGAAATTTCATAATAGATTGCATATTACAAGGAAATGCCAACTATTTTCTTTCACTTGCTAGTTTCTTAATCAGTAGATTCACATTTGTCTGAAATACAGGTATCAAACCTGGATCTGAGTTCAGTGAAATATGACACCAAGCAGCCTTCTGGATGCCTAAAAATATGCCTCTCTTTGAACCATGCCTCCTGATACTGAGCCATTTTGGATCCATCTTTAAGTCTTCTGATCAATTTGCTATGTAGTCCTTGTCCAATGCCATGTTGAAAATCAATTTAGAATATATTATAATAGCTGCCTTATCTACTTCAAAATTGCAATCAATTAGAAACTTGAGACTGCACTTGAAGAAGCACATGGTTTCTGCCTTTAATTCCTCTGTACCTTTCCAAATATGCACATGCACAACTCCTCATCTCAAAAGAATTGAGCAGCTCGAATATTCCTTGAAGGAAATGGTTACATTTGGTGAGCTGTAGACTGCCTCACACATCATTCTATCACCTTCTCTTGCTTCTATTCATGATGGTAATGCGCAAGTAAAAGTCCTAAGGATGTGCCAATGCTTTTGACATGTAATTTGTTCCATGATTTTAGGTGGTGAGGGAAAGGGAGCAGCAAGAGTGAAGAGGTAGAGTAGAGAAGGGGTAACACCAATAAAGTTCCTTAATGGCGTCCACTTACACAAAAATAAGGGTCAGAACTCGGGGTTAAAATATATTGTATGTCACTGCAGAATGTTGTTTCTGGCTATAATGACTACTATTTTCAGCAGTTATCAAACTTACAGATTGTTTGCAGTTGTGTTCCAAACTTTTACTGAAAAGGACTCAGTTTCAGGTAACTGGAAAACGAAGTTTTGCTTGGAAGTTAACAGCATACTGTAAAACTACTTTAATTTTTGTTGGCTCTTAGGCTGGAGAAATTAATGATTCTAAGAATAGACTTATTTGAGTCACAGCATTTCAAGTCAGAAAGTTATTAGTTCAACACTGCTGCACAACTTGAAGAAGTAATCCAGGCTAGCACTTGAATACTGTACGAAAGAAAAGTGGTTTCATCTTCTTATTTACACAGATATTGAAGGTCCCAATTTCCCTCACAAATTCTGCTGAAAAATAGATTTAGCGGTCAGTCATATCCTTTATGGTTGTAGAATTTTGTTCTATACAAATTAACTAACATTTTGTTCTATATAAATGCAGTGATTACATTTCAAAATAAAAATTCATTAAATGCAAATCAACTTGGTGTATCAGCAGAATGTAATAAGGCATCATGACCTGGAGATTCAGTGAAGATCGATTTTTCTCAGAGGGGTACATGCTTACATTAGCTTTTGGTTTGAACACTGCTATTCTGGTAGTTAGACAGGGCATTTGATGTGGAAGATCTATTTTCAGCATCAACTGTTTCAGCATTGGGTACACATTCAGCTTTCAAAGTTCAAAGTAAATTTATTATCAAAGTAGATATATGTCACCATATACTACCCTGGGGTTTATTTTCTTATGAGCATTCATAATAAACACAAACAATAGAGTTCATGAAAAAACTCACAGAACATGAACAGCAAGCAACCAATTTGCCAAAGACAAACCACAAATACAAAGAGAAAAAAATAGATAAATAAATCAGTAAGCCAAACATACAGAAAATTAGATGAAGAGTCCTTGAAAGTGAGTCTATAGGTTGTGGGAACAGTTCAATGTTGGGATGAGTGAAGTTCACCCCACTGGTTGAGTGGTAATAATATTCCTGAACCTGGTGGTGTGGCTCCTGAGGCACCTGTACCTACTTCCTGATGGCAGTCGTCAGAAGACAACGTGACCTTGATGCTGCTTTCCTGTGGCAATGCTCTGTGTAGATATGCTCTATGGTGGGGAGGGCTTTACCCATAATCGAATGGGCTGTATCTACTACTTTTATAGGATTTTTCATTTAAGGGCATTGGTGTTTCCAGACCAGACCGTGATGCAACTCTCTGTATACACTCCATTGTGCACCTATAGAAGTTTGTTAATATATTAGATGCCATGCCCAATCTTCGCAAACTTATAAGAAAGTAGAGGTGCTGCTGTGCCTTTGTTGTAATGGCACTTAGCAGTACAGATCTCTGAAATGTTAACACTAAGAATTTAAAGTTGCTGACCCTCTCCACCTCTGATCCCCTAATGAAATTGGCTCATGGACCTCCTATTTCTTCCTCCTACAGTCAATAATTAGCTCTTTGGTCATAGAGTAATTTCATAATCTGTGCTGAAGGAGTTGGTTGACATGTTTATGAAGTGCATCAGTTTGCTTTGCACAGGTCTGTTTTTATATTTCACAAGGTGTTTCTCCTGCAGTTCCCAGACTGGCATTAGAAACCCTTATCAATTAGGTATCTTTTAGCATCACTACTAACTTTCCCTTCTTCTAACTCCCCACCACCCTTAGCAGTAATATCTTCACTCAGTAGCTCATGGCCTTTATTGAAGCAGTATATTTCTGAATTACAACACTATGTCCCACTCCTCATAGACCATATGATGGCATGAGAACAGGCCCTTCAGATCATGCTATTTGTGCTAACCATGTATGTGGCCTCCTGGGCAGGGGTGTCGGCACTGGAGACAATGCACATAACGTGCTGATCTTCTCTTGCTTCTTGAAACTTAAGAAAATTTCTAGGGCAGAACATCCTCCAGTTATCTGTAGAAAGAGAGTTAAAAGGGTATTGAACACACTTCAGAGTTCGTCAGTAGTGACTTGGCCTCCTGTTTTAAAAAAACAAATAATATTGCTGCACATTAAATGTTTACTGTGATTGATATTTGCTTTCCAGGGCCCAAGAGACTTAGGTTAGCTTTCTAGCATAGCAGCATAACTTTTTCAAAGAGTCAGAGCTGTCTTTGACAAACTCAAACCTCTAGCCAATTGACAAAGCTAAACCTCTAAACTTCCTTGCTCAGCTTTTTGGTGTCAACAAGTAAAATAATGTCTTGTAGGCCCATGTTTCATCAACGTATGTCAGTGAGGTTATGTTAATTGGTCTGTATCAAACCAGACAACTGTGGCATCGCTGAGGCTAAGTTCAAGGAAGCTTTCAGACCAGACTAATTTTGTCACTTAGCACATCAAACATGGTCACAGGTATTGTTGATTAAGCAATATTTGGGATGACTTGTGTACTTAAAGAGTCAGCCTTCGCAGCACTGGGTGTCTGGGATCTCTGTCCCCAAAGGGTTTTAGACCCTCTGTGTGAATTACTTTGTCCAAGCAAAGATAATCTGGAAAAAGATTCAAATGCGTATAATGTCAAGGGGAAGTGAAAGAGTAGAAATGTTAGAAAGCATTGGGGATTGTTAGGAATGGCAAGGAAGACAACAGAAAGAACTAGAATTCATTCCCTAGCCTTCAGTTTCTGTGATGGATGATTTGTTTGCCTGCAATTTGTTGGTACATTCTTTTAGTTAATAAGAATTGTACCTGTGTTTGAAAATCTTTTGTAGTTTATAAATATTTTGAAATTTGGAAATCTTTTATAAATCATAATTCCTCTGTGAGTTTTAAATATGTGTTAAGAACTATTTGTCTACACTTAAATGTGTGTTATTAAAAATAATCTGTTTATTTTACTTCATTTTCTGTAAGTATCTTCTCCTTGGTTGTGATGGGAAACCCACCATTCAAGTACTGTGTATTAGCAATTAGACCACACCACGGAGACTAGACAAGAAAGTAAGTTAGTCTTTGAAGATGTAGTATAGCCTCCCTTTAGTGAGGTACACATAGATACCTACATTGGATAGGGTTTAAAATCTTGTTTTAAAATAGAGTTTGATTGTATAGTGGTTAGCACATCATTTTATAGTGCCAGTGACGGGGGTTTAATTTCTGCCACTGTCTGTATAGAGTTTCAACATTCTCCCCGTGACCATGTGGGTTTCCCCGGGTACTCCTCCCACATGCCAAAGATGTACAGGCTAGTAGGTTAATTGACCATATCAGTGTAATTGGGCGGTGCAGACTCATCAGGCTGGTAAGATCTATTACCATGCTGTATCTCTAAATTAATTTAATTGAAATCATTTTGCAGACATTGAAGCTAATGCCATCACATTACTTAGTCGTTCAATCGACTATTTTGCAATATTATTGCTATCACTTTCATCACCAGTTATTATTTTGGAATTCATATTAAATTAATAACTTCACTTGAGGGAGAGTTGATTTATATATCATAAAATTCAAACAAATGCTTTTCTGAAACTAGAAGTTTAATACATACTGAGTGAAAATACGATTATCTATTTGAGTCACAGGAATTCAGTACATAATACAAAATACTAAAGTACCAATTTAAAACGAAGCTTGAGTAAGTAGTTCTAAAGCTGGCACTGTTGTTGGTCTTTCTTCTTTGTTTTCTTGTGAAGCTTACCTACAAAATTTATAATGCTGTTTGATCAAACTGAGTAAATAACACATGCCCGGCTTTAGTACTTACTGACTTCAAACCTGGATTAATTTAACCACACTGAATGCTCAACATCACATCTTTACCTAGACTCTATACTTCATCCCAAAGATTGCATGCAATGGCGGTAATTGTAAGGTGTACAGTGTCTTAGGATCCCAATATCCAACTGTGCACTTCATGAGGATATAATTTTAAAGTTCAGGATGTTCTGGTTCTATAATCAAAGAAATTCCAGAATCAATGCAATCAAATATTGCATTTGCTGAGCAATAGATATTTTATCTGGGTATGTTAACGTTATCTGAATAACCTCATCAGTCTTTCTGAGCACCCATTCATAACTGTAACTAGCCAAAACTACACATGATTAGACGATGTATGAAGGGAGATACTCTGATTCTTAATGCAAGTCAGACGTAGCTCAAATTGACTGAAGCTTAAAGGTTACCTGCTGGCTTGAGCAGATACCAATCAAAAACAACCTCAGAACAGATTGGCAGGTCATTGGATTTGCCACTTCCCCTTGCATAAAAATTCACATTGAACTGACATTCTCAGCTTGGCTGCCATCAGCAGATTGATCTGATGTTATTGAGTCACAGCATGGCTAGATAAATGAAAACCCAAACCATCAAATTAATCTGTCAAGCTATCACAATTACTGCTACATTAATCTTTCATTGGACTTCGAAGTTAAGAAGCTGGATTTTAAGCACCCAGTTGAGTCACTATTCTTTTACAAATGGTCTCAGGTATATTTTATGCAATCTGGAATTATGGAATGAACCTGAAAACTCAGTTTTATCCACTTAGTTCTTAAAAGAAAGAAAACAAGATTGGGAAACATAGCGTCATCACCAAAGAGTCACTGAATGTATCAGTCTCATTTAGCAAAGTTGGCACGTGTTCATATGTATTTGCCTGAAGAAAGAAAGCACCAAATTAACGTATGTCAGTGAATTAGTAGATAACTTCATTAACAGGCAAAGGTAGTTTGTACCAACGTGCTAAACATTTGTTAGTGATTCATTCAAAGTGATTGCTAAGGTTAATTATTCTAATTAAACCCAAAATATTTTTCTGAGTTATACCATCATTTTGTGGGAATTTCTATTAGTGAAACAAGGCAGAATATTTAAGGAGCACACTTCATAACATATTTTAATGCATCGGCTCCATGAATTGAATGAAACAACATAACTGAAAAGTAAGCTTGCAGGATTTGTACAATATAATCTGCAGAAGTTATTAGAGGATAGAACAGAATGCATTTCCTGATTGAAATTCACTCTTGTCACATCATCATTTCTTGCTATAAAAAAAAGACCTTCGTTCAAGAAATTCATTTTGTCTTCATTCATTCAACACAATCAAGACAAGGACTATTCCTTTAACAACTAAGAAAGGGAAAATTTTTGTGACCTTTTTTTTCTTTCTCATTGATTATGTATTCCATTCATTCAACCAAAGCATCCTTGAACCAATTTGGTGCATTATTCAGTTTTACACTTGAATTTTAATGGTGCTCAGTATGTCTACTAGCACACCATGAGTCTCATATGATCTAGCATATATAGTAAGTCTATAGGTATATGGGAGGAATGACAAATAACTGGAAAAACATAACAATAACTTTCAATTATTTACAACAAAACTATATAGGTCAATGAAGTTTTCATCTCTACTTCAATCAGAAATGTAATTTGCATATTTTGTTACATTTCAATAGACATTTCCTGATCGCAAAGGAGAAAATCAATATTTGTTCATAGTTTTTTGATGCTTCATCATTTGCCTCACTGATTTAGTTAGATACGTTCATCAAATCTTGTCTGGTAACAATTTTAGTATTGAATCATCTGCCATGGCAAATATGACCCCTTTTGTTCATTTCATTTCAGTATTGCACAGAGAATATAAATTGTGCAAAGGTACTGTACATTTTCAATCTAATGTAAAAACAAAATGAGATTTATATTCACTAAAAACCTTGGATGTCTCCAGGATGTCCAAATGTTTTTCACAACAACATGGTGTTTATGGCCAATTATTGATTTCATTGCATTTGTATAGCAAAGTTGCAGTGACTTCACATGATGTTGGCTGAAGGGTTAGTACTGGCCAAGGCATGAGTAGGATTTTGCTGCCCTTCATCTGGTGGCATAGGATCATTTGTATTCACCCAAGAGGGTAGATAATCAGATTTAAAATAAGCCAAACTTCAGTTGTGAATTTAAGATAATTGTTTGCTACTTCAGTTCACTGGGAGAACCTTGACAGGGTTCCAAGTTTACAACTTCCATTAAAAGAAACAAGATTGAATTTGCTGCCTTGGGGAAAACGGAATTATATTCCCATTCTGCTTAGTTAGTGCAAGGGAGGAGATATAATGTTGGCAAAGTACGCATCTCAGATGGGAGATTTAAACAAAAGTCCTTTTCTATCTTTCTAAGATACCAGCAGCATTGTAACCAAAGTTTTTCAACAAAATTACATAATCATTTCCATACCATCAATACAATAAGCAATTTCATTAAAGTTATCTGACAAAAAACTATTTTTTAAAAATTATTAAACTCCCTCTCCTTTATCCAGAGAGGATTTCTCATATATATCAACTATAATTATGTCTTTAGATGTAAAGGAAGAGATAGTCTTATAAATCTTGCTTTCAGATGCATTTAAGTTGTAAGCGTACATTGTTGGAATTAAGATAATATTGGCATAAATTCAATAGTAGGGTACCTATATCCATGAAAATTTTCAATACTGAGCTCTGGCTGTGTAAGGTTGTTTAGGAATTAAAATTTAATATTGGCAGAACAGGTAAATGACTGATACATACATCCTGTAGTCTAAATATTAGATAGGGAGGATGCCCCCACTGACTCCCTCAAATAAATAGGCATAGGATGCTGATTTAAATATCAAAATTTCAACCTCTTGATCTGTTAATACCATTTGTACTGAGCTCGAAAGATCATCTCCGATTAACAATTTCACGTATAGTATGTTCAAATGAATTTTTTGTGCCTACAAGGATATTCTTTTTTAGCAAATGAATAAATAGTCATCAACTTCAGTCCGTCAGATTCTTGAATCTGGGCAATTATTTTACTATTTGTTTATGGTGGAAACAAAAAACAGGAAGTGTTTGAAGAATGTTTCTGATTATGACCATAATATTCAAAGTTTAAAACTGAGAAATTAGCACTGACAATAAATCTCAAGGCTGAAGAATTAAACTGGTACCAGTGATTGATTCAATGTGAAATTATCTTGATCTCTTCCTGTTTGCTAACATCATATTCAAGTAAAAGTACAGGCATCTACTATTCTTATCTTACTAACAAAAAATCTTTCTGTTTATGGGCCATAAATTAGATTGCAATTTTTGTTTTGCACAATTAAATCCAAAATCAATTTAACTTCGACTAAATCACATTAGTAATAATATTGAGATGAAATTCTGCCATTTGTGAAATTAGATTAGGCATTTCTAGTTGGAATCCACATCAGCACTCTCCTGGCGTCAGATACAAATTTAAAGTTGTCAGTTGTTGTGCAAAGTGTATTTCAACCGCTCCTGACATAAATTTGAGTTTAAATCCTGAAAATAACCATCACTTAATGGTCAGAGAAGAACAAGGGTGATCTTTGTTTAGTAGCCATTCAAAGGACCACTTTGTTGATGTCAGGATGCTACACAAGACATCTCTGAAATATACTGAAAACTGCTGAATTGTCTGCCACAGTCTTTAAAGTAATCCACCTACTTGAGAGCGCTTGCTGCAAAATCTGTGGCATTCAGCCATTCCCTTGACATGATCTGCTCCTGCAAAGGATGGTTAAACTCTCTGTGACCTCACTTCAGAATCATTCAGATGGATGATGTTGATCTTTACTTTCTGTTTACTACACAGCTTATTATTTAAAGAGTATTGTCTTTGTATGGAGATTTCTGAAGATTTGGATAACACACCTCCCATCAAAGAGACAGATAACATTTAAATACTAGAAGCAAAGGGCGGATGTGTAAAGCTGAAGAAATAGGAGTGGCAGCAGACAAGAAAGTAGTGTGGCTCCCAGTGGCTCCCGGGATGCTCACAGCAGTGCAGATGTCAGGCAAAGCAGACTGCTGGAAGATTTAAGACTGGTGAGAGTTTCTCTGAAACAAGTTCTTCTCATTGTCAGTGATTGCCTGGGCAATGGGGAGCAAGATCTCTTGCTGCAACACACTCAGAATGCTGGAGGAACTCATTTGGCTCCTTCCACTTTCTCCAAACCAAAGGTGTAGCCACAGGCACTCGCTCTTCCTCTGTCACATTGAGGACTGCACCCATGCTGAGCTCATCAATTTCATCAACTTTGCCTCCAATTTCCACCCTGCCCTCAAATTTAATTGGTCCATCTCTGACACTTTCTCCTCTTTCTCAATCTCCCTCTATCCGTGTCCGGAGACAGGGTATCTACTGATATATTTTATAAACCTACTAATTCTCACAGTTATCTTGATTATACATCTTCCCACCCTGTCACTTGTAAAAAGTGATACCCACACCTACATCTCCTCTATTTCATGGACATCTGCCCATATCCCATCCTTCCACGGTCATAACAGGGATAGGATTCTCCATTATCTACCATCCACAAGCCTCCACACAGAATGATAGTTTCCAGAATATCCCCGATGTCCAACAGGACTCTACAATTAAGCACATTTCCCTCTCCCCATCCCTCCAATTTCCATTGAGATCGCTCTCTATGTGACTCCCTTGTCCACTCATCTTTCTTCACCCATCTCTCTCCTGTCACTTATCCCTGCAAGTGTGATGAATACTGTAATTTCCCCTACAACTTTTCCCTTGCCACCATTCAGGACTCCAAACAATCCATAACGTTGAGTCATCACTTCACCTACAAGTCTGCTTTGGTTACCCACTGTGGCTGGAGATCCCGCTGCAGCGACCTCAACAACAATGAGACCAGGAACAGATCGTTGGATGTCTTCACAGAGCTCCTTTGCTCTGTTTGCCGCTAAAGTCTGGGTCTTTCAATGGCTACCCATTTTAATTTCATTTCCCATTTCCATTCTGACTTGTCTGTCCATGGCTTACCGTACTGGTTGAAGGAGCAAAACTCATCTTCCATTTGGGTTGCATCCAAACTGAAGACATGAGCATCATTTTTTTTCCAGTATTTTTTCCCCTTCCTTCCTTCCTTCTTCCATTCCCCATTCTGATTACCCTTTCACCTCTTCTCTTCTCCTCACCTGCCCATCTCCCTCTGATTCCCCTCCTCTTTCCCTTTCTTCCATGGTCCACTATTCTCTCCTATTAGATTCCTTCTACTTCAGCCCTTTACCTCTTCTACCTCTCACCTCCTAACTTCTTATTTATCTTGTTCTTGGGAAGAAAGAAATTCCTGATCAGCTTTGATTTAAATAATCATCTCTAATATTATGGTTAACTGGAATTTGGTGAACCATGAAAAGATGCCTTGTAAATTATGAAATGTATTTTATTTTCTCTGAGGTGGGTATGTGTTTGAAATACTTAAAGAATGCTAAAATGTGCAAGAGTAGACATTGAGCTATCTGGGATCCTCTCATTCTTCTGTTTCTTCATGTAAGTAGAAATGAAATAGACACTGGCGTGCTCACTGGAAATCAGTTAGTACTTATTTGCACAAGAAAGTATTGATCAGTGTCATATTTTTTACTTTAATGAGCTGTCCTGGCTCCTTCAGGTCCAATGATGAAAATGACAGAAATCAATTCTTGTTCAGCAGTCAATATCAATTGCTTATTGTCCATTTTGAATAGAACATTATTCAAAACCGTTCATGAAAACAAAAGCATATTCAGCTCCCACAATAGAATCCACAAATTAGAACAATGATGATGTATTTTAGTTAAAAAGAAATTAAAGCATGGGGGTGGACTTGAGCAGGGTATAAGCAAATGATACGTTCAATCAGACCAGAAAGTGCAGGGTGCATTCTTCTTAATTGCTTCTACAGAAACTTTCAGTTAATACATAAAGGCTCTTATGACACTTTTCCTTCTGAAGCTAATCTTAAAACATCAGCAAAGTTCACAAGTGAAGGCAAACTGTCTGAGGCAGTAAAAGGATGTTGCTCCTAGTATTGTCAAAATATGATGTAGGAGTTTTAATAGACAACAGGTGCAGAAGTAGACCATTCGGCCCCTCGAGTCTGCACCGCCATTCTGAGATCATGGCTGATCATTCACTATCAATACCCAGTCCCTGCCTTGTCCCCATATCCCTTGATTCCCCTATCCATCAGATATCTATCTAGCTCCTTCTTGAAAGCAAGGTTTGGGTGGGAGGGGGGTTTTGGGGTGAAATGCCATACACAGTTAAAGACCTCAGGGATGTGAATTGCAGCTTAAATGTGATAACAGCTTGTCATAAGTCTCAGTAATTCATTATTGGAGCATTTCTTGTCTCAAGAGGAATTGTGCATGTTTATTATTGTCTGGATATCATTCAATTTTGTAAATTTCTATTTTATAATGGCATTGCGAATATAGGTTACTCAATTGCCAGTATACATTGATATTCATGTTTTTTTTTTGCAATCAACTAGTAAGTGATATCTAATTTTATTACCTAACATTCTTAAGTTCCTTTAGTTACTGATGTGTTTAAGAAATATATTAATTCTCAAAAAATAATTGCATCAGATACATTTCTCTTGAACCTAGCTAGGAATTAAATCAGAATTCTTTGGGCTTTATTAAATCTTGAGCTAGATGGTAGTCACACCTGAGTCCACACTGGTAGTGCTAGAGTGTACCAGATGGATCTAAAAATGTATGAATCTCTTTCATGCATTTTTGTTCTTCATCAAATTCTGTGAGAGTTCAGATTCTTTTTTTTTATATAGCCATTGAGACCAAAATTGAAACAAATCTCTGTTAAATTGAATTACATTCTGTCTTTGTCAGAGCTGGATTCAATTATTTCCCAATGTTCTGTTGATTGGCTTTCCACCCTGTAACCTCCTGTAAACTTTGGTTTACATAAAACTTTGTTTCACAACTAAAAACTGCTTAGTGCAGCGGTGTGCTACACGCAGCGCTAAAATTACGACACGGAGTTGGTAACTGCAGTCGAAGGAAAAAACTTTATTCGAAATCCTCAGCCTCACTTTTAAGCCTCCCTCAACCTGCCCCCCCGTGGCGCAGAGGCTCCAAAGCTCTGTGCTCGCAAACCCCCGTAGGCTATCTAATTGTGAGCCGGTTCGGATGTGCCAGGAAATGGGTGGCCACATAACCCCCCCCCCCCCAGAACCGGCGATACACCCCCCCCCAATGTCCACAGTCTGGGCCGGAACCTGCTTGGGAGGTCGGCCTCTACGCTGAGGTGCCGGAAACTCGGCCGGTTGCGCCAGGTCCACATGGGCCGGTTAGAGGCGGTCCACCGTGAAAACCTCCTCTTTCCCCCCAACGTCCAGCACGAACGTGGACCCGTTGTTCCGGAGCACCATAAACGGCCCCTCGTATGGCCGCTGCAGCGGTGGCCGATGCCCACCCCTTCGTACAAACACAAACTTACAGTTCTGCAGGTCTTTGGGTACGCAGGTCGGGTTCCGCCCGTGCTGTGAAGTGGGTATGGGGGCCAGGTTACCGAGCTTCTCACGTAGTCTGCCCAGGACTGCTGCGGGATCTTCCTCTTGCCCCCGTGGGGCTGGTAGGAACTCCCCGGGGACGACCAGGGGTGCGCCGTATACCAACTCGGCCGACGAGACATGCAGGTTGTCTTTGGGTGCTGTGCGGATGCCGAGTAGGACCCAGGGAAGCTCTTCCGCCCAGTTGGCTCCTTGCAGGCGGGCCATGAGGGCCGACTTCAGGTGACGGTGGAAACGCTCTACTAGCCCGTTCGACTGTGGGTGGTAGGCAGTTGTGTGGTGCAGCTGAGTCCCCAAAAGGCTGGCCATAGCTGACCACAGGCTGGAGGTGAACTGGGCGCCTCTGTCGGAGGTAATGTAGGCCGGTACACCAAAGCGAGATATCCAGGTGGTGATCAGGGCTCGGGCACAAGATTCAGAGGTGGTGTCGGTGAGCGGGACAGCCTCTGGCCATCTTGTGAACCGGTCCACGATAGTCAGGAGGTGCCGCGCTCCGCGCGACACTGGCAGGGGGCCCACGATATCCACATGAATGTGGTCGAAACACCGGTGGGTGGGATGGAACTGCTGCGGTGGGGCTTTGGTGTGCCGCTGCACCTTGGCCGTCTGGCAGTGCATGCACGTTTTGGCCCACTCACTGACCTGTTTGCGGAGTCCGTGCCAAACGAATCTGCTGGAAACTATCCGGACAGTCGTCTGGATGGAGGGGTGCGCCAAGTTATGAATGGAGTCGAAAACACAGCGCCGCCAGGCTGTCGGGACGACAGGACGGGGCTGGCCGGTGGTGACGTCACAGAGTAGGGTCCTCTCACCCGGGCCTACGGGGAGGTCCTGGAGCTGCAAACCGGAGACTGCGGTTCTGTAACTCGGAATCTCCTCATCTGCCTGCTGTCCCTCTGCCAGTGCCTCAAAGTCTACCCCTTGGGAAAGGGCATGAACGGTAGGGCAAGAGAGCGCATCCTCCACGACCTTATCCTTACCCGAGACGTGCCGGACATCCGTCGTGTATTCAGAGATGTAGGACAGGTGGCGTTGCTGGCGGGAAGACCAGGGGTCAGAAGCTTTCGTAAACACAAAGGTAAGCGGTTTGTGGTCCGTGAACGCGGTGAAGGGCCGACCTTCTAGGAAGTACCTGAAATGCTGGATTGCCAGGTAGAGCGCCAACAGTTCTCGGTCGAAAGCACTGTACTTGAGCTCGGGTGGCCGCAGGTGTTTGCTGAAAAACGCCAGGGGTTGCCAGCGACCTGCGATGAGTTGCTCCAGCACCCCATCGACTGCCGTGTTGGATGCGTCCACTGTGAGGGCGGTAGGGGCGTCCATTCTGGGATGTACTAACATTGCGGCGTTTGCCAAAGCTTCCTTCGTTTGAACGAAAGCGGCGGCAGACTCCTCGTCCCAGGTAATGTCCTTGCTCGGACCCGACATCAGGGCGAAAAGGGGGCGCATGATCCGGGCAGCTGAAGGGAGGAAGCAGTGGTAGAAATTGACCATACCTACGAATTCCTGAAGGCCTTTGATCGTGGTGGGTCGGGGGAAGTGGCGGACCGCATCTACCTTAGTGGGCAGAGGGGTTGCCCCATCTTTAGTAATCCTGTGGCCCAGGAAGTCAATGGTATCGAGTCCGAACTGGCATTTGGCGGGGTTGATTGTAAGACCGTACTCACTCAGTCAGGCGCAGAGTTGACGGAGGTGGGACAGATGCTCCTGACGACTGCTGCTGGCTATGAGGATGTCGTCCAAATAGATGAACGCGAAGTCCAGGTCCCGTCCCACCGCGTCCATTAACCGCTGGAACGTCTGTGCGGCATTCTTCAGGCCGAACGGCATGCGGAGGAACTCGAAAAGGCCAAACGGGCTGATGAGAGCCATTTTGGGGACGTCGTCAGGATGCATCAGGATTTGATGGTACCCTCGGACGAGGTCTACCTTGGAGAAGATCCGGGCGCCGTGCAGGTTTGCTGCAAAGTCCTGAATGTGTGGCACAGGGTAGCGGTCCGGTGTGGTAGCCTCGTTCAGCCTGCGGTAGTCGCCGCACGGTCTCCAGCCCCCCGTCGCTTTGGGCACCATGTGCAGGGGGGAGGCCCATGGGCTGTCAGACCGCCGGATGATCCCCAATTCCTCCATCCTCTGGAACTCCTCCTTCGCCAGTCGGAGCTTGTCCGGGGGAATCCGCCGAGCGCGGGCGTGGAGGGGTGGTCCCTGGGTCGGGATGTGGTGCTGTACGCCGTGCCTGGGCATGGCCGCTGTGAACTGCGGTGCCAGAACCGATGGGAAATCCGCCAGGACTCTGGTGAAGTCGTTGTCGGACAGCGTGATGGAGCCGAGGTGAGGGGCTGGCAACTGGGCTGCACCCAGGGAGAACGTCTGAAAGGTCTCAGCGTGTACCAGTCTCTTCCTGGGCAGGTCGACCAGTAGGCTGTGAGCCCGCAAAAAATCCGCACCCAGAAGCGGTTGGGCTACGGCGGCCAGTGTAAAGTCCCACGCGAACTGGCTGGAGCCGAACTGTAGCTGCACCTGACGGGTGCCATAGGTCCTTACTGTGCTGCCATTCACGGCCCTCAGGGGGGGACCCAGTGCCCTGCTGCGGGTGTCGTTACTCGTCGGAGGTACAATGCTGATCTCGGCACCAGTATCGACCAAAAACCAGCGTCCCGACCTTCTATCCCACACATACAGGAAGCTATCCCGATGGCCAGCCGCCGTAGCCATCAGCAGCAGCTGGCCCTGGCGTTTCCCGGGAACTGGCAGGGCGGGCGACAACGGCGGGCTTCTGCGCCCCACCGCTGGTGGTAGAAGCGCTAGTGTTCCTTGGGCCGGGGGTTGGCGGGCTCTGCGGCCGGGCCTGAACTGGTTTGCTGCTGGGAGCGTGGCTGGGAGATCTGTGCGATGGACGCCCCACACTTGGCGTTCCACAGCAAGTCCGCCCAGGCTGCCACCTTCCGGGGGTCACTGAAATCCGCGTCGGACAGCAGCAGGCGTATGTCCTCAGGCAGCTGCTCCAGGAATGCCTGCTCAAACATGAGGCAGGGTGTGTGTCCGTCGGCTAAAGACAACATCTCATTCATTAAAGCCGATGGAGGTCTGTCGCCCAAACCATCCAGGTGCAGTAAACGGGCAGCCCGCTCGTGCCGTGAGAGTGCGAAAGTCCTGAGGAGCAGGGCTTTGAATTCCGTGTACTTGCCGTCTGCCGGGGGCGACTGTACGAACTCCGCGACCTGGGCCGCTGTGTCCTGGTCGAGGGAGCTCACCACGTAGTAGTAGCGGGTGTCTTCTGAGGTGATCTGGCGAACGTGGAATTGGGCTTCGGCTTGCTGGAACCATAGGTTCGGTCGCTGTGTCCAGAAACCCGGCAGTTTCAATGAAACCCCATGAACAGAGGCGGCGTCGGTCATTTCTGGTCCAAAAATTGTTTGGACCGTCGGGGTCACCAATTGTAGCGGTGTGCTACACGCAGCGCTAAAATTACAACACGGAGTCGGTAACTGCAGTCGAAGGAAAAAACTTTATTTGAAAACCTCAGCCTCACTCTTAAGCCTCCCTCAACCTGCCCCCCCCCCCCCCCCATGGCGCAGAGGCTCCAAAGCTCTGTGCTCGCAAACCCCCGTAGGCTATCTAATTGTGAGCCAGTTCGGATGTGCCAGGAAATGGGTCGCCACATTAGTACCATTCACTCATAACTCTTTGCCGGCCTCCATTGTGCAGCAAGGCCTAATTTTTTAAATTGTCCTTGTCATCAAAACTTTCAATGACCCTCCCCCTTCTTAACTTTATAAGCCCCCTGTGGTCCTGCAAATTGCTGGGATTTTTCAGATTCTGGTATGAAGGAGGTAGAATAAATTGAAAAGGTATACAGGGTTTCTGGATTATCAGTGCAACCCAGTTTTAATTGAGATCAGTATATACATGTAACTGCATCATACATTTAGCAATACAATCAAGCCTTTAAAATTAATCCAATTGTCACTAAATTCAAATTGTTTAATTTGAATTAACTAATGACTTAGTTAATAAATCTAAAAATGCATTTTTCAAATAAAATGTTATTGGATTTTTAAAATCTCTGTTATGCACATTAAACCAGTTACTGATGAACATAAGAAAAAAATGAGAAGGCAACTAAAGAAATTAACTAAAATATCCCTTCACCAGAGCAGTGAATACTCTCCTCTACTGTTAAAATTTCTCTTTCAAGTGTCATGAAACAAAATTGCATGATTTATAATCATCTGTAATCCATTCTCTATAAAAATGCTAAATTGTACTGAGTATTTACTAAAGAAGGTTTTGTTAATGTGAAGTTGCCAATATTTACTTGCAATACCAGTTAACTACAGATGAGCTGTAAATAGCTGATTTCTGTTTTAAACCTGGCCATGTCTTTAGCTAGAATTAAAAAAAAAGTTGGAGAAGTTCTTCAGCACATTAACATCATGTTAAGTGTCTCACATAAAGTGGGCCAGTGAACATTTTTCTCACAGGTCTTCAATTACTAAGCCTTTCACCTTCATTTCCTCCTTTTACTTTATTCTTTATTTGATGAGCATAGACTATTGTTCACCCATTCTCCCACATTTAGTATGGATAGTTCTGTGCCCCATTCTCAGATGAGAACTTATGTCACACCCACTACTGCTTCTTCTTTCTTGAAACCTTTCCCATCTACTTTAACTATTCTCCTTTCCATTCTGTTTCCAGCCCAACTGTGCCTGTCTTTCCTTATCATTAACTATATTCTTAGCTCCTTCTTTGTGCTTCCTTTTTTCCCACTCCCCTTCTCTTCCTCACTCTTAATTCACCCTTAATTCGTCCTGTCCCTTACTCACTTTTCTTTCAATTATTTCTCCTCCTTTGCTTTCCTCTTCCCTTTTGGCCTTCCTCCCTCCCCTCACTTGCCTTTATCTCCTTTATCTCCCCTTACTTTCACTCTTATTTCCTGTCTCTTTTCTTCTTTGATTGGACAAATTCTGTCATTCTTTGAAATGAAAGCTGAGTTCTTTGTGGAACAGTCTGATAAAAGCAAACTTTACTGAGTTTTACTTTAAGGTGCATAATATATAGACAGCTCATTTCTCAGTTTCAATTTCTGTCACTACCTGATTTGCACATCACAAAGTTGAATTCGATGAACAATTCACCAAAGCCCAATGGGCATCACAGTGATTTGCTTGTAATTGATATTTGAAAGCCATGAAATTTGTTGGGTAGAATGAGCTTTAAACTCACTTTTAGATTTTTTCATGTTGATGATGCTTATTGCCCCAAGAAAATGGTGCTAGGTCATCTTAAAAGGGAGAGTCCTTCAGATGTAAAGAGGTAGTGATACGTCTATTTCAGAATGATTTGTGATTAACATTAAACAATTTGCAGGCAAGAAACAATGGGAACAGATGGAGCAAGAAGAGGGAGAAGAAGCAGATAGTCTGGAAGGTGCCTGTAGTGTGAGACTTCAAGGGCTGGAATCTGAGAAGTAAGGAAGGTGATACTGGGAAGTATTCAAGGAAGGGATGGGCAGGTCATATCAGATGATGAAAGGGATCCAGCAAGTGAAAGTGTGTGGGGGTGATGGTGGATAAAGACTGAATAGGGAAAGGGATGGAACTGGCAATACAAAGCTGGAGGGAGGGTGAATTGAAACAAAAATGAGAGGATTAAATAAAGGTGGATTGAAAGGAGAGAGAGCGAGAGAGAAGATGAAGAAAAAAAACAACACACAGGGGTTTGGAAAAGGTTACCTGAAACTGGAGTCATGCCATTAGCTTGTATACAACCCAGGCAGAATATGAGGTGTTGTTCTTCAAGGTGAGACCATGACACTGGAAAAGGGCAAAAATGGGTAAACCAATGTGGAAATGGGAAGAGGGGCCTAAATGGCATTCCACTGGGAGCTTAAGATGGCCTCTGCAGACTGAGCACATGCTTTGCAAACTGGTCACCTAACCTGTGTTTTGTCTCACTGATGTGGACGAAACTAAGGAGTATCTAATGCAATTGGAGCTACCCATGAATCTTGAATTGTGATTAGGCAAATGATAGAGATAGTTGATTGATTTTAGAAAGTTTTGTCTGGTGTTTCGAATTTGCAAAAATACCTATTTAAAGTTGCAAATGCAGTTCTTTAGAAGAATATTCCCAGAAAAAAAAATAATCTTCTAAATTAACATCATAATTCCTCAATTTTACATTTTTCAATTGTCAGTCTATCTTTACTGTTACCATTGGGACTCTTCCTTTTCACTTATTCATATTTTAAAAAAGTTGAACTCTGAAATATGGCTGAATATCTAAAAAATGCTCGTCTGCATGATTGCATTGCAAGAAAACACTTCACACATAGCATTAACAATGCTGAGTGGATAGTCAGATGCACAAAACATTGTCATAGCTTTGCAACATGATCTGTTTAATAACGTATAGCAGGAGGGTTTTTGGACAAAATTTGTCAAGTCAACATGCCTTCTTTATGATGCTTATTTATTTAATGAATTGCCTTGTGGAGGTGAAATATACTATTCAATAAATTCCATAGGTTTAAAACTATGCAATGATTCAGTGAAAAGGAGAAAAGTAACCTGAATCAAGACATTATTTATCTAATGTACAGTCAATAAATCAGACTTTTATTGTTCTGCATGACACTTTTTCGTGATTGGTGAATTATTGTACTGCCACTTCACTGAATATATATTTAAGAATTTTACTCACCTTAATACTATAAATGATGAATGAGGTATATAACTTTTAGCCACAAGAACATAAGATATAGGAGCAGAATGAGGCCATTTGGCCTATTGAGTCATTTAATCATGGCTGATCCATTTTCTCTCTCAGCACCATCACCTGCTTTCGCCCTGTATCCCATCATGCCTTGACTAATCAAGAACCTAACAACCTCTGCCTTAAATACAACCATATAACAATCACAGCATGGAAACAGGCCATCTCGGCCGTCCTAGTCCGTGCCGAACTCTTAATCTCACCTAGTCCCACCTACCCGCACTCAGCTCATAACCCTCCACTCCTTTCCTGTCCATATAACTATCCAATTTTACCTTAAATGACACAACTGAACTGGCCTCTACTACTTCTACAGGAAGCTCATTCCACACAGCTATCACTCTCTGAGTAAAGAAATACCCTCTCGTGTTTGCCTTAAACTTTTGCCCCCAACTTTCAAATCATGTCCCCTCGTTTGAATCTCCCCTACTCTCAATGGAAACAGCCTATTCACGTCAACTCTATCTATCCCTCTCAAAATTTTAAATACCTCGATCAAATCCCCCCTCAACCTTCTACGCTCCAATGAATAGAGACCTAACTTGTTCAACCTTTCTCTGTAACTTAAGTGCTGAAACCCAGGTAACATCCCAGTAAATTGTCTCTGCACTCTCTCTAATTTATTGATATCTTTCCTATAATTCGGTGACCAGAACTGTACACAATATTCCAAATTTGGCCTTACCAATGCCTTGTACAATTTTAATATTACATTCCAACTTCTGTACTCAATGCTCTGATTTATAAAGGCCAGCGTTCCAAAAGCCTTCTTCACCACCCTATCTACATGAGACTCCACCTTCAGGGAACTATGCACTGTTATTCCTAGATCTCTCTGTTCCACTGCATTCCTCAATGCCCTACCATTTACCCTGTATGTTCTATTTGGATTATTCTTGCCAAAATGTAGAACCTCACATGTCTCAGCATTAAACTCCATCTGCCAACGTTCAGCCCATTCTTCTAAACGACATAAATCTCCCTGCAAGCTTTGAAAATCCACCTCATTATCCACAACACCTCCTACCTTAGTATCATCGGCATACTTACTAATCCAATTTACCACCCCATCATCCAGATCATTTACGTATATTACAAACAACATTGGGCCCAAAACAGATCCCTGAGGCACCCCGCTAGTCACCGGCCTCCATCCCGATAAATAATTATCCACCACTACTCTCTGGCATCTCCCATCTAGCCACTGTTGAATCCATTTTATTACTCCAGCATTAATACCTAATGACTGAACCTTCTTAACTAACCTTCCATGTGGAACTTTGTCAAAGGCCTTGCTGAAGTCAATATAGACTACATCCTCTGCCTTAACCTCGTCAACATTCCTCGTAACTTCTTCAAAAAATTCAATAACGTTTTTCAAACATGACCTTCCACGCACAAATCCATGCTGGCTACTCCTAATCAGATCCTGTCTGTCCAGATAATTATAAATACTATCTCTAAGAATACTTTCCATTAATTTACCCACCACTGATGTCAAACTGACAGGTCTATAATTGCTAGGCTTACTTCTAGAACTCTTTTTAAACAATGGAACCACATGAGCAATATGCCAATCCTCCGGCACAATCCCTGTTTCTAATGACATCTGAAAGATCTCCGTCAGAGCTCCTGCTATCTCTACACAAACTTCCCTGAAGGTCCTGGGGAATATCCTGTCAGGACCCGGAGATTTATCCACTTTTAAATTTCTTAAAAGCGCCAGTACTTCCACCTCTTTAATTGTCATAGGTTCCATAACTTCCTTACTTGTTTCCCACACCTTACACAATTCAATATCCTTCTCCTTAGTGAATACCGAAGAGAGGAAATCGTTCAAAATCTCTCCCATCTCCCTTGGCTCCACACCAAATACCAATATACCCAAAGACTTGGCCTCTACAGCCTCCTGTGATAATGAATTCCACAGGTTCACCACTCTCTGGCTAAAGAAATACCTCCTCATCTCTGTTCTCCCCTCTATTCTGAGTCTGTGTCTGGTCTTAGACTTCCCCACCACAGCAGACATCCCACATCTCCTGGAAGTTCCGGGAGTCTCCCACATATTGATAGCAGCTCCATGACGCCCACAAATTATATACAATATCCCGGAAGTCGATTTTTTTGAGAGTGAGAGGAAAAGGAAGAGGAGGAGCGAGAGGGAGCATCCTGATTGGTCTCTCTTCGTGCTAAGTAGACCTATCAGTTTTCATTGTGGGCCGGCTTTACAGTTGACCTCAAAAATAATGACAGTGTTGCTCACTGCACTGTTTGCAACAGTGACCTTTCTATTGCCCATGGTGAGTTAAAATGTGAAAGACATGCTGAGGTAAACTTAACAGGTGTCATCGTTCATTAGCATAGCAAACGTTACTTAAACTAGCTGACTAGCTGTGAAGGAGCTACTCCATTGATATCCTACGTGATGAGGCCAAACTCCCTGTAGACATGCTTAAAGTTGTAATAGAATAAAAAAAAAGACTCCACTGATAATATAATATAAGTGCATATTTTAATGTCACATTTTCTGCATATACTCAACTTGGTTTACAGATTAGAAATAATCACTAAATAAAGTATTACATACGCCCTTGGAGGTCGACTGGGGTGGGGGAGGGGTGGCTGTTGCTACCTCCCTGAAATGAGTTTTTGCAGGGTGGGATGTCTGCCATGGGAAACATCCACTTTATTGAGGCCTTTCAACATTTGATATGTTTCAGTGAGATCATCCTCATTCTTCTTAATTCTAGTGAATAATGAGTCACCAGAGTCATCAAATGCTCGTCATATCATAAACCTTTCAATCCCAGAATCTGTTTCATGAATCTTCTTAGAACCCTCTCCAATGTCAGCATATCCTGTCTTAGGCCCAAAAATGCTCTCAGTGCTCCAAGTGAGGCCTCGTCAGTGCTTGGTAAAGTCTCAATATTACATTTTTGCTTTTGTTGCAAATTCTTTTGGAAATTTGCTACCAAATGCTACCAAACATTCAGATAACATGTTTGTATTAATTTCAAGTGCTCATTACTTTAATAAAGATCTTTGTAGAATTTATTTTAAATAGCTTATCATTTATAATGCCAGGGAATAAGTTTGAATAAAGGCTGTTTGTATCTCAGTATTGCACACCACCATTCCTAAATTATAATATGTAGGGTCACTAATAATCCAAAGGTAATAACCAGCTTCAGTGCAGCCAGGAACACTATTACAAGTTTAGGAACTACATCTTGTAGATTGATTATACATTTTTTTTCAGTGTGGATTATAATGGAGGCCCTTGAGCAGCAATATCGATACATAAGGGAATGTCTTTAAATCTTCATACTGAAACTGGTACAGCTTTATATCTTATTTCCCTCTAAACATATGCACTTTTACAATTGGTATAATATAAATGGATGATTTCTTGGCACACCTAAAATGTTAGGATTTTATTGTTTTATCAAAGCAGAGAAACAAAGTGATTCAGATACGCAGGCCTGCAAAAGCAGACAATGCAAGATAGGTCATCAAAAGCAAACAACATTCTTGCTTTTATATCCAGAAGCATATGATACAAAATTACAGAGGCATTTTGAAATGCGTCCAGTATTTCTTTGCCATGGCTCATGTATTTTACACCGTTTCTAGAATTTCATTTTAGGGCACATGACAATAGAAATGCTATTACATAATTCACCAGACTGCTTTCAAGGAAAAGGGGAGTAGATATAGAAGTACTTGAAAGATTAGCATAATATTACTGGAACTGAGAGGTTTGAAATGACATGATGGCAGTCTTCAAAACTCTGAGCTGTTAAAAGGTGATAGGTTATGTCCCGAGGTTGGAATGCCATGGAACGTGATGGCAAGATTTTAACTTAATTACAAGAAGAATTAAATGATAGCTGAACACATCTCCATGCACCTCTCTTGCTGGCATGGATAATCTACTTCTGTGCTGTAACCTTGAATGAATTTGCATATATATTTTATGATCCTGTAATACAATATGACTATTTTAATATGAATTTCATTATATGGTGAAATTAATAATTATCTATGCACTTAAAACTTTAATCTTTTAAGCAAGTTATTCAGGTGTCTTGAATTAGAACTGTGGAGAACCTCCCTTGCTGCTGTATTTAGAATAATTATAGGGTTGGTCCAATTGGCTACTTGTGAGAACTGCAATAGGAAGGTCAGAGTTAATTTCTCAATTACTCATCTAAACTCTCAGTATTTATCTAATGTGGAGTCAAGCAATTTCCATGCTTTTACCATCTTTCTTTCCCCACTCTCTCAAACTTATCTTCCTCACTTTCTTTACCACTCCCAGAAATTCCAGAATTAGATTTATAATCACTGGCATATATGACATGTAATTTGATGTTTTGTGTCAAGAGTACAGTCCATTATCACCAAATCATTATAAATGACAAAAATAAGTAAAAAGTGCAAAGAAAAGGAATAACAAGTAATGCCAATGGACCAGTCAGAAATCTGATGGCAGAAGAAAAAAGGTTGTTTCTAAATTGTTGAGTTTGGATTTTCAGACTCTCTGTAACATAACAGGAAAAGTCCCAGATGGAGAGGATCCGCAGTGATACATGCCACCTTCTTAAGGCACCACTCCTTGAAGATCCTGTGCTTTGGAGACTCCATACCTGCCCGTGATGCAACCGGTCGGAATGCTCTCCACTGCACAACAGTAGAAATCTGTAAAGTTGTTTTGGTAACAAAGTGAATCCTGTCAAACTCCTAACGAAGTAGAGCCACTTGCATGCCTTCTTTGTGATTATACATCCAAATTGTTCTACGGTGGCATCATTAAAAATGAGCATGACATAGCTGTATTCTGCTGCTGTCCACAAAGGGGTTGGCTATAAACATCGAAGAGGCCCTTAGGTTTATTTCAGAGGGAACAGATCCATAACCAGAAAAAATCTCAATTTCCCTTGGAAGTCTGCTCAGGGACTCCCGATAAACCAAGTTATTTTGGAATACTATCTGATAACAAATTTAATTTGACTTTGAATAATTATGAAACCATGCACATTCACAATTACAATGGACCCAGTCATCTTATGATTGCACACCATACCTAATAATTTTGAGGCCTTTTTATCGCAGCAAATCTGTTGGACAAAGCAGAGGAAGGGTTAGGGGGAGTGGGAGGACTGGAAGGCTCCACTGTAATTACATTAATGCAAAGAGCTGCACAGGTAAATCAGATGAGCTTAGGGCCCACCTTAGAACTTGGAATTATGATTTTAATGCACTCGTGGAAATAGGCAGCACAAGGGTATTAATATTCTGGTGTATACTTGTTTCAGACATGACAGAGCAAAATACAAAAGAAGAGGGGTGATTAGAGAGACTGGTAAGACTAGTACATAGTGATAATATCCTGCAGGAATAGTACAATATGGACATATGGTTAGAATTTAGGAATAAGAGTGGGGCAGTTACTTGGCTGTGGTTATACTATTGGCCTCCTAATAGTCAGTTGGAATTAGAAGAACAGATTTGCAAACTAATCACAGAAAAAAAAATAAGAACATTAGGATTATAATATAAAGGAGTTTTAACTTCCCCAATATTGACTGGGATTGCCTTAGTGCAAGGGAGTAACATGGGACTGAACTTGTTAAGTGATTCCAAGTTTTTGAGAAAACACGGAGAGAGCCCTGACAGAGATGAGGCTGTAATGACTTTCTCTCAGGAAATGAACTTGGGCATGACATGGAAATGTTGGAGGGAGAGCATATTGATAATAATGACTGCAGATCAGAAAGTTTAAAATAAGTATGGAAAGGGATAGGGTTTTGATTTAGTGGCAAAATAATCTCAATAGCAAAAGAGGGGAGCTGGTGAAAGTAAATTGGGAGTAGATTCTTGTGGTGCTAATGGAGATGACAAATGGGATTCATTTAAATGAGAGTTAGTATGTGTTCAGGGTAGCATATTCCAATAAGAATTAAAGATAAATATAGCAAGATTCAGGAACCTGATATAACAAAAGAAAAACTAAGATACAACAGAGCTGGGATTAAGATTCTTTTGAGGAATATGGAGTATGTAGAAAATAATAATGAAGAAATTAGGTGGGGTGCAGGAAGCAAAAGACTATGGAATATATTTAGCATGATAGATTAAAGAAAATCACAAGACCAGTAATGTATTGGATGTTTCCCCTTACAAAATTGACTAATTACTAACGGAAATACAGAATAAAATTACCCTCTATAAAATTTATGTGACTCAATATATAAATAAATATCACATTTTCTTCCAACTCTTTCAACTCTTGATGTACTGTAGCTTTGTGTTGCAGCAAGTCTGGATTTGGACTGCGATCAACGTAACATCTAGTGGGACCTAACAAATGGGATCCACAATTGGCTTGGCAACAGGAGGCATAGCGTAGTGGTGGAAGGTAGCTTTTTTGTGAGTGGAACTCTATGACCAGTGACGTACTACACTACTGGGGCATATGTTGTTTGCGTTTAACGACTTGGATCTGAATGTATGATTGGAAGGTTTGCTAATGTCATGAAATTTGGTGGTACTGTGGAGAGTGAGGAAGGTTTTCTGAAGCTACAGCAGGATATATGTCAGTTGGAAAGTCGATATTTAATTCCAGCAAGTGTGAAATGATGCTTTTGGAATATCAAATGGGGTAAAACATATGCAGCAAATGGTAGGGTGCTAAGGAAACTTGATGAACAGGGGCCTTGGGGTTCAAATCCACAGTTCCCTGACAGTGGCACAAGTAGACAGGCTGGTGAAGTAGGCAAATGGCATTGTTTTAATGACCCATTTAAACTATAACTGCTGCTCAACAACTGTTTGACCTCCAGACTCTAACTTCATACAAGTGGTCCTAATCCTTTGGAAAATTATTTCGAAATACTATGGAAGTATTTGAATTTCTACTTCTTTACTTTGCTCTACAGAAGAAAAAGTCAGTTGAAAGTTGATGAACTTCTTGGTTTGCTGACTATGAGCATCTTTCTAAGTAATTGGGTGCCAAGGCTTCCTCATAACATTTCTATAGCTAAATGCCCAAAATCCTCTGTAGCTGTCATCTCAATGCAAATGATTTTGGAAAAGAACAAATCCATGCTCCTGTGTGCTTAATCCTTGTGAGTAGTTTGCTCTAAGGTCAGTAAGGGCATTGCTGCTTTGACATTAACTGCAAAGCCAGGTTTAGAGTTTCTCAGGCAAGAATGTAAACTTTACTGAATATTAGTAAACATTGCCACAAATCAAAATGTTGCATTTTGTTTTCTTGTCCTGTTAAGGTAATGCATTCTTGTGACCTAAACAGTTATACCTTAAGCATTTGCACTTGAGCTGGTTAATCTCTTAAAATGGGCCCTCACATGACACTTGGTTCTTGTGCATTAACATTGCATTGCTATTTACAGACAGCATTGAATTCCCCTTCTCCCACTTGTTTAACCTCCAGCTGTTATGTCCACATAAAATTTCTTCAATATAATTGTTTCACACATTATATTGGATGTTGTTTATATTTAATTTGCATATTTATACGGTGTCTTTTTTGCTCTATTGAGTTTAATTAAAGTCTTGATGAACATTTTGTTCCCAATAGTTATAATGGGATAAAGCTCGTGGATTCAGTGTGGGAAGAGCTGCTTCACACATCCTCCTGAAATCTTTCTTATCTCACTGTAAATCTATCCACTATATGTTTAGACCCTGGGAAAAAGACAACAACCATTCACCCATCTATGCCTCCTATGATTTTATAAACCTCTGTAAAGTTACCCATGACCTCCTGCACTCTGTGGAAAGAAGCCCCAGACAAACCACTCTCTCATATAACACAACTCTCAGCCTTGGTAACATCCTTTTTAACCTTCTCTGCACCATTTCCAGCTTAATGACATCCTTCCCATAGCTAGGCAATCAGAAACACATACAGTATTCCAGGTGTGGACCCACCAATGCTTTGTACAGTTGTAAGACAGGGTCCCAACTCTTCTGCTCTATATCCTGACCGATGAAGGTGAGGATGCTAAGCACTTTTTCACCTCCCTGTCTACCTTATTCTACTATTCTACTGCACTTCCAAGGGCCCTGCCATTTACTGTGTAACTCTTGCCATGGTTTAATTTCCTAAGATGTAACACCACACATTTGACCAAGTTAAGTTCCGCCTGCCATTCATTTTCCAGTTGTTTTAGATCCTGTAGTTGTCACAAGTAACTTATTTTGCTGTCCACAATACTACCAACCTTGCTGTCGTGCACAAAGTTTCAAACCATGTCAGCTACATGCTCATCCAAATCAAAGTACAGATGATGTGCAACAGGGGACCCAGCACCAATCTTTGTGACACACCACTGGTCGCAGACCTCAGATCTGAAAATAACAACACCCCACTACAACCCGCTGACTCCAACCACCAAGCCAATTCTGTATCTAAGTTGTGTCCCTTTGAGCTGGATTGACTCAACATATCTACCATCTCTACGGGGGTTGGATTTGATAGATCGACTCAGAACTCTTCCCTGCTCCTAAACTTTCAGAACAATCCATTATATGCTGTATATTTCCCAATTTATTCAAAGCTAAACTATTTAGTTTCATTTTCAGATTCGTAACCAGTTATTCAATGCGTGCCTTGGTGCTGTAAATGCCACTAGGTGGCAGTATCATTGGGCATCAAAAGCTAGAAGATGAAATATTTGTTATCGTTTATTGTTTTTTTGCAATTATTTTTTAATTCTGTGATGTTTCCTCATAAAGCATTGTATGATGTTTGCTGCAGTTTTAAATGTTCTGTCCTATATATGTCCTTAGAAATTGCTGGTGTCTGCAATTGCCAATGCTGTTTGATGTTCTGGATATTTGATGAGGAGTTTCAGTCCAGTAACAGCTTAAGGTTATTTAAAATTGCTATATGCACAATACTGTATAAAATTTCTTTTAATTAAATTAAAGCTAGTTAATACTTCTCTAAAAGAGCAGAATTAGCTAGATATCTCATGCTGTAACACACGGAACCTTTGAATTGACAGTTTGAAACTAATTAAATTACTTTTGATCTGTAGCCTCACCAAAAGGGATTTGGATTGAAGCTATCCAAGCTGTTGCATATTACAATACATTTCCCTTTTCATAATGGAGTGCTTCCCCTCTTTATTTTCTCTGTCCTTCCACAACATACATAATGTATACACAAAATTATTCGACAGCACCTTGGCTTCAGATTTTGAAGCTGTATTTCACTTAATTACTGTACGTAGATGTTGGTCTGAGTCTTTTCCTGCATGTCACAACAAACAAAGGGACTGTGGTCAGAAATTTATATCTATGGAATAGTAAACGAACATGCAATTGTCATATTCTGTCAGTTCTGTCTGGAATACACGGCAATTATTGAAACATGTCAATAAATACAGGCATATTGATCCTGCTGTTTCTGATTTATGAGACCGGTAGTTAGGTGGGAGTGGCGTGGCTGAATATGGAAAGCAGAGATGAAAGTGGAGGGAATGAGCCCGGAAAAGCCCAAGACACACATATTTAACAGAAGGCTGATTACGATCTTGGCCCGAAATGTTGATTCTTTATTCATTTCCATAGAGGATGCCTTGACCTGCTGAGCTCCTCCAGCATGGTGTGTGTGCTGCTTTGGATTTACAGCATCTGTAGACTTCCTTGCATTTATATTTTCTTTTCTGTTTCCAGTTTTTTTGCCAGCTGAGCAAATTCTCAGACTACTGAGGAACTGGAAGAAGACCCTTGGGAATATTTTCTGGAGTCTAGGAAAGATATAGAAATTGCAACTGGCAGAGGACCGAATCAAGGGTTCATATCTGGGCCAGTATTAGCTATAAAAGCACTTGCATTTTTGAGTCAGCAGTACCTACTTTCATTTTACTGCTGGGTTGCTGAAGCCATGGGAAACTTGAGCAAGAACTTCCAACATTTAAATTGCACTTTGGTGTTTATTAGCAACTAGGTTCCCATCCCTCAGAGTCATTTTGCATTGTTATTACTTTTTTTTTATTTGCACATAGCAACAAATTCAGAACAAATTTGAAAGGGAGTTTCTGATGATCATTATTGATTATTACATAGTGGTCTTTTTAAGGCATGATTCTTGCATGATATGTAGCCTGCTGCTACAAAAGTGATGAATGACGGTAGTACACATGACCCGATGGAGATGCACCCTCCATTCTAAAATCTTCAACGCAGCCTCAATTCCCCTCCAACATCCTGGGCAATTAAAGACAGCCTAGCTAGAGGTGACCATTGTTGTCTCCTTCAGGGTTCAGAATTTCTTGTCCAATGGACACATGGACATTTTATGCCATCATAAAAAAAAATCCCACTGAGCTTTTGACCAGTGATCACTTTAATAATAAGATATTTTAGTAATTGGATCAAGGACTTATTGATGTCTTATTAACAATGCAGATGAACCTGCAGTATAAAAGTGAGGAATCCAGAAGTGTCATCCAGGTTCCTTTGTATGTATATACTAGTCATATGTTAATACCAGGTGTCAGTCACTCTTTATTTTGCATTGGAAACTATGATTTCACAGGCTGAATGCACTGAATCTCCATTTGGTAGTATGTTTTATCCTTAGCGGCAACTGAAAGCTGAGCAAGGACGCCTCACACCTTTATTCTCTTGCTGATCTTCAGGCCCTGCCTCATAGCCCAGGCTCCAGGTATCTTGCTATCCATCCTGTGATCCCAGCCACTGTTTCTGTGGCAAGATTTTGCAGCATACAGCATGCAAAAATGAAGTCTCTACACCTGGTTGCTTTTCCTGCAGGATGCCCCGGACTGATGCAGGCATGAGAGTCACATTCATATGTAACCAGTTAAATGAAAGTTTTCAGTCATTACATTGCTTCCATTTGAGTGTTTAACTGTTGTGGATAGATAATGCACAAGAGAGCTAAGAAGTAGATGTTAGCCTTTTATTCTCTGGGACCCTCTCTCTCAGCTGGGCTGGTACTATAAAATATTTGGCAATGTACTTTTCTTGAGGATGAGGTATCGCATGTTTCCTGGAAACAGGACATTGGTTATGAGAGAATTCCTCAAATGATCCACAAACACCAGAGTGGAAGCCAATCATTTTGATGAATAGGTTCATTGTGTTAATGGGACCATGTGTGAGCACATGCATGCAGTCAATGTCTGGCTGACTGAAAGGAAGCTAGCAATATTGGAATATCCTAGTGCATAAGTGCTCACCAAATAAATGGGGTCCTTTTGCATTTAGAGTTGTAGTGCTTGCTGCCCTTTCTGATTGACTGATGAGCACCAAACTGGATATGATGTGGCCATTTAGAAAAAATCGTATGTGAGGGCCAAAATGAGCAGTCCAGACATTTGAGTATGGCTGAAGGTTATTGGGTTGCCACTGAAGTGTAGCAGCTAGCGCAATACTTTTACAGCTCCTGGAATTCAAAGTTCAATCCTGTTTCAATTCTGTAAGGTGTCTCTAGATGTCCTTCCTGTGGAAAGCATGGATCCCATGATTTCCTCCCACAATCCAAAGACATAGTAATTGGTCATTGTAACTGTCCGGATTTGAACCTGGAACCACTCACTTCAAAGTCTGGCACGGATGCCACCATACCACCGGACGGCAGTCGGACACTTTACTCACACATTATGATTCACACCATCCAGTGAAGTTGCCTGTGATGCCTCATCTTATGAGATAGAGCAGACATGTCACATGTTATGAATGATGGACGTGAACGCCCATAGCCTTTGCATCACATTCCATTTCTGCTGCAGGGAAAAGTGATGCACTGTTTGACAGAGGGGCCTTGAGTCTGGTATGGAGTATAACATTTTCAGCTAGTACTTGTTTGGGAGAGAATTTACTCTTATTACTGATCATCATCCACTAGTATTCATTTTCAATCCACAGAAGGGTGTTACACCAACAGCAGCAGTGTGAATGCAGAGATGGACTCTGTTTTTCTGGAGGATACAATTCAAATTCAAGAGGACAACTGATCATGAAAATACTGATCGATTGCTCCATTTACCCTTTGAATAGGAAGTACCCAACAAATTTACAAAAGAGGACACTCCTCTTGATGTATTCTCCCTAATGAAAATCAAAGTTCTCCCTATTACGGCAGAGTTGCAAAGGGAAACCAGAAACAACCCCACACTGTCTCCGGTCTACATGGTGACGCAACATGGCTCAAATGTGCAGCAGAAATCCTAGCTCCCCTATTTTACTAGCATGGGATGAGCTTCCCCCTGACAGGTGATGCCTTATCGGGGGATTGAGAGTTGTTGTATCATCCAAGCTGAGAGCTAAAGTGTTGGAGGAGTGTCACACTGGTCATCTAAATTGTGGTCAGAATGAAAATATTGGCTTGCAGCTTTGTCTTGTGGCCTGGCATAGATCAGCAGATCAAACAGTTTGCCATGCACCGTTTGGGATGCCAATACATCCGGAAGATGCCAAGAAGTGCCCCTCCATCCCTGGGAATGCCCTGCTTTGCCCTGGCAGAGGATTCATGTGGATTTAGCGAGGCCACTGATGGTAGTAGTGGATGTAACTACAAGTGTTCCCAATAGCCTCCACTACAGCCTTGCACACTGTTGGGAAGAAAAGTCTCTTCTCAAGGACTGGTGTTCCAGAAGACTTGGTACATGATAATGTGCCACAGTTTCAGTCATTCCTGAAAATGAATGGAATAAGACATATTATGTCTGCACCATACCACCCAGCTACAAATGGCTTAGTGGAATGATTTGTCCAGGGTCCAAAGAACATACTGTAAGCAGTATCAGTAGAACATATTACACTGACACTGAATTGGAAGATTTTCAATTTTCTCCTTGCATTTTGTAATGCACACACCCGACAACCAACAACTCACTAGCTATGCTGTTTTTGGGACATCCCTTGTGCTGTTTTAAAATTTAAAATCTACTGTGCTGTGGATGTCTATATCTAAAAAGCAGGGAAGAGTGTAGTGTATTTAATATTCGAGTAATATTGAAAATATATTGTTTGATTGAACATTCATTGTTTGTTTACATAATTCATAATTGGTTAGAAGTACATGAATGGCCTTTGTCATTAGACCACCTGGTCATATGTGAGCGACTTACTAAAAAACAGAAAACCTAAGTAAGCATGAATCCAGGCTCCTATGCTTTTCTTTCTATTAGTTTCTGGAGTTACAAGACAATACATTACCCACCTCCATACAGACAATGAAACAACCCCATGAACACTACTTCACTATATTTTGCTCTCTTGCGGGACTTGTGGGAGAGAGCCTCCTTCAGTCAGAGTTGACCATGGATACTTTGGCCTAGTTATCTAGACATGCAGGCTCGGGAAGTATGATATGGAGAGGAAGCTGTTGCCCATCTGATGAAGCCAAAGAAACAGCAGAGACTGATACAGTTTGGTACCCGAAGCGTCGCAGGAGTTGCCAGTCAGCATTGGACTCAATGTAGGACTGCCTTAGCAACCACCTCCGGATTTTTCCTTTGGGCTTTACTTCTGAGCCTTCCCCATGAGTGGGTATAGCTGCAAGGCAGCAGAGGTTTGAGATCAGAGTTTACCTTCTGCTAAATGAGCTACCAACCATGACTGATGAGCCCCATCTGCCCGAAGCGACTGGTTTTAAGGCACCCGTTACCCGCCTTTGCCCCTTTCCTGTCAGTAGAAACAGTTCAATTGGGCTTTGTAACAAAGCCTCACACAAAGGCCAGGAGCTGGTCTTGGTTGTCAGAGGCTATTTGAAGCCTCTTATTTAATACTTACTTAACTACTTATTTAATATTTATACATATTCCTTGTATTCATTGCAATTTATATATTTTTTATGTATTCTGCTCTAATGCTGATTCAGAACAACAAACTTCACAACATATGTCAGTAATAATGAACCTCATTCTGATTCTGAGATTGTGCATTGTGCCCCTAATTATGCTAAAACTGACCAAGGAAGTTATTGGTTTTATTTTGAAACCCATTTTCTGCCAGGATGTATATGATACAAATAGTGACGCATCAGGTATGTGCTTGACACTAGAAAAGTGTCAAGGCACTTGTGCGATAAATTAATAGAATTGCTTGGTCCAGTTTGTAGTGACAATGATTTCATCAAGAAAGCATTTCCAGCTTGACATGTCTTAGGCTTACAATGATTCATGTCTGATTGGTATATTAAAGGCAGGAATTAATCAACTCAATTCATTCTTAGTCTCAGTGCTAAAAAGAGCATAAATATACTGTATTTTTGATCTTTTGCTGAGATCCCAATGCAGTGCAGAATGTGACTGCTTCCTGGGAGTTCAATATGTACTTGATCTCATATTTCATTTCATTATGGTTAAGTATCCGTGATAAGAAATTCCCTTTCTCAGTGCAATTTATGACACATCTTGAGGATTTTTTCTTTGCATTTGCTCTACTACACTTTTTGATATCATCGTTATACTTAACCATGGCAAAATATGTACTATTCAAGGTAGTCAATGTGGATGACCATCTCTGTTCCTTTCATTACAGGAACAAGGAAAAATTCGGGTTATTTTTAATGTCGGAACAGATGACATCACCATTGAAGAATCAAGTGGTATTGTAAATGATGGAAAATACCATATAGTACGATTTACACGGAGCGGTGGTAATGCCACTCTACAGGTGGACAACTGGCCAATCATTGAACGTTATCCATCAGGTATGTGTTCAAAAGCAATACGAATATATTTGCATCATTTACCATTACCTCTGAGCAAGTTTTGTGCAAAATTGATGAAAGCAATAGTTTGCCAAGCAATATGATTTCCAAGAGATCCAACTCATCATTAAGAGAATATCAGCCTTACTAAGTCTGTTAGGTTCAAAAATTTACTTAGTTGACAAACAATAAAAGGTATAATTCGAAAATGACTGTAATAAGCAGAGGTTTCATTTTATGCTGGAAAATAAAACACTATTTCCAGTAGTTTTTTTAAAAAATAATCAAACTATTAATGAATTGAATGGCACAATGATATGATACCAAATGTCAATTCCATTAGCTCAACATTGTAACAGTTTGAAGGGTTTTGACAAAAGCTGTGTGAAGAAATGAAAGGAAATATCCTTCACTTGTTCATGATAAACTGCTCCACAAAATGTATGATTAACTCTGTTGCAGCAAGTAGCCATAATCTGATGTAAGGATTGAGGCATTCTGTTTTATTGTATTTAGGAAAATTAATGAGATTATAGTTTGTTTCATGTTATTTAAAAAACAAAGATTTAACTAGTATTAGATATTCCAACTCTGAGAAAATAAAAACAACAACAGACACAAAATGCTGGTGGAACACAGCAGGCCAGGCAGCATCTATAGGGAGAAGCGCTGTCTTAGGGTCTTGGCCCGAATTGTTGACAACGCTTCTCCCTATAGATGCTGCCTGACCTGCTGTGTTCCACCAGCATTTTCTGTGTGGTATTGTTTGAATTTCCAGCATCTGCAGATTTCCTCATGTTTGCTCTGAGAAAATAAATATCAGTTATCTATCTATGCCTCTCATGATCTGATAAATGTTTATCAAGTCTCCACTCAGTATTGACCAAAGACAGCTTACAAACTCAGAAACTTCTGAGGTTTTGGAAGGATCAGTAGGTCAGTGGATTGTTTAGTTGTTATAACGTTGGTGAACTGGATGGGATTGGGATCAGTGTTGTAATGGGAAGTGGTGTTGACAGTCTCACGGAGTGCTGGTTTGTAATTACAGTAATTTGAACCAATCAAAGGAACATTCTTGGTACCAAACCAGTACCTGATCAAGAAGTTTCCTTTTAATTTGTGCTATTATTGAGATCACAGGACTTTCTGTGACATCATTGCAAACAAGTTTGGATTTCCAAATTGGTGTGATTTAACACTAGCATGATTTCATTCCCTCAAAGACATAAAACACCAGTTTACAGTTTTCAGGCCTACTTTTCATACCTTTATGACCAAAAGCAAAACGATATATATTTTTAAAGAAAGGCATTTTTGAAAAGTTGCAAGCTATTGATGTGCATGTTGGAATTAAAATATAATATCTGATAAACATATTAGAGAATAAATTATGTATCCTTAATATGTTGGTACAGTCTTATGCATTGTTTGATGACCGACATACATGAACTATCTCTCAGTTGTTTTGAGAGGTAAATTGGTTCTTATCAGGTTGCAGAATTTTAGAGAGAGCTAAAGCTAATTATTTTAACTGAATCAGATTGAGCACATAGTAAAATAAAATGCTGCAGAAGCTAAAAATATTAAGTGGAAATAGAACATTCTCGGCATGTCTGTGCAGAGAAAATATAATAAATGAACAGTGATCTGAAGCATTTACTTTATGATTTTAATATGCAGAGACAGAGAGAATCTTTGTGAGCTAGATTAATAAATTTCAATAATTGAAATATGCAGTCAGTCACATTAAGTACAGTGAACACATGTGATTGATTTGAGACATTCATTAATAAGGTTGAATATTCAGATCACTGATAGTAGCTGAGGTATCCCTGGCAACAGTAAAAATCAACTGTGTTCTAGGTTGTCATATTTCAGTGTTAAATATACAATGTGGATGAGAGGAGAGGTTAGGATGTATAAATCTGTATTGTGTTTTTCACTATTTTGCCACAGTGAGTACCTCCATTCACATATGATCTTGGCCAATTTGCTAAAGATTGGTTAGTTTAATCATATTCCTATTCAATTTCATTCAGCAAAAAACATAATTTAAAAATGAACACATATAGAACTGTAGGTAGTGATCTGTTTTAAAAATGCCAGCTCACACAATGGGGTACAAAATCTCATTTTGGTCGGTGTTCTGGGCTGTAACATATCAAGCCTATCTGTAGAAATGAAAGCATCCCTACTATATTTCTGGATAATAGTCAAACCAAAGAGTCAATGGGAAATGTTAGCCCCAAATAGAAACAGAGAATGAGAAATGTTTCAGTCTTAAATCAGTTATACCCAACTAAGTGATGGGAGATGGATTTCACAGGTTTACTGTACCCATTTAATTATCTGAAAGTTTTACAGTTTCAGATAATTAAATTATCTGAAACTGTAAATGTTATCTTTTCCTCACGTGTTATATAACTTATTTTGACACGAACGTTAATTCTATGGCAGGGAAGTAGCCTACTGCATAAAATTCAATCTGCATTTTTGCCCAAGGTATGAGACTGAATTAATTGCTTTAACATATAAAGTACAACGAAGTTCACCTTGAGTGGAAAAAATATGGCAGGAAGGCTGCAATTACTTTGTTTTCCTGGAAAAGGGGTTTTAAACTTGTTCTGTGAACTACTTAAAATATTGAAATCGGAAGAGAATTCCAGAAAATCCTTGTTTGACTAATAATTAATGCAAGCTTATAAACCATTAAGTAAAGTTATTTAATAATAATTAGGCTAGAGATTTTGTACAAGATTAAAGTAGTTACTTTCATACAGTTAACTCTATATACTGTAAAAGCTCCTTCTGCTTATCTGATAATAGGTTTCCAGAGCTTTCATCTATGTTGGTTGCTTAGATGTTCCAGCAAAAGAGAAACGGAACAACCAAATTCAAGTCAATTTGTTGAGTTTCTTGAGTATACCTGCATGTTCAATGATGAAGGGGACATGAATGGCATTACTGAGTTCTGAGAACATTACTAATGAGTGCATGCATAGAAAACACAAGCACCATCTCCCAAGCAGAACATTGTTGGCAGATAAAGAGTAATCTGATTTCAAGCTTTGAAAGATGACTGCCGTTGCATTAAATAATTGCTTTCAAGTTAATATTGATCATTTCAGATGTAAATTGTAATTATGTATGTTGTTATTTCTTGGCACCAAATAACTTAAGATTATTTTTCATGGTTCTGAAAAGAAATAAAGGCAATGTCATGGACAGGCATGAAAAATAATTTATATTCTACTGACTCAGTAAACAACTGCAAATAGTGAAATTGTAAGTCAGCTAAAAACAAGTTCAGTTTACTCTATTTAAAACACTTCTCATTTTCTTTTTATTGCTTAGCTAATTAGAAAAACATGCATTTCTAATAACAGACATTTCTATGATGTAGTTGGGGTGAGATTGAAAGAACTGCAAGAAGGTAATAAATATATAAGCTGGAGTAAAGTCTGTTTAAGGATATTAAACAACAGAGGTAAGTCCTGTGCCAAAGGAACTGCAATGATGAAAAAGCATGTACAAGAATCCAAGTTAACTTTGGCTGTCCTGAATAATAATGTTAAATTTAATTAGCGTGCATAAATGTGGAATCTCTTGTTTGTTTCTGCAGTTTATCATATGCTTATGGATTGTACCTTAGCCATTCATTTGATGGAAACTTGAACAGAAAAGTGCTCTTTGCCTCCCTGAAGTCCCTAGAGTTATGTAATCATGCATGTCGAAATCCAGATTAGTGTAGGCAATGAGCTTGATGCTTAATTCAAGCACTTTTCCAAAGATGGTTGGCCCTCAAGCATAGCTTGCACAGTGTTCAGGCCACTGTGCAATGGAAAGATGAGAGAAAGCTCTTTTTTAGAGCTCAAATTGTGCAGCAGTGCCTTAGGTCCTACTTTATAAAACTGTTTCCTTCCTCCCGATTTTCTCACCTTCAGCCATTGCACTTTACCTCTACTGGACTTGAGATCTTCTGAGATCATTCTAAAAGATAAACTAGCACCCTTCTTCTGTATGAAAGGTGCATTGGCTTTATGGGCATCACCAATTTGCCTAGCATGCTGGTAAAGTACAGAAGAAACTAAAGGAGTTCCTGTCACCATTTCAACTCTGCGATTCTTTCTCATGTCTGAGTTCATACCCAGACTGAGGCAGCAGTGTCTGATTCTGGCAGTGTGAAGCAGAGTGCAAGTTTCAAGAGCAGTGCAGAGCAGAGAATGATTGCAACTCTATTCCTTTGCATGACCCTTCCAAAATCTGATTGGAGGAAAACACTGATAAACTTTTTATTTTTATTTTTAAGAAACACGGCTTGGAACAGGTCCTTCCAGCTCAATGAGCCACACTGCCCAGTAACCCACCTATTTAACCTTAGCCTAATTACAGGGTGGTTTTAACCTACTAACTAGTACATCTTTGGACTGTGGAGGGAAACCAAAGAACCCAGAGGAAACTCACCTGTAATACAGGACATTCTTACAACAGACACTGGAACTGGACTAGGCATAGAACTCCGACACCCCAAGCTGTAATTGTGTCACACTAACTCCTACACTACTATGGTGCCCCAATTGACCACGTGTTCTGATCTCTGAATTGTGTGATTTAACAAAGGAGATACAAGCAATGAAATGGAAGAATGTAACATTTAATTTTCAATTTTTAAATATTTCATATTAATACTTCCTCATTGAGGGATAAGTACATTGAAAATTTCTTTCATTTAATAACAAAATATACAAATAATGGTCAGTCAAGACTTTGGGAAGCTTAGGTTAGTCCTAACCTGGACATGTTACTGATTAAATGCATATATATAGAAATATTGTCCAGTTCCCAAGCCATGCATATGATGTAATAATGAAGCACAGCACTTCCTTATCGTTCCTAACACTGGAAATTCATTATTGAATCTTGCATTATGTTAATCCATTCTCAAGTATTCATACAAGCTGTGATACTTTGTTGATAGAAATTAAGGAGACAAAACAACTTTGATTTTGCATATTGTGTTTTCTCTGATGTACTATGTTGGGAATAAAATGTCTGGACCTTCTTTCTGGAAGACATGTCTGTAGAAATAAAGGCCATGTAATGCAGTAATGTTGCCAGTAGCAAGATTCAGTGCACATGAAAAGAAATTATCTTCCTTCTTCATCAATATAATCAATATGTTTCAGAAATCAGTGATCATTTTGAGCACATTTTGTCATCATCTTCCATTTCATTTATGCTATTCAAGTAACAGTCACGCAAAGGCCATTTAAGTGGTTAGCTAGTCTCAGCTTAGGTCAGTGATTTCAGTGAATCAGGTCCATTAGATTTTACGCTCCAGAAACCTGTATGTTAGCTCTAACAACTAATGTAAATTTGTTTGACATTTTTATGATTTTGGATACGGTAGTATTGTATAAAATACCATGAAATATTGTAGAAAGCATGTTTATGCCTCCAGCTGTGTTGTCACATGTCTCATTCATTTTGTAAAGTGGTGCCTCTAATGCTGAGAATGCTAGTGCTTTAATGATCAACACTTTTGTAGGAAGGACTGTCTTAGGGATAAAATATCATTGGCACTCTCTGCAAAAGCAAATGAATAGTAAACCACTCTAAACATTAGCAGTTTAAATTCCTTCACTACACATTTTGCCATTGGCATTGGCACAAGGAAATCAAGTGATCTGCAGCTTCAGTGCTCTGCTTCAGATTAAGTCAGAAAACATCCGCATATTTCATCTGGAATGCATGAAGATACAATTTTCCAATTGTCTCATGCAATTATTCTTTTATTTTCTAAATTACTTTTATTGTATTTGAGCCAGAACTATTGAAATGTAAATATCCTAGTCTCATATAATTTGTGAGTACAGCCACTACCTGTGTTTCAGCATACAATGGTTAGAATATAGGGCCAGCAGCAGTATAGTGCAAAAACTGAAGACACTGTTAGAATAACAGCCACAAGATTTTTCATATTTGCCATGAGAAAATGCAATACTGGAATGTATTATTAAGGTATATTTTAAGTATTATTACATAAACTAACAGAAGTTGATGCCAAAGAAATCTAAACCCCATTTCTTTAATTTGTGCAATAACAAATATTTGGGTAACTTTTTTCTTTCAAATATACAATGGTCAATGTAATTGCAGCAAAACACTTTGTACACCTGATCCGAAAGAATTCAGCTATTCTATTAACCTGCTGCATTTTATTGGCAATTTGAAATTAACCATCCCAGTTCAATAAATTCTTAAAGGAAGAATGCAATTTGTAATTTTCACACCATCAAAATCTTCATAACTTTCTGATCATCAATTAAATTTTTCATATACCAGCAGAATATTTGGCTGTCTGAAAATTATCCAGTTCTGGAGAATATGCTGCTGAGTCAAACTTATTTTAATTGTTATTTTTTTCATTTATAATGTATAAAGTCCTAGTTTTCTAAAGCTTTGGTGACACTTCCTGTTGAAAGTTTGTCTTTTCACTGTTGGCTTTCTTAATTTTCTCAGATATCACCGGTATTCAGAAGAAGGGAAGGAAGATATTTATTTGGAAATCAAAATCCCTGAGAGGATTTATAGTAAACTAATCTTAAAATACCAGAGAGGAATAATAATATGTCAATCCTACTCTTTTAACAGAGGCACTATGTGTAATTGATTAATCCATTACAAATATTGCAAACTCTTTTAAAATTAGAAGTCAACCTTAAAATTTTGGGGCTGGGTTTCAGTAGATGCTGCGAAGCTTTGCTCAGCCCCATATCAATCAAACCAATGCAGAAGATTCGTTTTTGAGTACAATTGATATCATCTTTAAAAAATATTTTGCTGGATCCCACCCTTACAGACAGCCCTGGGAATGGATCCAGACTGAAATAATCTTTATTGTGGATTTACAATAACTGTGTTTGTTTGCAGAGCGTAAGGAAGTGCTCTAAATTAAGCTGTTTTTTTTTAAAGTGTAAAGAAACTAACAAGCAGCTTTAAAAAAGGAACTGCATACAGTACACAATTGTAACTAGTAAATCTCAATTTTTTTAAAGTTTTCTTAAATTATATAAAATCAAGTTTTTCACACACGGAGGACCAGACACTGACATTATTTTTCATCATGAATCCATTTCTGGATGTATTAATCTGACTGCATAAACGTACCTCCCATAAACATATAATATTTTTAAATGCATTCTGAAACATTGTCTAGTTACACCAGACTTTGTGAGAATTTAGATTTCCTATTGGACATCCAATAGGAAATATAGTTCTCAAAACTAGTATGTTTTTTGCCCTGAAGCAAAAACTCTTGGCCAAATGTGGTCCTGAAAATAAAAGAAGAAAAGCTGGGATTTTTCTTTAACAAGTATGAAACAGAACTGTCCAGTGTTACTTTGTATTCACTTGCATTTAGCCAGTATCGTTGTTATTTTTTAATATATGTATATACTGCATAAATAAAACTCACAATATAAAGACTGAAATGAAGGAGGGTAGTAATGCTTGGGTATTTGTGCCTTTGAGTCATTATTTACAAGATCTGTTTACATATCTGACCAATAGCACAGAATAAAATGTATAATCTTCAAATTGTGCAATTTGTAATTGATTATTCTTGGATAATAAAATGACTCACAGGCACCAATATACAAATTGAAATGCCACTCTTTAGTGCAGTGAAAAAGACTAAAGTACTTGTTTTGCCACAGGCTCATTCAGTCAGCTGAGTTGTGACACATAACAGATTTTATCTTCTGAATGCCATTTTTCATCAAATCTGATGCCTATGGCTTTGAGCTTGCAAGCTCTCATCTAAACAATGACCTCCCTTCTATTGTTCCAGTTGGTTGACTTCAAGACATACATAATTCTCAGGGAATGTGATGACACTTCTCTACCCTGCACAGTTTGATAGAAGTGACAGATGGTGTGGTCATTCCTACTCAGAACCGTTGCATATCATATACGAATAGCTGGAGTTTAGTTGTGTATTTATCCTTACAATAAAGTTGTTTAAAATAAATAGTGAATTAAATTGAAAGTCCAGTTGAATACTGAAAGGTGGATCTTTTTATTTTATCATCAAATGCTGTCAAATTAGAATTGTAAAATGTACAGTTTGAAAGGTGTATCGAAAATGACATTACAGATCAGTTATCATAGAACTATGATTATAGGTGAAGAGTACAGAGGCAATCCAGTGCACAATTATAAACTAAATGTTGCAACAGTATAAATTTACTTAATCATACAGCAGTAATAGTTTTTGACTATGTGCAATGCGTTACTGATCAGAATAAACATTTATGCTTGCAATTTTGTTGACTTGATGCTGTTGGTTTCCAATGGAAGCACTGCTATTTAGTCTTCTAAATTGAGCTAAGTCTCTAATTGTTTGCTCATGTGGAATTGAACTCAAAAGTTCTGGACATAGCTTTCCACTGATGAGGATTGCAGAGTTCATAAAGGGAAAGTGATCAACTTATTAATTTTGCTTTGTAAAATTTATACTCATTTGTGTTTTTTAATAAATAACTTTAATCTTTTTCATTATTTATTGAATTTTAATTTATTGTAAAATGTTTCAGAATGGCAACATTCTGAAAATTGTCCTTCAGCACTTGGACGAGGTAATGAGAGAACTTGGGCGGTGGTTCTGTATGGCTGATGAGGATAGCAGGTTCTGGCTGAACTGCTTGCACTGGTTCAGTTCAAATAGGAGTATAGGTCAAAATATTTGTGATGAAGCAAGTGAGAGATTTTCTGACATTTACATTAATTCACTCCAGTTTGTGGGGGGCTGTGGGGAAGAAAAGGATTGTTGTGAAAACAGAGAGCTCTTGAAGTTAAGACCTGGACGCTATGGAAATTTACATTTGTTATTCATTAGCTGCCTTTTGCTATAGTTTAGTAAATATATAATCAATACAGAAATTATTAGGGAATCTCTATTCTTTACTCGCTCTACCTCAATCTTCCTTAATGAAAATCAATCTTATACTTTTGTAAACAATGATAAAACAGGCAAAATGCAAAATATTAACATTTTAAATGGTTTTAAACCAAGAATGGCAAGTCTCAAGACAAATAGTACACCCTTGTCAACTCCATATTAAATTCCAACAGAATAGCCTTAAATGTTATGATATTATGACTTTAGAACAATCTTCAACCAGAGGTTTTTATTTAAACTCCTCAAATGTCTTTAAAATATCAATTTTGAAAAATTAACTGGAAGCTTCTCAGTAAATTGAAACAGGCCCACAGAAGCTATATGAGGTAATTTATGATATTCAACCCGCCTTGCTGTCATTTTAGGTGTTCAAAATGGTTACAATATTCTATAGAACAAACAAATTAATTAATGAAATCATAAGGACAAGGGATTCTGCAGCTGCTGGAAATCCAAAGCAACATACACAAAATGTTGGGCGAGCTCAGCAGGTCAGGCAGTATCCACAGAAATGAATAAACTGACGACATTTTGGACCAAGACCCTTATTATTGCTCCATGGTATCTCAGTGAAATTATTAAGCTATGTTTTCATGATAATAAATATTAAGTCTGAGGATTACATTTTCATATACGTAATAAGGTATTTTGTACACTGGGGTGTCCTAAAGGCATGATTTTTTCTCTTTGACGTTGTTCTTCAAAGTTTTAACCAACAGTAGAAGCATATTCTGGATTCGGTAAAAATGCCAAGCCATTTGTTTCCACTGGCATTGAAAAATCTTTGAATGTTGAGAAGAATGATTTTTCATGGAATACTTTAGCCAGTAGAGCTAAATGTCACAAACCTGCTGGAAGGATGTGAAAGCTTTAGAGATAGTGCGGAAGATGCTGCCTGGATTATAGAATATGAAGCAAGGTTGAGCAAGCTAGGACTTTTTTATTTTGGAGTGAAGGAAAATGAGAGGCAATATGGTGGACAACATTATGAGAGGCACAAATGAGAGTGGATAGTCAGCACTTTTTTCCCCAGGTAGTAAAGTGGGAGGAGGAAAGTTTAGAGGAGATGTCAGAGATAGTATATTTTTACAGAGAGTGCTAGGTGCCTAGAATGTATGGCCAGAGGTGGTAGTGGACGGAAGCGATTCATTGATTGTGGAGTAGTTTTATATATGTTGGAGCAATATGATGGGCCAATAGCCTCATATTGTATTCTATTTTTGATATAAATTTTAAATAACTTGAAGTTAATATATTATTATGCTTCTTCCCCATTTATTTTCCAAATGATTTCTAATAGTTTACAGTAAATATTGCCTTAAAGTTTGCTTCCAGGGTGCATAAAAGAGAGCAATATTACCATTTAGTGAGATTTTTCCTGTCTTCACCTGATATTTCTTAATGGATATCTAGTCCTGCTGAGAGCCACAATCTAAATCTGTATGTTGCTATTAATTCTGTGGAGTGGTATCATGAAGTATCTACCTGATGCACTATAGGACAATAAGAAGACAATCCTCTCATTCCAATTCGCCTGGTGAATCTCTTTTGGGCAGCCTCTAATTCTGGTAAAATTCTTAAAATCTAAATTGTAGTCACAATTATTTGAAGAATAAAATTGAGGTGTCCACTGAAATAGATGTTATAAGACTTCCAAATTTTCATAGCTTATCTGATCTTCTTGATTGATTACAGCCTAAGAAACATCCATTTGTACTTACTATGCAGTACTTTAAATTGTACTTGCATTTCTATTACATAAACTACTGTCCATTATAGTGACATGTCATTTTCAGACAGCACAGTAAATGTTAGCGGATTCTCTTCTTTTACAATACATTAAATTTTACACTATTGATGATGCAACATGCAATGATAGAACAAGCACTGAGAATGACAGTGATGATTGACATTAGTTAAATCTAGCATGGAAAGAGAATAATTAGAGCAAAATAGTAAAGAAAAAGGGCATTTGTTAAGGTAGAACATATACTCTGGCTTTATTTTAATTATTTTCTTCTGTTGCTTCAACAACTTATCATCTCTCTCCTTCATTGCCTTTCAATAATGATACTGCTGGTTCATGTCAAATGACTGACACCTTTATTTGAGAGAGGGCAAAACAGAATTAGATTTCAGTAGTGACAATATAATACACTGGGGAAAGCAAAAACACACAGCCGTGGCTTGACATAGCTAGTCTATTCCATCTGACCCACAGATATGAAGATATGATTAAGATTTCTTTTCTCACTGCTTCTTCTCAATTCCGCTGCCAATTTTAGTTCTGATTCAAAGGTTTGACCTTTCACTTTTCACTGCTTTCTCAGAATGTGTTAAATTACTGTTATTCCCTTGAAGTCTACCTGTTCATACAGAATTAATATACTACAATGTGACAAAATATTGTCTGTTCAGTGAAAGAATGGAGGTGTGAGGAATTCAATCAGCAAGGGCAATGTCATACCACAGCCTCTGGATGATCATCTTTTATCCAAACCAAATCTTTTTCAAGTCATCTTCCATTGAAGTAGCAAACAGATTTCATGGCAGAAACCTGAAAGCCTACGTACCATGATAGATGAGGCATGTCACTCAGACAAAGCAATATAAACTTTGATAACTGTGGTGTGAAAAACTCTGGATTTCTCAGGTGTTTCCTAGAGTAGTTTAGAAATAGAAAAATAGACTTCACAGGCATTCACAAAACATTAAAAAGGAAACAGTAACTAAGCAGAAATATGCATTCTTTCTCACAAACTACTTGGAGTTATTTTAATAATTCTAGCATATTCTGGAAAAGCCATTTTTTCTGATTGAAGTCTTGACTCATTTCAAGAAAGTAATCTTGAAACTTATATATGATAAATATACATAATCCAGAGATTTAGTGTAATGTGGCAGGCATTTTTTCCCTGTTTAGTTATTTTTAATTTGAAAGGAATTAATGAATTGTATCTCAGTTGCAGTTACTCATTAGGTGTCCCAGCATTGATGTGGCCAGTTTGAGGGAATATCATAATCCTTCATGATTACATTGAAAATTGACCAATCAATTCATATTGGGTAGTTGGCCAATATTTTGCCATGATCTACAGTCCTGAGGGACTTGAGAAGAAATTTTGAAAACTTCATATAGTATTATTTTAATGGAATAGCAAAGTCATGTAGCAATGTGTACGTGTGTGTGTGTGTGTGTGTGTGTGTTGTCTCTGTAGAATAAATGCAGATATAGCAAATAAAACTTAATTTCAGAATCATTTGAATTGTAGAAATTAATTCAGCAAGAAGCAACCAAAACCATTCAATTACTTTACTGTATTTTTTAATTAATCAGTTGCATAATGTCAACTGGGAAAGAAATGGATCGTTAAATTTACAGATGCTTTTGTCAAAGCCTCATTTACCTTATATTAAAATCAGTATTGCTATCTACACTTATGTTTTGTGTAGTATTTATTGAAGCACTATAGTTTTGTATTGTTGATAATAAGTTTAATGAATTTTAAGAATTATTAGAAACCATTTTACCACCTTATGCTTTTCAAGTTTGAATTATGTATTGTTTTTTTTAATTTTAGAATACAAAAGAAAAATTAATATGAGCTCTGTGTTAAGGCATGGAAAGAAAGTGCATGTCACAGGCATTAAGTTTTTATAGTTTTTTGTTACAAGACTAACATGAAGAAGAGTTACAGTGAACACAAATAAATCAGACAACTGAATCAAGATTTAACTAGATAATATGGGCTCTCTTCAAAACTAGCAGTCAGATGAATATTTTTGTAAAGTTGTTATATGATATGATTTAATTTGTTGTTTTCGGTTTGTCTATAATATAACTTCAATAACTTAGGAGGTGATGCAGCTTTCTAATTCTTAATTAATACAATAATTTTGTTTGCTAAAAAAATAACTGCCTGAAAAATTTGAAACTTGAAATGTTGTAGATAGCATTTCTTAAACTACCAAATTCAAAATTCATGTGACAACTGTATAGCTCAAGATTTAAGTATTAACCTTTAACCTTTGACGTTACAGATTTTAACCAATGAAATGTCTCTTTAAACTTTAAAGGAAACAATGATAACGAACGCCTGGCGATTGCTAGACAGCGAATCCCATATCGACTTGGTCGAGTAGTTGATGATTGGCTACTCGACAAAGGTAAAAACATTGATTAAAACTTCAAATAAAAAATAATTTGAACATAACCAAGTAGTGTTGGATTGTAACACTAATAAACTTAAAATATAAATTGCCAGTAAAATTAAATAAAACACAATGTTTTAAACAATAGTTAGAATTATTGCATTGCGTGTTGAAAAATTATTTTCCCATTATGAAATATCAACAGTTTAATAAGGATACCCCATTAACTTAAGGTTAAAGGGACTGTTAAATATAGTTTTCTAATTGTGATCAATGTACAACATTAATCCTAGACATTTAACAAACAGTAATAAATCCTGTTCAGAATATGTTTACTATGTCTAAATTTAATCATTAAAGGATGTACAATTAGCAGTGATCCATGTTTACATTTCTGCAACAACGTCCTTTTAAACTATATATAACTTAAATAGTGCAACATGTGAATTGGAAAGAAGATCTGAAGTCCCTTTAACGTTTATTTCAAACATTTGAAGGAATTATAGTATGAAAAGAAGTTAACAATAAAAACTGACATTTGCTGCATGCTTTTGCTGTGCTAAAACTGAACCCTTTAAACAGATAATAAATGATTTTTGTCACAAATCAAGAAGTGATACTGTTGAAAAGGTTTGTTCTGTTGGAGTGAAATGTTTCACATAATTATCTCATTTTATGTGTCTCTTGTAAGTTCACATCTGCATTGCTCCTTTTGTTTTTTTTAAAATTTTGAACGAAAGGTAGGCTTGCTGGAAGGCAATCAAACATTCTCATATGCTCTTACAACGTGTATTGTTTTTGTGAAGCAACTGTATTGTTATACCTGTATGTTTGTACTCCAAATTCCATAAAAATTGCATTGGAAAGAATGCTGTGCCAAGGTAAATAGAAAGAAGCAGATCTGATTGCCCTTTAAGCAACCAAAATAATTAAGTTAATCCAAGACAATATTTACTGAAGTTCTACATTTTTCATATATTCCATCAGAGCAATAAATTACTCTTCATAGTATTTTTAAGTAATTTATTGCAGTCCTTAATCATCTCATAAATTATTTGTTACTTCACATAAATGTAAAATAAAATTCCTAATTTAATTAAGTCCACATTCAACATTTTCCCTATATATGTAACGATGTTTCCACAGGACGACAGCTTACAATCTTCAATAGCCAAGCAACTATAAAAATTGGTGGCAAGGATAAGGATCGTCCATTCCAGGGTCAGCTAACTGGCCTGTACTACAATGGCTTGAAGGTGCTTAATATGGCCGCTGAAAATGACCCAAATATCAGAATAGAAGGAAACGTGAGATTAGTAGGGGAAGTGTCTTCGATGACAACAGAAACAACAACCACATCAAAGCCACATGAAGTATCAACTACCATCATGGAAACTACAACCACAATGGCCACTACCACCACCAGGAAGGGAAGGTCAACAACCACGAGAGACATTATGACTCAGGTAATTAATTATGAGTTTTTGCTTGTTTTCTGATTTTGTATGAAAATAAGGATCTTTCAGCATATGTTTTGTAAGGATCAAGGAAAGTTTCAGTGTGAAAATTCTGTGCAATCATAATATAGAATGAAAATTTCTGTGAAGTCATAATCGAGTAAATGCTTCTTATTTAAGCATAGCTTTAAATGTCAGGTGGTGCTTCCATCATTTTGTAATGTGTTGGCCTCTGAGAGAGTATGAGCTGATTGTATCAGCTTCAATTATTGATGTTTGATATCAAGTGAATAATCCTCTTTGAAGATGTGAGTTAAATTTCAACCAGCCCTTAAAATCATGTCAAATTAACAATGAGCAAGAGATGAAAACTGGAATAGGTCAAGCAACCTTCACCTACTCAACTATTTAGTCAGATTTTGATCTTGAATGAGCTCATGCCTCCTATTCACTTTCCATGGTATGGCTGAAGTTCACCTTGCTGCATTGTTCTTTGTAATTAGGACATTTGAGTAGGGATATTGGCCTGAGTGATGTTGTTGATATTTGATAGCAGGTGGATTTGGAGGATCTTGTGAAAACAAAATATTAGTTGTTCCTCTCTAATGCTTTGAGGTGGTTCCTGTAAGTGATCAATGGGTCAGAAGCAAAGGAAACAATAGAGACTACCGCTGCCTGATAGACTGTGGTCTTTGTGCCACATTTGTGGTCTTGATCATTGTTGTGCATGTGATATTTTAGTAATATTTGAGCAATATAGTAAATATATTGTTTCAGTAAGCATTCTTTATTTCTTTAAATAATTCATTATGGATTATATGTAAAATATGTGAATTGCATATGTCAAAATGCTACCATGTCAAACGTATGCACCTCACTTAAAGTAAAAACAAAATTAAGACGCATTCTTGGATTCCTGTTTTTTTTCTTGCAATTAGTTTAATGTTTTGGAGTTACAAAACATAGTGGTGGTGACAAGTTATTTTCTAAATGAACCAGGGATGACTAGTCCTGTTGAAACATAGCAACACATTCAAATTAAAAAAAACAACACCTGTGAGAAATAGTTGAGTAAAAAATAAAGAGTGCAGCCCATGCTCTTTGGAAAAATGGAAGTTTGGATTTAATAAAGGCAGCAAGCAGATAAACTCAACTGTTCATAAACTGGCTGATAATAATCTTATATAAAAATAGGAGAAATCGCTGGCTATATTGAAAAGAGTAATGCGTATGATTACTAAAGAGACAACTTGGATTTTGTATACTGAATGGATTGGGCAAATGAAATAGCTGATGAGGAGAATGTGCCAATTTTGCTGAGTGCATAGCTTTTAAATGAATATAGTTTGAGGAGAAGTTTGACTGCTCACCAAACCAACTGAAATGAGCTTTCCTGATATTGTGAAAGTAATGCAGGAACAATTAGAACTGAAAACATTATTGATTGCAGAATATTTTAGGTTTCATAAGCAGAATCAAAAGGAAAGTTTCATAAGCAGAAGCAAAAGGTAGTCCACTTCAGTGAATGGTGGCTGAATTGTAGAAGTTGTTTGAGCATTGAGAGTTCTGTAATGGTCTTAATAATGCATTGAGAGACCATTAAGTTTGTGGAATCTTATAAGAAAGCATTCAAAAACAGCTCCTAACTGAAGCATAGCTTACCTTTAAAGTAGCAGTTGAAATAGCTGTATCAATGCAAACAGCAGACAGACACAATTGAGTTGCAGTGGGGAATGAAAGTGAGCATGAATGAAATTGTAATGATTAACTTGGCTGGCAGAAAAAACTTCTGTTTCCATTGTGGCAGGGGCTCACATACACCATACCAATGCAGATTTAAAGGCCAAAACTTACAGAAAAAGCAACAAGGTAGGACTTGTTGATACAAAGACCATGTTGGATACAAAGACCATGTTGGACAGGTTAAAATAAATGGACTGCTCAGGAAGAGAAAAAAGATGAAAAGTCAAGTTGCAATTTCAAAAAGAGCATTAATCTTCATGTTATTGATGAAAAAATGGTAATGATGAGAGTAACAAAGAGAACTGTGTAGGCTTGAGATTTACAATGTGAAAATTATCAATAGACGAGCAATATGGCTTGCCTTAGAGGTGAGGGCCAAAGTAATTAAAAATGAAATTGGAAACTGGCTCAGCTGTTTCAGTCATTCCAGAAAATGAGTTTGAGTGGCATTCCAAAGATTTTGACTGAAGTCTGCAGATATCCAAGAAGACCTTATACTGGAAAAAAGCTCATTTCTGTGGTAATGACATTTGTAACAGTGAAATACAAAAACCAATAAGCCACAATGTGCTTGTGGCTCGTGTGTGGTTTAGAAAAACAGGAGGATTACTAATATTGGGACATGAGTGGCTGAGACAATTACAACTTGATTGGAGATCCATCCCTTGAGATCCATGCATGCTGCATCCTCTGTAATAGAGTCAACTGAAACCAAATTAAGAAAATTACTGGATGATGCCACAGTAGTGTTCAAGAATGGCATTTGAAAACTCAACCATCTCAAGGGTAAACAGTGTTAAAGGAACATGCCACACCCAATTTTTACAAAGCCCGTCTGGTTGCTTATACTATCCATGATAAAATAGCCAGTGAGCTGGATTGACTGAAGGCTGAAGGAATTCTTCCCAAGGTTTAATGGAGCCCATAAACAGTGCTAATGTTCCCAATAGCAAAGAAGAATGGGTCTATCAGGGTCTGTGATGATCTTAAAGTCACTCTCAATTCAGTACTGAAGTAGATCAATGCCCCCTGCCCAGGAGAGAGGTTATCTTTGCAGTACCTTTCTTGAAGGGAACACTTAAACCAAGTGGATTTAGCTGAGTCACAGCTACCAATTGAGACGGAAGGAGAGTCCAAAGTGTTTCGGACTATAAATACTCACAAAGGGCTTTGTCTCTATAATAGGCATCTGCACTTTCAGTCCACAGGAAGCTATGGACCAGATGGTGCAAAGCTGTTTAGGCACTCAGTGTTACCTGGATGACATCATTGTTACCAGTAAAGATGACAAAGAACATCTCCAAAATCTCAAAACAGTGTTAAAAAGATTAGAAGATTATGGACTCACAGCATGACATAGCAAGCGTGAATTCTTTAAACCAAGCATCCTTTACTTTGGTCACACTATTGATGCATAGGGATTATACAAGTGCGCTGTGAAAATTCAAGCAGTGGTGGATGCTGGCAGGCCAAAGGGCATATCACAGTTGTGGTCCTTTTGTAGTATTTGTCACTTACCATACCAGGTTCTTGCCAGATGTGGTTACTGTGCTCCGCCCCTTTTACACATGACTACAAGTCAAAAAGAAATGGCAAGATGAGATGGTTTTCTAAAAGGTGATAGAAATGGTGACGTCAGACACTGTACTCTTATATCACAGAGCAGCAGAGAAACAGATCCATCAGCCCATCCAATCCATGCCAAACCATTTAAACCCCTTCATCTCAGCGACCTACACACAGAGCATAGCCCTCCATACTACTCTTGTCCATGGTCCTGTTCAAACTTCTCTTGAACATTGAAATTGTAGTCATCAATTGCACTGGCAGCTTGCTCCACACTCTCACCTGAAGTTTCCCCTCATATTCCCCGTAAACATTTCACCTTTCACCTTAAATCCATAACCTCTAGTTGTCATTTCAACCAACCTCAGTGGAGAAGCATGTTTGCATTTATCCTATTTACACTCCCCATCGTTTTGTATACCTTTATCAAATCTCCCCTCAATCTTCTGAGTTCCAGGGAATAAAGTTCTAACCTATTCAATCTTTCCTTATAAGTCAAGTCCTCCATTTTTGTCTTTGCACTAGTATTTTTGATTTTGCTATTCGGTTTACATGTATACATGTACTGTAATTTATTTAATCTGCATTTATCATACATTGCAAAGCACTGCTGCCCGATGTTAACAACTTTCATGACATATGTTAGTGATATTAAACCTGATTCTGATTCTGTCCTGCAACGTTCTTGTAAGTTTTCTCTGCACGCTCTCAAACCTATTTACATCTTTCTTGGTAGGTAGATGAACAAAAATACACACTATATTCCAAATTAGGCCTCACCAAGGTCTTTTACAACTTCAACATCCCAACTCCTGTACTCAGTGCTTTGATTTACAAAGGCCACTGTGCCAAAAGATTTAACAACCCTATCTACCTGTGATGCCACTTCCAATGAATTATGGACCTGTATTCCAGATTCCTTTGTTCTACTGCACTCCTCGGTGCCTGACTGTTCAATGTATAAGACCCCTACCCTGGTTTGTCCTCCCAAAGTGCAGCACTTTTCTGCATTAAATTCCATCTGCCATTTGTCAGCCCATTTTTCCAGCTGCTTCAGATTCCACTGCAAGGTTTGATAATCTTCCTCGCTATCTACTACACCCTCAATGTTGGTGCGATACACAAATTTGTTGATCCACTTAACCACATTATTATCTAGATTGTTGATATAGATTACAAACAACAACAGACCCAGCACTGACCTCGTGCCACTCCACAAATCACAAGCCTCCAGTCAGAGAACCAACCATCTACTATCATTCTCTGGCTTTTCTTGAAAAGCCAATGTCTAATCCAATTTCCTACCTCATTTAAATGCCAAGTGACTGGACCTTCTTAAGCCCCACCCATGTGGGATTTTGTCAAATGCCTTGCTAAAATCATGTAGACAACGTTCACTCACTGCCTTGCCTTCATCACCTTTCCTGGTAACATCTTCAATAAACTCTATAAGATTGGTTAGACACAGCCTACCATGTAGCAAGCCACGCTGAGTAATCCCGGTCTATCCACATACTCATGTAGCCATTCTCTTAGAATGCCTTCCAGTAGCTTTGCCACTACTGATATCAGGCTCACCACCCTATAATTTCCTGGTTTGTGCTTAGGGCCTTTCTTAAACAGGAGAACAACATTAACTATCTTCCAATTCTTCGGTACCCCGCCTTTCACTAAGGGTGTTTTAAATATCTCTGCTAGGGCCCCAGCAGTTTCTGTACTTGCCTCCCCCAAGGTCCAAGGAAACACCTGTCAGACTTCGGGAATATATCCATCTTGAGCAGCTTCAGGACCACAAACACCTCCCCCTCTGTAATCCATAATCTCTCTGCTGCTCTGCCTCATATCTATCGATTCTGTGTCCATCTCCTGAGTAAATACAAATGCAAAAATCCATGTAAGATCTCCTCCATCTCTTTTGGCTCCACACATGGATTACCATTCTGATCTTCCAGATGACCAATTATGTCCTTTGCTATTCTTTTACACTAAACATATCTGTAGCAGCCCTTAGGATTCTCCTTCACCTTACCTGCCTTTTGCTGCTATGCACCTTGTTACGTACCCCGTAACTGGGTCACTTACCAGCAAAGGTAGAGAGGTCCGTTGAAGTCTGATGGTACTATTTTTAACAGTGTTTATTGATAAAAATACACAAAAATAATATCAATGCAAACATACAGATAATATACGTCGTCATACTAAATCTAAAAGCGCAGGTATAATAATAATCAATAAGAAATAGCTCTGTCTTTGTCTAGGGGATAATGTATTGTCCGATGGAAATATAAAAGTCACTTTAGTTCATTCAGGCTGCAGCTTTTGGTTGGAGAGAGAGACGATGTTTTTAGAACTTGCCCGTTTTCCTTTTTATGATGTCGATCCTTCGAAATGTCGGTGGTGATCTCTTCTTTAGCTAAGCCGTCTTCCGTGGTAAGGCCTCAATCCCGGGCAACGGGAAAGGACACACGTGGGCCCTCCACCGGCTGTCGCTATTAAATGCTGTCACGGGATTTCCAGCGTTTCTCCTGGTGCGTCTAAAGGGGCTGTTCCCCAGACCCTCTTTTATCCTGACTCACAGGGTCTCAGATGTCAATCAGGTTGGGATGATGCAATCCCTCCACCAACCCCCTCTGTTCATTGCCTGCGGGCTTCGATGAATAGTACAGTACTCAATGCACAATTCCGTCTCCAAGAGATAATGGCCGTTATCCGTGGCTTTGTCTCTCAGAGGCCCAGGACACATTCCAATCCTTGAGGAATCTGCATGTCTCTCTCTCATTTCCTGGGTCCCAGACCCAAATTAATAGCGATCTTGTGATTCTCAAAAAGGAGGGGGCTACTTTGTACCCTTCGGCCCCTCAGAGTTGGGGCACAGGCGTAACAACCTCCATTTTTTTTTTAACCAGGGCCTCAATATCTCTCGAAAACCAAGGTCCTCTAAACCTCTTATCCTTACTTTTTTATTCTGACAGACGCATATAAGCTTTGAACTTTCAAAATTTCACTTTTAAAGGCCTCCCACTTACCAAGTACATCTTTACCAGAAAGCAGCCTGTCCCATTCCACAACTGCCAGATCCTTCTGACACCATCAAAATTGCTCTTTCTCCAGTTTGGAATCTTAAGCCAAGGATCAGACCTATCCCTTTCCATAATTACCTTGAAATTAATGGCATTATTATTAATAGATGCAAAGTGTTCCCTTACACAAAACTTCTGTCACTTGTCCTATCTCATTCCTGAATAGGAGAATGATATTGCACACTTTCTCATTGGAACGTCTATGTATTGATTAAGGAAACTTCCCTGAACATATTTGCCAAAATCTAAGCCCTCCAGTCCTTTTATAGTATAGGAGTCCCATCCGGTCAATATGTCAAAAGTTAAAATCAACCAATATTACAACCTTGTGTTTCTTGCAACAGTATGTAATCTCTCCACAATTTTTTTCTCTTAAAATCATGCAGACTGTTGCATGGTCCATAATATAATCCCATTAAATTTGGTTCACCCCAAATTATGACCCGTCAACCACCAGGGTCCTGAGACAGCATAGGTCACTTCACTCAACTCAATACTAAACTGATTCTCTCACCTATGGACTTACTTTCAAGCCTGGTCCACTATAAAATATGATCATAGCTAACATACTACGGGCCACATCTCTACCTGGTTATTAACTGTCTCCACTAATGATGCCTGAACTGCTCAATACTCCATCTTATACTTACTTCCTTCCTGCTTATCAAACATTTGTTAATATAATACTGCCCATAACCTTCTTACCTGTAATGGATAATTTTTACTCATGGATTTTTTTTTATTTCTCCATAGAATCTATATTTGTTTAGAGTTCTAATTTTTTTTAAAAAGCTTCTATTGTTTGTACGTTGAAAAGATGTTTTAATGTAATTTCCTAATCTACTATTTGCCAATATGATTTAGTTAATGGAATTAATGGCTTTGTGACAAAATTTGTGAATGATATGAAGATAGGTGGGTGGGTAGGTAGTGCTGAGGAAGCAATGCAATTGCAGCAGGACATATACAAATTGGAAGAATGGGCAAAAATATGGCAGATGGAACATAGGGTTGGGAAATGTATAAAAATGCATTTTGGCAAAAGAAACAATAGTATGAACTATCATCTAAATGGGGAGAAGGTTCAAACATCAGAGGTTCGGAGGGATTTTGGGCCTTCATGCAAGACTCCCAAAAGGTTAATTTACAGGTTGAGTCTGTGGTAAAGAAGGCAAATGCAACATTGGCATTTATTTTAAGGGGAATACAATATAAATGCAAGGAAGTGACACTGAGGGTTTATAAGACCATAAGACATAGGAGCAGAATTAGGTCATCTGGCACATTGAGTCTGCTCAATCATGGCTGATCCTTTTTTTCTCCTCCTCAATCCCAGTTCCTGGCCTTCTCCCTGTAACCTTTGATGCTATGTCCAGTCAAGTACCTATCCATCTCTGCCTTAAATACACTCAACGACCTGGCCTCCACAGCTGCATGTCGCAACAAATTCCACAAATTCACCACCCTCTGGCTAAAGAAAATTCTCCACATCTCTGTTTTGAAAGAGCGCCCCTCTATCCTGAGGCTGTGCCCTCTTGTCCTGAACTCTCCCACCATGGGAAACATCCTTTCCACATCCACTCTGTATGGGCCTTTCAACATTCAAAAGTTTTCAATGAGATCCCCCCTCATCCTTTTGAATTCCAGCGAGTATAGATCCAGAACCATCAAACATTCCTCGTATGATAACCATTTTATTCCTGGAATTATCCTTGTGAACCTGCTTACTAGTCAGGAGACTAGTAAAATACTAGTCAGGCCTCACCTGGGAGCATTGTTGACAGATTTGGGATTCCATATCTCAGAGAGGATGTGAGAGAGTCTGGAGAAGTTTCATGAGGATGATTCTGGGATTAACATATGAGGAATGTTTGGCAGCTTTGAGCCCGTACTCATTGGAATTTAGATGAATGCAGGGGGTTGTCATTGAAGTCTACGGAATGTTGAAAGGACTAGGTAGGATGGATGTGGAGAGAATGTATCCTATGGTGGGGGTATCCAGTACTAGAGGTCCCAGCCTCAAAATTGAGGGGTGACCTTTTAGAACGGAGGTAAGGAGGAACTTTTTTTAGCCAGAGAGTAGTGAATCTGTAGTACGCTCTGCAACAGACTTTGGTAGAGGCCATGTCCGTGGGTATATTTAAGGCAGAAGTTGATAGATTCCTGATCAGTCAGGGTATCAAAGGATATTGCAAGAAGGCAGCTGGTGGGGTTGACTGGGATCCGGGATCACCCATGTTGGAATGGCGGAGCAAACTTGATTGGCTGAATGGCCAAGTTCTGCTCCTATGCCTTATGATCTTATGGTCTTGATACATTGCTGACACCCATACACTTGCCCTGAATTAAGTTCAACACTTTCATTGTAGTCATGCCTATGTTTTCCTTGGGTTGCATAGATTCCTTCCTCGAAATGGTCCCTTATCATGAGATCATTAACTAAGCTATTCTCATTACTTAAGATAATACCTAAGAGAGTTTGGTCCCTAGTTGAAAATGTATAATCTGAGGGAATTTGGAAGATATGGGAGATGGTGAAAAATATATCAGTTTGGTTACACAACAGACTTGAAAACTAGGAAAATAAATTTTCTTAGGAAGAACAAAACTAAAAATATAACTCATAGAAACTAGTTGGATGCTTTGTCAGATGCTTCAGATCATATTATATTGCCACAGATTGCTGAAAATGTGTATTGATGCTAGCTGGCTAAAATCCTTTGAACATCAGTTTGGATGTGCCACCTTAATTTCATTTGAAGACAAAGGAAGAACTAAAAAGAATAAATAGATACAGAAATGAATAAAACTAATGAAAATGGATTCAGAGAACTAAATCCAGAAACAATGAAAGAGCTAAATAAATAGCATATAAAATATTTATATTCCACAATTTCATTGTTTGTGTTCTGAATTTCTGTAATAAGGAACACTTCAGTACCATTGAGTACCTCATTAACATAATGAATTGTCTATCTTAAATGTTTGTGACAACTTGGTACTAATGATGAAAATCTATGATTTAATGAGATTTTAGAGTGAGATTATCTTTTTTTGGTTATGGTGAGGTAAGCATTACGATAATCATAAAATGCTGCTACTTTAGCACACTAGGAACAATGACTGCCCAAGGTTCATCATATTTCTTGATCCACATTTTCCAATTATAGATGGATTGCTGCTGTACAATTATGAATTCTCATGCACTTACAGTTGATATGTTTTTAATGGTGAGGAGGCTGAGCAAATAAACCCAATCTGAGGCGAGTCAATTAAAAATTGAATTTGAAGTTGTTCTTTAATGAAGGCAAGCAAATTTAGATGCTTCCATCCCTCTTGCTAATTCATTGCTTGCCATGATTGAAACTTGTTTCACAAAATGTTCCTTTTGAAAAATCTAAACTTGCACAGAACTTAATTGGAGTTTGTTTACATGCTTCATTAATTATTCATTGCTGTAATTTAGCTAAAAGAAATATAACTCCAGGAAATAGGTAAGCATTTTAATGCTGTGAATCACTTTTACACCAGGTCTTTTCAGAACAAATTATCAAAACTGGTCTAAGCTCCTAATTTTCCAAATAAAATCTAATAAGTCCAAATTGGCTAAATTGTATTTTTAGCTTAATGTATGTACTTTAAAGCTATCTAATGGTGAGAATTAATCAGAATTATACACGTTGACTATTGTCAAAATGACTGTTGGCATTTTTCAAATCATTGCAGTAATGCTATAAAATGTACGAATTCAAAGGATGTTTTAACTAATTATTTAAAAGAGATTGCTATCTGAGACAAGTCTGGGCCAATATATTGTTATTTGATGGGGTGACTAGATTGAATTCAGAGATGATAATGATAAATTTCAGATAACTTCTGATGATTTAAAAGTTGATATTATAGCCAAGAATAAAGCATATTTTAATGCCTTTATTTCATTTCCTCAATAAATGGAATTAAAATTGATATCAAGACTTTGAAGTTTAAGGGCTACATTTTTTCATGTACCAAGCCAAAGTGCCTTGTGTACATCAAACTTAATATGATGCAATGTTAAACAAGTTGGTGCACGCTTCTGGACTTGTCATTGTCAGCCATTAGGAAAGAAGGACTTAGAGATATAAGAAATTTTTTAACACTGGCACTGTGAGGAACATTTCTCTTTTGATGAAAGAGGCATTTGAATTCATGCCTGGGAGGGGCACTTGGCTATATTTCAAGATGTCAAAAAATGCAAGCATTCAAGATCAAATTTATATCTTACAGATGTCTGGCAACTTCTTGCCCTTAGTGTTCTTTGCACATGGAAGTATTGTCCAGTGCACGCTGTTCTTCAGAAGTCTGTGAGGCTCTCCAGGCTCCTGTGAGGGCTATGCTAGCCTCATTTTTATACATCGTTGTAACATGCACTCATTGGTTGATAACACTGCCTAGCTGCTGAAAGGGAGTTCATTATTTTGGGATTTGACTCTTTTAAGGATGATTTCCTCACTTCAGGGCTGTGATGAAATATGTCATTAATACGGCAAATTTCACAGAAAAGAACAATAATGTATGTGGGAGACCACTTGGTGCTGTTTTGGAACTGGTATTCATGAATTTTTTCATTCAGTCGTAAGCTTTAAGAAACAGTATTTGGGAGATTGTGAAAACCATTTTAATGTCATAAACCAGGGCAAAAATATTTTTGGAATCAAACAAGGTCTTCAATGATGAATATACTTTAACAATTAAGAACATTTCTTCATGACATATGTAAAGTGGTTTCAATATAAGAGAGTATTCACTTGAAGCCAAAAAGGTTGAAGGAGTGAATTGACTCCTGGTGTTCTGATTTTTCTTTGTGGTAAGATGCAATGAGGTCAAGATTCTTGCAGAACAGAGTGCCCATTGCAATATGTTAATTGTGAGGAACTGTACAGGGGAAGAGAATAAATAGAAATAAATAGTTTGAAAATGATTTTGAGGTGTCAGCAGACTGAAATTAAAGTATGCAGTTACTATCAAGCACTGGAGTGCTGAACAATAACATTAACTGAAAAGTATAACATTAACTCCAAGTATAATCTATTATATTAGACCATAAGATGGAGGAACAGAATTGGGCCATTTGGCTCTTTGAGTCTGTTTTGCCATATCATCATGGCTGATCCATTTTCCCTCTCAGTGCTACTATCCTGCCTTCTTTCCGTAGCCCCTCATACCCTGAATGATCAAGAATCTATCATCCTCTGTCTTAAATATATCTAAAGTCTAATGAATTCCATAGATTCATCACTCTCTGGCTAATGAAATTCCTTGTCATTTCCATTCTAAAAGGATATCCTTCTATTCTGAGGCTGTATCCTCTGGTTTTAGGTATCCCCATCATAGGAAACATCCTCCCCACACCCACTCTAATGAGGCCTTTCAACATTCGTTAGGTTTCAATTAGGTCACCCTCATTCTTCTGAATTCCAGTGAGTCCAGGCCCAGAGACATCAAACGATCCTCATATAATAAGCCTTTCAATCCTGGAATCATTTTTGCGGACCTTCTTTGAATCCTCTTCAATGTCATCATGTCCTTTCTTAGCTAAGGGGACCAGAACTTCTCACAATACTCCAAGTGAGGCCTCACCAGTGCTTTATAAAGCCTCAACATTGCGTCCTTGCTTTTGTATTCTAATCCTCTCTGAACTAATGCTAACATCCCATTGGACTTCCTCACCACAGACTCAACCTGCAAGTTAAATTTTAGGGAATCCTACATGAGGACTCCCAAGTTCCTTTGTACCTCAAATTATTTGAATTTTATTTCCATTTAGAATATAGTCTACTCTTTTATTTCTTGAAACAAAGTTCATGACTATATACTTCCCAATATTGTATTCCATTTGCCACTTCTTTACCCATTTTCCTAATCAGTCTAAGTCATTCTGTACCCTCTCTGCTTCCTCAATGCCACATGGCCCTCCACCTACCTCCATATCATCTGAAAACTTGGGCACAAGGCCATCAATTCCATCATCCAATTCACTGACATAACATGAAAAGAAATCCCAACACAGACCCCAGTGGAACACCACTAGTCAGTACCAGCCCACCAGAAATGTCTCCCTTTATCCCCACTCTTTATGTCCTGACAATCCGCAAATGTTCTGTCTGTGCTACTATTTTTCCCGTAATACCAAGGGCTGCTAACTTGTTAAGTAACCTCATGTTTGGTACTTTGTCAAAGGCCTTCTGAAAATCTAAGTACACACCATCCACTGATGCTCCTTTGTCTACTCTACCTGTAATTTCTTCAAGCAATTCCAACAGATTTGTCAGGCAAGGTTTTTCCTTAAGGAAACCATGCTGAGTGCAGCCTACTTTTCCATGTCCTCTAAGTGCCCTGAAACCACGTCCTTATCAGTTGACTCCAACATCTTCCTGACCACTGAGGTCAGACTAACTGGCCTTAATTTTCCTTTCTTCTGCTTCTCTGCCTTCCTGAAGAGTGGTTTGACATTTGCAATCTTCTAGTCCTCTGGAAACGTGCCAGAATCAACTGATTCTTGAAAGATCAATACTAATGACCCCGCAATCTCTTCAGCCACCTCTTTGAGATCCTCCAACTTCCCACTAATTTTTGCTATATTATATGCCCTTTCTTTTACTTTTATGCTGTCTTCGTCTTGCTTTGTCAGCTATGGTTGCCTCATCTTCCCTTTAGAATATTTATCTTTCAGATGTATCTATCCTGAACCTTCTGAATTGCCCCCAGAAACTCCAGACATTGCTGTCATCCCTGCTAGCATACCCTTCAAATGAACTTTGAGCCAACTCCTCTTTCATGCCACTGTAATTCTCTTTCCACCACTCTCACCTCTCTTTTACACTTTATGTATCTGAAGAAACTTTTTCATATCCTCTTTATAATTATGTATTCCATTTTTACCTTCTTAATTACTTCTTTAGTCACCTTCTGTCGGTTTTAAAACCTTCCCAAACCTCTAATTTCCCACTATTTTCTTCTTCTATTATATCCCCTCTCTTTGGATTTAATGTTGGCTTTGACTTCTTTTTTTAGCCACAGTTATGTCAACTTACCTGTATAATAATACTTCCTTTTTCGGATGTATCTATTCTGCGCCTTTTAAAATGCTCACAGAAATTCCAGCCATTGCTGCTCTGTTCTGCCAATCAATCCTGGCCATCCCCTCTCTCATGGCTCTGTAATTCCCTTTACCTCACTGTAATACTGATACATCTGACTTTATCTTCTCCTCTCAAACTGCATGGTGAATTCTATCACATTGTGATCACTGATTCCTAAAGGTTCCTTTACTTTAATCTCCCTAATCAAATCTGGTTCATTGCACAACACCCAATCCACAATTGTATTTTCCCTATTAATCTTAACCATACGCAGCTCTAAAAAGCCATGTCATAGGCATTCAACACATTCCATCTCTTGGGATCCAGCACCCACCAAATTTTACCAATCAACTTGCATAACAAAATTCCCCATGACTATTGTAACATTGCCCTTTTCACATGCCTTTTCTATTTCCCATCGAAATTTATATCCCATGTCCTGGCTACAGTTGGAGGTTTGTATATAACCCCATCAGGGTCTTTTTACCCTTTCAGTTTCTCCCTGTCCTTTCACCACAGGTCAATTTTGACCCAAGTTACACTTCAACTCATTCTACTGACTGCAGTTGTGCTCTATCATTGGCCTGTCCATCCTCCATCCTCACAGTCGCACTACACACAGCACTAACTTGTACATCAACTGTCTATTCCTTTGCATTATCACTCTTCTTCCCATTCCCTTGCCAGTTTAGCTTAAATCCTCCCCAACAGCTCTAGAAAACCTGTTGGTCAGTTTCAGGAATAACCAGTCCTTTTTGGTGGTATCGGCGATACCTTCCCCAGAAGGGATCACAATGATCCAGAAATCTGACGCTCTGTCTCCTGCCGCAGTTGCTCAGTTACTCATTTATCTGTACTCTCAGTCTATTCCTGCCCTGACCAGCACATGGTACAAGGAGTAATCCAGAGATTACTACCTTGAAGGTCCTGTTCTTCAGTCTCTTCCCTAACACCCTATCCTCACTGTGCAGGACCTCGTCCCCTTTTCTACCCATGTCTTCAATGCCAATGTGCACCATGAGCTTTGTGTGCTCACCCTCCTCTTAAGAATATTTTGTAGCCACTCTGAGACATCCTGAACCTTGCACTTGGAAGCAACATCCCCATCAGGACAACAATTTCACAACCACAGATTATCTTATCCATCCACTAAAGACAGAGTTATCATGTCTTTACCCTGCTGAGCCTTAGATACAGCCAGAGTGCGAATGGTGTGGTTGCTGCTGATTTGCCTTTCTAGGTATACAGCCAAAAGGTTATATCTGTTGCTGAGGGAAATGGCCACAATGGAACCTTGCACTGACAGTTTACACCCCTCACTTCTCCTGCAGGTTACCCATCTACAGTCTGAACACTACAATCTTGGTGTAACCACCTCAGTAAAAATGTCATCTGTTTAGTTTTCAGCCTTCCACATGGTCCGGAGAATATCCAGCTCCAATTCCCTGACTGTGTCAGTGAGGAGCTGAAGTTGGGTGCACTTCCTGTTATCAGGGAGACCAGCAGGTACCCTGAAATCCCACATCTTATGGGAGGAGCATTCTACTACCTGAATTACCATCCCATCTACAACTGTTATAACTCTAACTTCTCAAACATAAGTTCTAACCCACACCTGTTCACATCCATGTCTATTGTGACAAAGTCTGACCACTCTGACACTGTCCCATACCAACAATGATCGCTCCCACAATGCTTACACCTCACTTCTTTTTTTTTATTAGCCGTTACTAAGTTAGTATTAGCCCAAGCACTCTCCTGCTCTACAGGCATCCTGAAAGGCCCCACTCACTTTTAAAACCGGTGCTTCGAAGTCCAGTAGAAACTGTCTTAAATCACTCTGCAAACTCTCACTCTACAGAATATATAAAATGACAAAACATTAAGTGATGTCATGAGTAATATCATTGTAGCTGTCCTCTGAGTTAAATTCAGCAAGAATGTTGACATTTAATAGAAATGGCACCATTTCTTTGTCCAACATTGACACCCATCAATGGAAAATCCAGGTGCGTGCTTTTATAATAATGGTGTCTTAATCAACTGGAATTGCTTTGCTTTCACTTAATAGAATGGTTGGGGAATAATCATAGTTAAAGATCTACAATATATCTACTCAGATTATGGGCAATATAAATTAGGTCAATGCAGGGGACTTGCTCATTTGATTTTAGCACCATTTAGTGTTAAATACAGATAATACTATAACGTTCTGTATCCGATGTATAACTCTATAAAACTGCTTCTGAGAAGATTAATTTATTTGTATTTACAGCCCATTGTAAGTGTTACTTTGACCCATACTCACATTTTATAGCTTCATAGGGCATTGCCATCAGCTCATAGATGACAGAAAATAAAGAGCATCTTATACATAATAATAGTGGATGACGTGCTGAAGATTAATTACACCATGGATTTGAAAAATAGCAAAACTTTGTGATGAAAATACTGTAGAGCCTTTTATTAAACAGTCATAAACTCCACTGTGCTTGAAACCACGTGTATTATTTGTCAGTTTTCCCTGTAATGTAAATTCATTTTATAGGTCTCTCATTAAACTATACAGATGGTGATTTTAATATTTTACCATTTGGGGAGATTGCTACAGCCAATTAGCATGAAAAAAATTGAGCACATTATTCAATATTGAAGCAATATCGTGAGACATTAAAATACTGTATGAAGTCTGTTAAATGATGGGCTAGCATATCACCTTGGTGAAAATTATCGATAGATATAATGCTAGTATTGCAAAGAGAGATAGAAGATACTTCTGAATTACTTGTTCTTTTTTCTCTCAAACTCATCAATAGTAGCTGAAACTGAAATTAGTTCTTATGGGAGCTTGTGTAAAATATGTGCAGAAAGTCATTCTAAAAAGATAGAATCATCAGATCAACAAATTTACCTGCTTGAATCTTACCAAATGTATCATTTGTTGGTATCTGTGAAGTCCCATCTCCCTCGAAACCACTAATGGAACTAATTACCCAGTTGTACCAAAGAGCCAAGTGAAATAAGTAGAAAAGACTATCTTCATGAACTGGAGTACCAGACATAACAAAGACACACTCACCCTATTAAAACCTCTGCCCTTGGGAGCTATGCTGCAGTTGGAGAACTGTTCCATGTTTAGCAACTTTGAATCACATTGAGAGGCCATAAAGATTGGTTCTAGGGATACTGTAATTTAGTCATTAAGGAGTACTGATTTTACCAGGTTTATTGTTTGAGATTCCACTTTGCCCTGGAGATGCTGATGGAAATATGCCTCTTGCTGCAACCAAAGAAATGAAGCTGGACTGTGTTGTCAATGGCACAAAATGTGATGGTGATTGACAACTTGTAAGCCTCATTCTCCTTTTAGTTTTGAGCAGAGAATATCAGTGAGAAAGTGTACCCTGCATGATCAGTCAGGGAAACTCTCTCCTGATTGAGTTGCCTGGGTAATAAATTAATGTGGGCACTTTGAGAAGAAAACAAAGGGACACGAATGGAGGGAAATATGGATCAACAATGAAAGCAAAGGAGAATACTGAGAAATGTTCCAGAGATTTGACAGTGTCTATGAAGAGTGGAAAAAATTGATTCTTTATTTCACCACCCCTTGGTCCCAGGTACCAATCATGATTCTGTTGTGGGTAAAATTCCAATGATGCCTTGGAAAATTATTACATTTATACAAATTTCACAAGCACAGAATCATTAAGATCAGACAAACCCTTTGTTCTTGCCCATTAACAGGCTCGTTTTGTTTAATCAAATAACGTGTCTATTAAAGCAATCTCATATATCATTTAGACATTTTAATAGTCACTCCTTACTATCCCATTTCCTAATCTCACAATGTCTACAACACACTACATTCCAAACACACAACATTCCACAGTACATTAATGTTTACAGATAAGTGATAAAGCCAAAATCTGAAAGAATCCAGCTATCAATCCTGCTTGACAGGCATTCTCAATAACAGTCCTCCAGACCCCACATGCTAAGAGTTCAGAAAGAGTTAAGTTGTCTTCCTACCTGAATGATATTCAATCATTACTCTAAGAATTCCGTATGTTACAAAAGTGAAACATTCTTTAAAAATAAATGTTTAAAGTTGATAACAATAGTTTAAGTTTTTTTTATTAATCTATTTTGTTAGAACTTAAGTCAGATCCGTTCTGCCAAAACGCGTTTTAATTCAAGTTAAAGCAATTAAAACTTGTAAAAATAACAGCTATTTTCAAAAAAACTAATTCCAAAACAAATAATGCAATTTTACAAATTCTTCATTCACAATGTCATATCTGTTGAGTGCTAATTAGTTTAGTTGATTTCATAAATTGATTTAACAAGCTAAATATATAATGTCTACTGCATCACCATATGCATAATAAGATTTATTATAAATATAGTCCCCAAGCTGGTTCTATTCTAAGTAGTATGTATATGCCATCTGATGGTTCGTACAGTCGGCCTTCCTTATCCGCGAATTCCGCATGCGCAAATTCAACCAACCGCGAATTGCGAAAACCCAGAAGTCCTCTTCCAGCACTTGTTGTTCGAGCACGTACAGACTTTTTTTTCTTGTCATTATTCCCTAAACCAGGGGTCAGCAACCTTTACCACTGAAAGAGCCACTTGGACCCGTTTCCCACAGAAAAGAAAACACTGGGAGCCGCAAAACCCGTTTGACATTTAAAATGAAATAACACTGCATACAATGTTTTTTTTGCCTTTATGCTATGTATAAACAAACTATAATGTGTTGCATTTATGAAATTGATGAACTCCTGCAGAGAAAACGAAATTACATTTCTGCATGCAACAAAAACATTTTGAACTCCGAAAAAAAGACGTTGGGTTGAAAGTTACTTTTAAGTAAAATACTCAACGTCTATTTGAGTCCTTCTTGTATTTATGAAAAACGCCGAACTTAAATTTTCCGCCAGCAACAAACCAAAAATAACATCAGCCAGCTGTCAGCCTGAAAAATAAAAGGACTATTTCACTGAACAATGAAAAAATATGAATATACATAAAATAATAGGCAATTAAAATATTTATCATACTTGGTTAATGGGATTTCTGCTCCTGGACCTCAGCGCACAGCGTCTGCACATCAGGGCTGTATGACGTCACCTTCATCTTTACACAGGATCGCAAGCTGTCATCTGTGAGGCGTGCGCGATGTTTGTTTTTAATAAAGTTCATGTTGGAGAACACCTGCTCACATACATATGTGGATCCAAAGATCGACAGGACTCCAAGCGCATACTTTTTCATGTTTACATAAATGTCGGGCATAGCATTCCATGTTTCGAACACAAGTTTGTCCGGTTTTGGAAGGTTTTCAATATCACTCCATTTGTGATTCTGAGCAAGAACGGCCTTCTGACGGGCAACATCTTCAAGGTCTGCTGTCAAGCGTCTAAACTTGGACACCCATATGTCTTTGTCGGCTATGTCGGCCAGTTCCATCTCAAGATCAGGTTGACTCACACCTGCCAATGCAGTCGTATTCAGTAGGGAAGGATCGATGCTTAAGGGAGTGACCGGGAAGGATAATGTGTTTTTTTCCTCTCTGAACTCACAGAAGCGTTTCCCAAACGATGTTTGCATTGCGATGATTGCAGAATGTAAATACTCCGAAATTATCATGTCGTGACCTTGTTTGAACTCTCTCAAATTGGGGAAGTGAGACAAAGTGCCTTTCTGTAAATCTCTGGCAAGCACTGTCAACTTGCGCTCGAATGCCAAGACATCCTCCAACATGTGCAGGGCTGTGCGTCCTTTCCCCTGAAGAGCTGTGTTCAGCGTGTTCAGGTGCGCTGTCATGTCTACCATGAAGTGTAGCTTTTCCAGCCACTCTGGCTGTTCCAGCTCAGGAAAGGTGAGCCCTTTGCTGCCCAGGAAAGTTTTCACTTCTTCCAGACACGCGACAAAGCGTTTCAGCACCTCCCCTTTGGACAGCCACCGGACTTTGTTGTGCAGCAGGAGATCAGAATATGCGCTTTCCAGCTCATCCAGTAACAAACGGAATTGACGGTGATTTAAACTTTTTGCCATTATTTTATTGACAATCTGAATGACAACATCCATTACTTCTGTGCATTCCGGAGGAAATGTTTGAGCGCACAGTGCCTCTTGGTGCAAGATGCAGTGAAAAGTCAGCAGCTTTCTGTCCAGCGACTTCTGCAGTAAAGCCACAAATCCCTTGTGCGTTCCCGTCATATTCGGTGCCCCATCAGTAGCTACTGACACCAGATGGGTGGTCTTTATTCCTTTGGCTCTTAAACAATTCAAGACAGCCTCACAGATGTCCTCCCCCCGTGTTTGGTCTTTTAGAGGTATCAACTCAATCAGTTCTTCCTGTGGCCCGGCAGAGTTTACATACCGGCAGAACAACGCTATTTGTTCAATATCACCTTTGTCTTTAGACTCGTCACAGGCAATCGAGTAGGCCACAGCTGAATTGATGTCTTTAATTTGCTGTCTTGTGATGTCTTCTGCCATTTTTATGGTTCTGTCTTTGACAGTCTTTGCAGAGAGGGGCATATCCCTGATTTTCTGCACAATTTCACTCTTGTTTTTAAAGTCCGTGAATAGATGTTCTGAAATCTTAATGAAAGATTCTTTTATATATTCACCATCTGTAAACTGCTTCCCGTGCCTGACTATTTCCTGAGCGGCAATATAACTGGCGTATGTCGTTGATTTTCCAGACTTCATCCATTTCTGGAAATGATTTTTGCTCAGATCAACCTTCCGCATCAGTTCCGAAACGGCTTTTTTTCTCTCATCTCCATCCGGATATTTTTGAGCAAAGGCTGCGTATTTATTCTGGAAATGCTTTGCGACATTTGACTTTTTGTTGTTTGCTAGTTTCTCATTGCATATTAAGCATACCGGTAAACCAGTCTCGTCAACAGTGAAAGCAAATGAATCTGTCCACGTATCATTAAACGTTCTGTTTTCTTCAGTCACTTTTCTTTTTTTAGAATTCTCCATAGTTGGCTTACCTTGGATCGAAAAATTAAAGAAATCGCGCACTGGCGGGTGTCAGGTATTGGCAGTGGTGACGTATATTAATAGCGATAAAAACACGTTGTAGCGGTGTGCTCACGCAGTCAGTAAACTGCAGTCGAATAACTTTATTCGAACTAAACAGCCTTGCTTTTAAGCCTCCCTCAACCCAGCCCCCATGGACGCAGATGCTGCAAAAGACGCGTACTCACAAACCCCCGTAGGCTATCTCCCTTAGCCGGAATGCTGGCTAATTGTGAGCCGTTTCGGATGTGCCAGGAAATGTGTCGCCACACTTAGATTGTACAAGATCACCATAATCTTCAAATTTAGAATTACATTTCAAAAGCTAACAAACTAACATAAAATACATTTTAATTAAATACTGACCAATTATTTCCCAAAGCCACAGGGAGCCGCAGCACAGAGGTGAAAGAGCCACAAATGGCTCGGGAGCCGCAGGTTGCCGACCCCCGCCCTAAACAATGCAGTATAACAACCATTTTCCATAGCATTTACATTGTATTAGATATTATAAGTAATCTAGAGATGATTTAAAGTATACGGGAGGATGTGAGTGGGTTATGGTGGATCGGGATTGAAAAAAATCTGAAGTTCTCTTATTAAGTAAGTCGGAGCAGATACATCTAGTATTATTTAGCGTCAGTCAAACGTTTGTCTTAGTATATAGTATATATTTTACCTTTCTATGCACTTAAGAGCTTATGTTTCAGCGCCAGGCTCCAGTGACAGACCGCTCTGAACGCCCTCTCCACCATGCAAGGTTGATGTGGAGGATCAGAATCCCAAAACCCAATAATTAAACCACCGCGTTGCTTAGTAATAATTGTAGCTTTCATCGGGGCAGAGCCTTTCTCACATTATCCTTTAAAATTGTTCCGATCATTGACCGAGGTAGCCTAAGGCTTTTACAATGACCAATGGCATTTCACCTCTTTCCGATCGCTTTATTATTTCCACTTTATTTTCAACCGTGTTCGTGATTATTTTCATGAACAGAAACACTGCGGATTCAGATCTCTGCCGCCGGGTCCTAGTGTCCACTGCACTGAGACAGGTTAAATAAGGTCTGGGGTTCCACTGGGTCCAAAGGTCCACCGTATTTAGACAGGTTGAGTAAGAGACGAGCATCCGCGAATTTTGGTATCCATGAGCGGTCCGGTATCCCTCGCGGATAAAGACTGTATTTTCATTATTTGGAAATGCAGTTGTATTCAGAGCAGGATGCTGAATTGGTACTCTTCAGTTCTTAGTGAAATTACAGATCATAATAGAAAATCATGCTCCAGATAGAAATTTGAGATTGTATGCTTATTGAATAGACAAAGCAAGTCAGGAAACCAAACTTCCATCAGTTCTTGCATGATTGTCTCCAAATCATAGCCATTCGTAGGCAAACAAACATCTCTTTATTTTTATTTGGATCAATGGGAATACATTTCAACTATAATAATGAGCAAAGAGCAGAAGACTCTGTTGGGAAGATGAGAATCATAAATATTGAAACTAGTTCTAATTCGCTCTTCTGAAGTTAAAAGGGTCAAAAGAATTGAGTCTATTCGATACTTCAACAGACCTGATTTTCTTACACATCTCACTCCTGCTCATTCTGTGGATGAAGTTTTGTATCTATGTCAAGCAGTACTGACAGGCCTATTTCACAAATAGTGATTTTGTGATAGAGTAGTATGGGCTAGGATTATTCAGAGCTTCCAAATGTATTTCCTGTCAAGAAGCAATAATGGAAAGCCATAAGAGGCCAAAATAACAACAGATGAATCAGCATAATCACCCCTCTTGTATTCAGGGATCACAATGATTTTAACAAAAGGAATGAGCCAACATAATGTCAACATAACATAACATGAGCCAACATAACATAAAGGGAGAAATTCCCATTTTAAAGAAATTTCATTAACCCGCCATTCTTTCACTGCCTTAAAAATCTCATTTGCTCAGAAATGAGATTGCTTGGTATTAGTATTGTCAATCAGGGCATTGAGAATAGGACAGGGGACAAAATAAGCTACACTTGAAATACTTTGTATAGTTTTGGTCACTGGAAAATTGGGACCGGCTGGGTAGGCACCATGGTTGACATAGGCTTGTTTGGCTGAAGGGCTTACAGTATTTCTCTGATGTATGGTTTTATGGTTCTTCGTGCTGTATAATTCAATTTCAATGAAGCATCATTTGAAAAGGAAAATCATGCACTTACTGGAAGTTCCATAAATTTCAATTTTTCTTCTGTTCTCTCTGAGCGCTTGAAACACCATGGTATGGTGGAATTTTGACAAGTACATTGGCGCTTTCTGCTCACTTGCCAACTTGTCACCCCAGCACCAGCTGCTGCAGTACCAAGGCTCTTTCTTCTCCCAACTTCCATGACATAAGTTTTAATTTATCCCAATCTTTTGTCAATTCTTTGATCAATGCCCCATTTATTTATCCTTGCTGTGGTTTCTCCCTAGCAATCCTGGCAGTCAATTTTAATTAACACTCATCTATGATCTGTACTCAGATTGTTAATTTCCACAAATAATTCTGAAATAACAAAGCAAGTTTTTTGAGCAACTAAGGCTTACTCAAAAACACAAACTATCAGTCCACTGTACACTACTCTATTATAGCACCGAGACAGATGCTATTCCAGCCAGTCAATTACTCTTTTAAGGAGCAGCTCATCAATACTCAGTCAATGTTGCACAACACAGAAGTGGATTCTTTGTTCAGGTAAGGCAAACCAAATCGAGTTTATTTTTATATACATAAGTACAGTGGGATAAGTGTACAATGAAAAACAGCATTACAGTTACATGGTTTTATAACCATATAACATGGAGTATAAGTTGGGCATAAATTTTTCAAACATTGAAGGAGACACTGTAAAACCATACAGTAATGCCAACAATAACACTATCAGGGACAAGTACTTTAAACAAGTATTCCAGTCTGTTTACACTTTCATCCCTCTTTGCGTTAGTAACCTTGGTCCCACATCTCTCCAAGAACCCTGCATTCCTAAAACTCCATCTACTTGTGTATTTGTAGTCCATTGTTAGCCATAACTTACACTGTTTCATTACAAGGCTGTAGAAAAACCCACTAAACAACATTTCCCACAACCCATCTCTATACCACGAATGTTATTCTTAAAATTGATTTCTTTAAACATTAAAATCTCTGTCAACATTTCCTACTTTTGATTTGGTCTAGTATTGATCTGATGATCCTTCTGTGAAATATCTTGACATGTCTTGATATGAAGAAATGATGATATTAATTGAAGCTATTAATATTTATGTATTCATTCCTTGTTTCATGAATCCTCATTAAACAAGCTTCCATAATGATAGTTGCAATTAAATTTTTAACAATGTGGTTTTGGTATGAATGTTTTTATTTAAAGCAACACTTTTCTTTTAAATATAAATGCTTCTTTAATGGCAGAAAATTGATACAAATGAAATAAACATTGAACCAAGGATAAAATTCAGCTACACAAAAAATGCTGGAGGAACTCAGCAAGGTCAGTTCTTATTCTGACTTTTCCCCTTCCTTTCCGGTCCTGAGAAAGGGTCTCTGCCCAAAACATTGACATTTCCATAGATGCTGCCTGATCTACTGAGTTTCTCTGAGTTTTGAGTGTGTTGCTTTGGATTTCCAACATCTGAAGGCTTTCTTGAGTTTATGATAAACTTCAGATATGGCTTTTAAAGCTGTGAGTATAAAGTTTGAAGTATAAAGCTGCATTTATTTTCATAGCAATTGGCAGCAATTTAAAGCATAATGTTTAGAACATCCTGAATTTAAAACTAGTAATGTAATTGAGTTTGATTGTTGCAATGGAAGGGATATAGATTTTGACAGGAAAATGTATACGTTTTAAAATTAATGGTAGCATTTTCCAATTCCAAGTAATCTGGTTCAAATTACTGAAAATGACAAAACTGCAAGACTGTTTTATAATTACATTGGAGTACAATAACTAATTGCTTAAAATTACAAATCTTTGAGAAGTGACTAATGATGCAAAGATCTATGGGACTAAAAAAGAACCTTGACTGGCTGTGAGTAGATTAAAGACAGTGCCTACAGTTTAACGTAGAAAAATATGAGGCTCTGCCCTTTTGTGTGAATAGGTTTCCTTGTCTGAACATCATTTAGTTAGCACACAGTTGCAGCAAGTAATTATGAAGATAAAGGAAGCCTTTGATGAAAAAATGAAGAAATACAATGGTAAGAAAGCCTTCCCACAAAAAGGTTTTGACAAAACTACACCTACAGTGCTCTGTATGGTTTTATTTGAGGAGGGATATACTGTGGTTCCAGTCACTTGGGACACACTGGGACTAGTATATTGTGACCCAATTAAGCAGCTGTCCCAATTAACAAAAATTTCATAGAAATAGTTTTCAAAAAAGTATGAAAATGATGAACTACCACTTAAGTGAGTAAGAAATTATGTATTTAAAATACAGAACAAATGAGAACACTGTTAATGCTACTGCAGTATTATAAAACTGTGCATTACTTCCTAATAGTTATTGAAGGAGGAGTTCATCGACTTCTGCGTTCTTTTGCTTGTCTGTAAATCAGCACAGGCATGTAGTGTAGATAATGGACTACTTTCATACAATGCTGTTGACGATTGCATCTTCTAAATTTTCATTTTCCTTGTAGCATTAAGGACAAATCACTGATTTTTGAACACAAGAAACACACAACTGAAGCTGTTTAAAAACTGTTTGCTCTAAACACAATGTAGTGTCTAATGTCTATACAAGTGTATGTGACTGACACTACTTGGAAACTGTTCGGAAACAGTCTCATGTCCCAGTTAAGTGGTATAGTGTCCTGAAGGGAGCCCTGGCTACTTTCTCAATTTGTTCTTGTTCTTTAAGTGTTGTAAATAAGTGGCTCTCCTGACTAATCTATGGTCCAATTCCGAGATAACCTGCAGATGCTGGAAGTCCAGGCAACACACACATAATACTGGAGGAACTCAGCAGGCCAGGAAAAGGCAGCATCTATGGAAAAGAGTAAACAATCGATGTTTCAGGCCAAGATCCTTCATCAGGACTGGAAAATAGAAGATGAGAAGTTAGTACAAGAAGGTGGGGCAAGGTGGGAAGAAGTACAAGATGGTAGGTGATTGGTGAAACCAGGGTGGGGAGGGTGTGAAGTCAAGGGCTGGAGAAGAGGGAATCTGATAAGGGAGGACTGAAGACCATAGAAGAAAGGAAAGAGGAGCACCAGATGGGCAGGTAAGGAGATGAGGTGAGAGAGGGAAATGTGGGAAGAATGAAGGGAGGGGGAAATTTTTGGAAAGTTCGAGAGATCGATGTTAATGCCATCAGGTTGGAGGCTACCCAGACAGAATATAGGGTGTTGCTCCTCCAACCTGTATATAGCCTCATCACCAGAATGGACTGACATGTCAGAATGGGAAGTAGAATTGAAATTGGTGGGCAACAGCAGATTACGTTTCTCTGGCAGACGGAGCCTAGGTGCTCAGTGAAGTGGCCTCACAATCTACGTCACATCTCACCGATATACAGGAGGCCACACCAGGAGCATTATATATAGAAGGTGACCCCAACAGACTCACAGGTGAAGTGTCACTTGACCTGGAAGGACTGTCTATGGTTCTGATTGGTAGTGAGGGAGGAGATGTAGGGGCAGGTATGGCACTTATTCCACTTGTAAGGATAAATACCAGGAGGGAGATCAGTGGGGAGGGATAAATGGACAAGGGAGTTGCATAGAGAGCAATTCCTGCTGAAAGCAGAAAGTGGGGGAAGTTCCCATTCCCATTTTCTGTTTTCCCCCTTTCACTTCATCTCCTAACCTGCCCATCACATCCCTCTGGTTCTCCTTCCCCTTCCCTTTTTTCCATGATCCTCTACCCTCTCCTATCATATTTCTCCTCCTCCAGCCCTTTATCTCTTTCACTTTTCAGCTCCTCAGCTCTGTACTTCACCCGTCCCCCTCTCCCAGTTTTACGAATCACCCACCAACTTGTACTTCTTCCTCCCTTCCCCCCAGCTTCTTGCACTATCTTACATCTTATTTTCTCCAGTCCTGATGAAGAGTCTCGGCCTGAAAATGTAGATAAGTCCCCTAGTCCTGATGGAATGCATCCCAGGGTGCTGAAGGAGTTGGTGGAGGTTATAGTAGACGCGTTGGTAATCATGTGCCAAAATTCTCTAGACTCTGGGCAGGTCCTGGTGGATTGGAAGACAGGAAATGTCACACCGCTCTTTGAAAAAGGATGTAGGCAAAAGACAGGCACCTATAGGCCAGTTAGTTTAACATTTGTAGTTGGGAAAATGCTTGAAGCTGCCACTAAGGAAGAAATAGTGAAACATTTAGAAAGGAGCAGTTCCATTAGACAGACGCAGCATGGATTTAGAAAGGGCAGGTCCTGTTTGACAAACTTACTGGAGTTCATTGAGGATGCAATGAGTGCAGTGGATAGAGGGGAACAGGTAGATGTCGTATACTTGGATCTCCAGAAGGCGTTCGATAAGATGCCACACAAGAGACTTATAAATAAGATACGGATGCATGGAGTCGGAGGAAGTGTATTGGCATGGATAGTGGATTGGTTAACCAATAGAAGGCAGAGAGTTGGTATAAATGTGTGTTTCTCCGGTTGACTGTCAGTGTGAACAGTGGGGTGCTGCAGGGGTTGGTGCTGGGCCCGCAGCTATTTACCGCTTACATTGATGATTTGGAAGAGGTGACTGAGTGTAGCATGACAAAATTTTCTGATGACACTAACCTGAGTGGAAAAGCAAATTGTACAGAGGATGTGGATATAGATAGGTTAAGTGAATGGGCCAAGGTCTGGCAGATGGAATACAATATTGGTAAATGCAAGATTATCCACTCTGGAAGGAATAATAGAAGAGCAGATTATTATTTAAGTGGTAAAAGATTGCAGCATGCTGTTGTGCAGAGGGACATGGGAGTGCTTGTGCATGAATTGCAAAAAGTTTCCTGCAGGTGCAACAGGTTATTAAGAAGGCAAATGGAATATTGGCCTTCATTGCTAGAGGGATTGAATTTAAGAGCAGGGAGGTCATGCTGCAACTATACGGGGTACTGGTGAAACCGCGCTTGGAGTGCTGTGTGCAGTTCTGGTCTCCATACTTGAGGAAGGATGTACTGGCTTTGGAGGCAGTGCAGAGGTGGTTCACCAGGTTGATTCCAGAGATGAAGGGGTTAACCTATGATGAGCGATTGAGTCACCTGGACTATACTCTCTGGAATTCAGATGAATGGGAGGGGATCTTATAGAAACATACAAAATTTTGAAAGGGATAGATACGATAGTAGGAAGGCTGTTTCCATTGGTAGGTGAGACTAGAACCAGGGGACATTGTCTCGAAATTCAGGGGAGAAGATTTAGGATGGAGATGAGAAGAAACTGTTTTTTCCAGAGAGTGGTGAATCTGTGGAATTCTTTGCCCAGGGAAGCAGTTGAGGCTTCTTCACTAAATATATTTAAGATACAGTTAGACAGATTTTTACATAGTAGGAGAATTAAGTTTTATAGGGAAAAGGCAGATAGATAGAGCTGCATTTACAGACAGATCAGCCATGATCTTATTGAATGGCGGGGCAGGCTCAATGGGCTGAATGGCCTACTCCTGCTCCTATTTCTTATGTTCTTAGGTTCTTAAGAAATATCGACTGTTTACCCTTTCCATAGATGCTGATTATCCAGTTCACTGGAAGCCATTGTATTTGCTTTAGAGATAGTGCTGAGCTGGTTCATCGGATTGATTCACGGAGAAAGGGCATTAGCCTATGAGGAAAGGTTGAACAGAATCCGACTATATTGTCTGTTGTTTATAACAATGAGAGGTGAATGCTTGTACGGTTTTGGGGAAGCTTGCCTGTGTGACAAAATTTTCCTGGTACGATAGCTCAATAAGGCAGAGTTTCAGAATAAGTAATTACCAGTTAAAAGGATTGGCAATTTTAAGATTGTCCACACAAGAGAGTTGTCAATGCCATGTCAGTAAGTATATTCAAGATTGAAAAGTATATTTTTTGGTCAAGTGAATCAAGAACTTTGGGGAATGAGCAAGGAAGGAGTGGAGGCCAAAGGACAGATTAGTCACCATCTTATTGATTGACATAACTTGCTTGTTCTACTTTTACTTTTCACAATGTTTTCAATAATACGTACAATTTATTGATATGTGTCTTTAAACCATGTTCATAACTGTAGTCTGTATTCATTAACAGTTGTGCCCAGATATTTCATGTTTCTTATAATCTATAAAAGAATACATTTTTAATTACCAGAAAGTTAAATTCCTTTGAAGCTACAAATTCACTTAGCTAAAACAAAATTCTTTACGTCGGTTTAAGGCACAGCATGTACTGGCTATACCATAAACAAATAACATTTATAACAGTACCCTTCTGATTTACTCTCCCCAAGAGCTTTATTGAAGGTATATTTTGTGAATAAATTTCTAAAATAAACCCCTAGTTGGGGTGTGGTGGTAGTTGGTTGAAGGTAGGCATAACCATAATAAAGCAAAGACAGTACTTGCTTTCCTTAATTCAGTGCTGCAAATGACAAACAATAACTTTGATGAGTTAAATATCATTCATATTAGATGGAATATTTGACAAATTATGAAAGAGGATACAATGCCTACATATTATATCATTGAAATACATAGGTGCATTTGAGTATTATATATATTCAGTGAAAAAGTAGCTGACATTTCTTCTTATTGGAGAACTTTAATGAAACAAGTTAAAGGATATTCTGTGAAGATGGATGAGAATCTTCCGATGAATGAGATGAGCCAATGTATTCTCAATTGGATTAAAGAAGTACATGGTTAAATGTGCAGGAAGGGATTAGAAGCAAAATGTGTCTAAAGCTTTTGAAAAATCCAACAGTGCTACAAAAATTGAACACAGAATCAGGATTAAGAAACATGAGGTTCATTAATGGTTAATTACAATTTTTTTTAGAATTTAAGCAAAGATATCTGTACTTAAAGACTGGCTGTTTAAATTAGTTTTGCATTAATGATGTCAGTTACACACATTACTGAATAGAGAGGTGATTCAAAATAAATGGATTGCAAGACTGAATATGAAACAGTATCGTAGTACAGGAAAAATATCCATCCTTAAATAATATTCACCTTAGTCTTCCTTTTTCCTGCTGATTCTCACCAAAAGGCATCACGTTTGCTGCATTGGCTTCTGATATTTGTAACTAGAAACATCATTCCTTTTTACCTAATCCTTAGATTATAAAAAGACTATCTGGCTATGGAGAAGCAGGATTGAGGCTCATTCTACTCACACTTAAGTAGTAGTGGGGAGGAGAAGATCAAGGTATTTTCAGTAACAGGAATTACGGTGGATTTGTTTCCCCATCCCTCTGGTAAGAGTACAGAGAGCAATCTATTGAATCTACACTGGCCCACTTCCAAGATGAGACAAGAGCAGCACATAGTTCTCCAGGCATAATTTCACTAAGGCCCATAGAAATGCAGTCAGTCGTTTAGTTGTACCCAACACCTTTATCTTACTAATTGTTTTTGTATTTGTATTCCCACTTTTTCTATTTCACAAATGATCATACATTTAGTAGCCTGGGGAAAAATACACATTCAGGATAACAAGTATTTATTTTTGGGGTCTTTTAATTCCTTTATCTGTTTTAGAAGTTTTAATGCAGAAAGAGGGTATAAAAACAAAAATGATGAAATGAATAAAAAAAACAGTTCCCATTGTTACCATCTCAGCTTAATTTCAGACCATACCCTTGTTACGTATGCAGTATGAAAATAAATAAAACAAAATATACAATATGGTAGTGGCAATTTTTGGCTTACACATGCTTAACTTCTGAACACATATAGGCTAGACCCTGAAACGAGTTCACCTTGCTCACTCTAGTAGGCTGATAAGGAAATTCAGGCAACCACGCTATTCCAGCGCTGATCAATTTACTTGTGAAAACCTTTCCTCACCAAACCTGGTAAAAACACCTGAACATTGTTCTCTCTAGAACATGGTAACTCTTTGTTTTACTCCACACGTGCAATATGATGTCACCGTTTTCTCTTAAAGGCACAGGCAGCTATTTTAGCATTACCAAGGTGAATACATAAGTGCACTTTAACGATAAAAAATTGTATTCAATGGTCACCTGGTTGCATACATCTGAGTCAAGGATGAGAGGGCAAAAGTTCAAGCGAAAGGAGTGATTTAAAATCAGAGTGGTAAGTTTTTACACACTGAGGGTTGTGAATAATTGGAAAGAGTTGTCAAAGGATATAATTGTGATATTTTAAAGGTATTTGGAGATACTAGGATAGAAAAGGAGTAGAAGGCTATTGGCCTAATGCAGACAACAGAGGTGAGTGCAGATAGGTATAATCATCAGCAAGAAGAGGGAGGGTGGAAGGCTGGGAGTGTAGGGGCCCGCTTCAGCGCTATACATTTCTAAGATTCTATAGTTCCATCAACAATCCCTGGATATATCAATAAACTAGTTTCTGCTTATCTAAAGAGTATTTTGCTTCCTATTCATAGCATTAAAATGAATAATCTGGCATTGCATCTTTACTTTTGTATTGTCGTCCTTTTAAAATGAATGCTAACATTGTATTTGCTTTTTTAAATAATTACTCAATCTACAAGTTAACTTTTGTAGAATCCTGCACTAGGACTCCTAAGCCTTTTTACATTATTGATTTCTGAATTCTCCCCCCATTTTGAAAAGACCACACTTTTATTCCACAGTGGATGACAATACACTGCCTGAAGCTGTATTCCATTTGCAAGTACTTTGCCCATTCTCCCATCCTACGCGGGGCATTTTACAGACCATCTCCTGCTCCTCCACCTATCTTTGTATTATCTGCAACCTTGGCCACAAATTTTTTAAGTTTAGCACAGAAAAGAACAATTAGTTTATGAATTGTAACCTGACTTTTAATTAATATTATCAGTAAGGAATTTTATAACTTTGATATGTTGTTTTATTTTCTAATTTAATTCTTAAGTGCTTGTATTGCTAATTAATTGTTTCTGTTAAATGGGATTAGATAAATAATGACCACCAAGGGTCATTATTTATCTAATCCCATTTAACAGAAAAAAAATTATATTTTATAGAAGAATTTAAAATAAATTAATTATCGATCAATTGTTCATCAATTAATCACTTGATCAACATTCATCAATTATTGATGGCTGAACCAAATTCCTTCTTAACTCCAATTTTCTTCCTTCTCCCCATACTTCATGCCCTGACTAATCAAGAATCTAACAACCACTGCCTTAAATATACCTAATGATTTGGCTTCTACAAGCCACGAGTGGCAATGATTTCCACAGATTCATCACTGTTTGGCTAAAGAAATTCCTCCTCACCTTCATTGTAAAATGAAATACCTCTATTTTGAGGCTGAGTCCTCTGGTCTTAGACTCCCCCACCATAGGAAGCATCGTCTCCACATCCACTCTATCTAGACCTTTCAACATTTGATTGGTTTCAATGAGTTCACCCTTCATACTTTTGAATTCCAGTGATTAGAGAACAGAGCCATCAAAATGTATTGCATATGACAAGCCTTTCAATTCCAAAATCATTTCCCTCCTTTGAATCTGTTCCAATTTCAGCACATCCTTTCTTAGATAAAACTGCTCATAATTCTTTAAGTAAGGCCTCGCCAGTGCTTTATGAAGTCTGAATATTACATACTTGTTTTATTTTCTAGTCCTCTTGAAATGAATGTTAGCATCATATTTGTTTTCCTCACCACCAACTTCACCAGCAATTTAAACTTTAGGGAATCCTACACGAGGACTCCCAATTTCCCTTACATCTCAGAGTTTTGAAATTTCTTTCCATTTAGGAAAGAATCTACTCTCTTATTTCTTCTACCAAAGTGCATTAACATACACTTCATGACACTGTATTCCATCTGATACTTCTTTGCCCATTGTCCTAATTTTTCTAAGTCCTTCTGTAGCCTCCCTACTTTCTCAAAACTACCTGCCCTATCTTTGTGTCATCCACAGACATACAATGTAAAAAGAAGCAGCCCCAACACGGACCCTGTGGAACACCACATCACCAGCAGCCAACCAGAGAAGGCTCCCTTTATTCCCACTTTTTGCCTCCTGCCATTCAGCTACTGCTTTATCCATGCTTAAAGTCTTTCTTGTAATACAATGTGCTGTTAACTTGTGAAGCAGATTTATGTATGCACCTTGTCAAAGGAGTTCAAAAAATCTAAGTACGCAACATCCACTGAATCTCCTTTGTCTATCCTGCTTGTTATTTCTTCAGAATTCCAACAGATATGACAGGCAATTTTTTCCCATAAGGAAAGCATGCTGACTAAGACCTATTTTATCATGTGCTTCCATGTACCCTGAAGCCACATCCTTAACAATCAACTGCAACATCTTCCCAACCACTGAAGTCTGACTAACTGACCATTAATTTCCTTTCTTCTGCCTCTGTCTCTCAAAGAGATGAGATCTCTGGAACCATGGCAGAAACAATTGATTTTTGAATGATCGCCACTAAACACGATCTCTTAAGCCACCTCTTCCTGAACTTTGTGGTGTACATCCTATGATCCAGGTGACATAGCTACCTTCAGTCCCTTTGTTTTCCCAAGAACCTTCTCCCTAGTATTGGCAACTACGCACACTTCTGCCCCCTGACCTACTTGAACTTCCAGCATATTGCTAGTGCCTTCCATCATGAAGGCTGATACAAAATACTTGTTCAGTTTATTTGCTATTTCCTTGTCCCCCATTACTACCTGAATTGCATCATTTTCCAATAGTCCTATATTTACTCTCACTTCTCTTTTAAACTTTATGTATTTGAAGAAACTTTTGATGTCCTCTTTAATAGTATTGGCTAGCTTAACTTTTTATTCCATATTTTCTTTCTTTGTGATTTTTTAAGTTGCCTCATTTTGTTTTTTAAAAACTTCCAAGACCTCTATCTTACCACTAACTTTTGCTCTATTATATTCCTTCTCATAGGCTTTTATGTTGGCTTTGACTTCTCCTGTCAGCCATTGTTGTGGCATCCTGCCTTTAGAATACTTCTTTCTTTTTGGGATGTATCTATCCTGTGCTTTCCAAATTGCTCCCAGAAATTCCAACTATTGCTGATTTGCCATCATCCCTGTCAGTGTTTTCTCAAATTCATTTTAGCCAACTCATCTCTCATGCCTCCTTAATTCCCTTTACTCCACTGTAATACTGATGCATCTGACTTTAGCTTCTCCTTCTCAAATTGCAGGGTGAATCCTAGCATATTATGATCACTGGCTCATAAGTGCTCCTTTACTTTAAGGTCTCTAATCAATTCTTGTTCATTGCACAACACCCAATCCAAAGTAGCTGATCCCCTAGTGGGCTCAATCACATCACAAGCTGCCCTAAAAACCTTATCATAGGCATTCCAGAAATCCCCCCTCTGATATTAGTTTTACTTCTTCATACTTTTTGTAAGCTTGTGACCTTCAGAGGCATTCTCAATCATTCAGTTTCAGTAACGTCCTCTCCATTTCAATCCAGCAGGTAACATTTCCAAATTTGATTCCAACATGACTTCAGCACAGTCTACAATAAAACGCCTATTTGTTTATGCAACTTTGAGTTGGGCGGGGCATTCCAGCTGACATACCTATTCTTTGAGGCCACATGCTCAGAGATACTGTGTGATGTAGAGGGTCGTGTTAATGAGAATGAAACTTGCTTCCCGGAAGATTGCTACATTTGGGTCCACAAGGCAAGGAATATCCTGGTCCAGGGCCAGAATGGTAGTGACAAGATATTGAAGCAGAAGTAAGGTTAGTAAAATTATTCAACACACAAGGCTACATGAGTTCTGAGGCTGGGCATCTGTCCTCTTGAAAAGATAATGTGGATATCTGAGCTGAAGGAGATCCTTTTATGATCTGTTTGGACAGAGTAGAGGTAGTAAGTTTACTTTTGTATGGAAACCAGGGGCCAACATCGTAATAATAATATTGCCACCAAGAAGCTGAATAATAAATTGAAAATCTTGCTCAGAGGATGTTAGTAGTGTGAAACATCTTGTGTGGTTGAAGAAATTTAGTGCCTCTGCACCAAACACGTAGTGACAATAATATCAATGGACTCTGACATTGGTGTCTGGGTGGGAAGAAATGACAGGCAAGGAGATGATGGAGGAAATTGCTGACATGCTTTATGCATGACTTAGTGCAGGGGTCAGCAACCTTTACCACTGAAAGAGCCACTTGGACCCGTTTCCCACAGAAAAGAAAACACTGGGAGCCGCAAAACCCGTTTGACATTTAAAATGAAATAACACTGCATACAACGTTTTCTTTTGCCTTTATGCTATGTATAAACAAACTATAATGTGTTGCATTTATGAAATTGATGAACTCCTGCAGAGAAAACGAAATTACATTTCTGCATGCAACAAAAACATTCTGAACTCCGAAAAAAAGACGTTGGGTTAAAGGTTACTTTTAAGTAAAATACTCAATGTCTATTTGAGTCCTTCTTGTGTTTATGAAAAACGCCAAACTTAAATTTGCCGCCAGCAGCAAACCAAAAATAACGTCAGCCAGCTGTCAACCTGAAAAATAAAAGGACTATTTCACTGAACAATGAAAACATATGAATATATGTAAAATAATAGGCAATTAAAATATTTATCATACTTGGTCAGGTTGACTCACACCTGACAATGCAGTTGTATTCAGTAGGGATGGATCGATGCTTAGGGGAGTGACCGGGAAGGATAATGTGTTTTTTTCCTCTCTGAACTCACAGAAGTGTTTCCCAAACGATGTTTGCATTGCGATGATTGCAGAATGTAAATACTCCGAATTTATCATGTCGTGACCTTGTTTGAACTCTCTCAAATTGGGGAAGTGAGACAATGTGCGTTTCTGTAAATCTCTGGCAAGCACTGTCAACTTGCGCTCGAATGCCAAAACATCCTCCAACATGTGTAGGGCTGTACGTCCTTACCCCTGAAGAGCTGTGTTCAGCGTGTTCAGGTGCGCTGTCATGTCTACCATGAAGTGTAGCTTTTCCAGCCACTCTGGCTGTTCCAGCTCAGGAAAGGTGAGCCCTTTGCTGCCCAGGAAAGTTTTCACTTCTTCCAGACACGCGACAAAGCGTTTCAGCACCTCCCCTCTGGACAGCCAGCGATAAAAACACGTTGTAGCGGTGTGCTACACGCAGTCAGTAAACTGCAGTCAAAGATAGCTTTATTCGAACTAAACAGCCTTGCTTTTAAGCCTCCCTCAACCCGCCCCCCCCATGGGCGCGGATGCTGCAAAAGACACGTACTCATAAACCCCCGTAGGCTATCTCCCTTAGCCTGAACGCTGGCTAATTGTGAGCCGGTTCGGATGTGTCAGGAAATGGGTCGCCACAACGTCTTATTTAGATTGTACAAGATCACCATAATCTTCAAATTTAGAATTACATTTCAAAAACTAACAAACTAACATAAAATACATTTTAATTAAATACTGACCATTTATTTCCCAAAGCAACAGGGACCCGCAGCACAGACGTAAAAGAGCCACATGTGGCTCCGGAGCCGCGGGTTGCCGACCCCCGACTTAGTGAATCACAGAGAGGAAAGTTGAGTGCCTGAGAGCTGGGGTGAGACAGTAGACTCTGGGTAAGGAGCAACACTGCCGTGCCTCAGTCTCAAGGCGAACAGCAGAAGCAGGTGGATCTGGCAATTCACATTTAGTTTCAACTGTCTAAAGTCTGGTTCCTGGTTGTTAAACCCAAGTGGCTCTTAAGCATTAAATGGGTTTTTTGAAAATGAACTGATCAGAAATATGAGAGAAAATAATTTGCAAAGCTTTGAAAAATGAGTTGGGAGTTGGGACTGAAGGAATTACTCTGCTCAGAGCCAGCACAGTTTTGATTGGCCTGAAAGCAATATTCCAGATGTGGCCCAACCACTATTCTATAAAGTTGCAACATAACCTCCTGCCTATTGAACTTAATGCTTCAAATAATAAAGCCATTCATGTCATATGGCTTCCTTACCATGGGCAACCAATTTCAGGGAGCTACAGACTTGAACCCCAAGATCCCTCCTAACATCAAAATATTAAGGGCCTAAAATGTTGCCATTGACTGTACTCACTCCTTTTACATTTGATCTCCCAAAATATAACACGTTGTACTTGCCCAGATAGAGCTCCATCTGCTATTTCTCTGTCCATATCTACATATCTACTGACCTACATCCCACTGTATCCTTTGGCAATCTTCAACACCATCCAAGCTACATCAATCATTGTATTATCAGCTAACTTACAAATTCCATCCATGTTCTCATACAAGACACTTACATGTATCCCTGAATAGATCCCTGTAGAATGCCACTAATCACAGACCTCCAGCCAGATTAAGACACATTGCCTCTACTCCCTGTCTCCTATGTGCAAGGCAGTTGTGATTACATGTGGCCAGCTCACCATGGATTCCATTCATCTTCACCTTCTTGATGAGCTTACCTTATCAAATGACTTACTAAAATCCATGCAGACAACATCCACAGCTTCATCAACCACCTTGTTCACCTCCTCAAAAAATTAAATCAAGTTAGTACAACACGATTTACTCCTCACTAAGCCATGCTGACTGTCCCTAATTAGGCCATGGTTTTCTCTGAGAACGCTCTCCAATAGCTCCCCTACCACTGATGTGAAACTCTCCAACCTACAATTTCCAGAATTTATCCCTATTTCCTTTCAAGTTCTTTGCACATGAACTGTTCATAACCCGTACAGTTTGCAGATTGGAAATACAGCTGTAGAGGACACCTGCAGCCTTACAGCAGCTGGCAAATACAGTCTCCTAAGTGTTTATTTGTCTGTGTGGCTGAACACGTTGGGCATTCGTAAGGTGTGGCGGGCGTGTATAAATAAAATTTCCTAAAATAATTCTTCATGAGCATTTTGAATGTTTACAAGGGATGTATTCTCTGTTGACCTGTTCCATACATCCTCTAACTAATGAACTATAAAGTCTGTGATCAGCAGGAGTCTATATTACTCTGGCTTTCAAATTATGAGGCTGGCCAGTAAATTGCAGAAATTGAACAATCTAATTTTTTAAAAGATTTGATTTTGGCTGGATACACAACTTTGTCCCAGGATTTATATTCTGTTAGTAAGGCTTCTATATTTTGATCCTTTATTCTCTTTGCCTCATTATGCCTCTACCTTCTGATGTCAACCCCACAACTATGCCTGACATGGAAGCACCACTCCCCTCTCCCCAACCTCCAACTACAAAATGTCCTATCCCGCAGATTACTTGAAGGCATAATTCCCTGATCCCAAAGTCCACTCCAAACCTAACCCTGCTGTTATATGACAATCTATATGAATCACCTAAGTTGCCACATTACATCTTCTAGGCCAATAACTTTCCAAATGTTTAATTGCCCAGATGATATGACATATTGGTAGTTTTGTCTGTCTCCTCACTTTCTCAATCAGTATATACCGCTTCCTGTCAAACAGTGGGTAGCTCTAATCTCTGCGGGACAGGACCATGGATAGGAAGTTATTTCATTAGCAGATTTAAAAGTATGCAGATAGAGAAGGCTGGATATGCACCAGGAGCTGATAAGTAATCAAGGGGTCCCATTAGCTCACTAACTACAATCAGAGCTGAGAGGTAAGATAACAACAGTAATCAGGAACTCAGTCATTAGAGAGATAGAAAGGTGCTTCAAAGTGCGAGGGTACTATGTTACTTCCCTGCTTCCGAGGATTAACAATGGCACAGGACAGCTGCAGAGCATCTCGAAGGGAGAGGGTGAAGATGTAAAAGTTGTGGTCCACATGATAAAAGTAAATGGAAGAATATAATCCTGTATGAAGATTTTAGGAAACTAGGGATGAGATTAAAAAGCAGGAATTTAAAGGTTATTAATCTCAGGTGTATCTCAAATGTTGTAAAGGAACAAGTACATAACTTTGAGATTAGAGCAATGGAATGAAGAGCTGGAAAAAGGGTGGGAGGGATTAAGATTTCTGATATATCAGGTCCATTTCTGGAGCAGGTGGGACCTGTACCTGCACCAGTTAGACAGTGCAATATGCCTTTTGGGGAGGAGTTGGTCAGTTGGTATATGGGTTGCTGGTGCTCAAGGGGGCTGGTTTAAATTAGCTTGGCAATGTTTGAGTCCAGAGAGCAGAAGTGGAAGAAAACTAGAAGAGAAAATTAATAAGCAAAATATATAGGCAAAGGAAAGACTGGCAAGCTGCCAAGTAGATCAAAGTATGGAAAAATATTAAAAAGCCAAACTTAGAGCCTTTATATGTAAATACACACTACAGCTGCAACAAGGAAGAAAACATTATGCTGTGATCTAATTATAATTACAAAATACGACCACGAGCAGGGAACTAAATATTCTAGCCTATTCAAGGATTAGAGAGGATAAAGGAAAAATGAGGAGGTTGGCAATCGAATTGAGGAATGGCATCATTGTTGATGTTAGAAAAACATTGGGTTGGAAATTTGTGGTATGGAATTATAATCAGGTTGGATGGAGCTCAGAAGCAATAGAGATCAGAAAGCATTGGTGGAAGTTATTCATTGCTCTCTGAATGGTAGTTGTGATATAAGGAAAAGCATAGTGAGGAAATGAAAGATGCATATAACAGGATGGACAAAGTAATATGGGAGTAATAGCAATTCACATATAGTCTGGAAATATACTAATACGATAGAAAAGGAATTTCTAAAAGTTCAAAGGAAATATATATTTTTGATTATTGGATACAGCGCAGAGTAGGCCATTCTGGCCCTTCAAGACATGCCACCTAGCAATCCCCAATTTACTCCTAGCTTAATCATGAGACAATTTACAATGACCAATTACTCTATCAACCAGTATGTCTTTAGACTCTGGGAGGAAACCGGAGCACCCAAAGGAAACCCACGTGGTCACATGGAGAAAATACGTACTCCTTACAGGCAGCAATGGGAATTGAATGTGGTTACCTGTACTGTAGAGTGATACATTAGAAATCTAAACCCTTCCCACCATTTCTCCAGCTCTGCATTCAATTGCTGTACAGTACAACATTGTGCTATCCAGTGTATATTATCAATGTACATATATGCCACCATAGACAAAGCTGAGATTCATTTTCTTGTAGGCATACTCATAATAGAATCAATGAAAGACCAAACCAACAAGGCAGACAACCAGTGTGCGAAAGACAACGAACTGTGCAAATACAAAAGAAAGAGAAAAAAAAATGATAAACAGATGAGCAATAGATATTAAGAACATGAGAGGAGATTCCTTAGAAGTGAGTCCATTAGTTGTAGGAACAGTTATGTGATGGGCAGGTGAAGTTGAGTGAAGTTTCGAGATCAGTATGTTCAGGAACTGTTGAGCAAGCAGATCATTTGGCAATGAGAAAGGTTAATTTACACTCTTGTTGGAAAGAAAATACGGCAATAGTGATCATAATGTGATGAACTAGGAAAGATATTAAAGGGTACAACAATGGACAACACAGACATTAAGAGCTTTTACTAATATATGAAAAGAAAAGACTAGTTACCCGAAATGTAGATTCTTTCCATATTGTGGACTATAGAATAAATATTTTGTGTTGGCTTCACAGTGGAAGACACAAAGATACCCAGAAATAATAGAGCATCGAGGCTCCACTGTAAATGAAGGAATAAACAAAATACTATCAGGGAGGTTAATGAATCTGAAAACTGAGAAATCAAAAGGACCTGATGAGTGATATCCCTAAGTTTTGGAAAGTTGGCTATTGAGATTGTGGATATTCTAGTTGTCATCTTCCAAAATTCTATTTATTCTGGAATGACTCCAGCAGACTGGTAGGTAGAAAATATAAGAGGAAGGAAAGAGAAAGGGATCTAATAAGCCTGTTGTTGATGGGAAAAGTTTTTAAATCCAGAAAGATTCAAGATTATTTATTATCATTCTTCAGTACACGAGTATAAAAGAAAATTGAATAATTATTACTCTGTGTTCGATGCAAAAAGAAATACACATACTCAGTAAATAAAAATGTAAAAACAATCCCATAACCACAATGTTGAGTGTGACCATATATAAATAAAACTAGTTTATATCCATAGCTAGCTTATATTCATAGGGCTGTGGAGAGGATGGCTGATGTAGATGTAATGCTGATGGGGTTGGGTGGGTTAATGGGTGGAAGTGGAAGTGACAAGCCTGACAACTTGGGGGAAGTAACTGTTTTTGAGTCTAGTGGTCCGAGCGTGGATGCTCTGTAGTGTCTTCCCTGATGGGAGTAGGCCAAACAGTGCATAAGCAGGGTGTGTGGGATACTTCATGATATTGCTGTCCTTTCACCAGCACTTTTCTGTATATATGCCCTTGATGGTGGGTAGGCTGGTGCCAGTAATGTGTTGGGCAGTTTTAACAACCCATTGTAGAGGCCTCCTGTCTGCCCCAATGCAGCTTCTGTACCTCACAGTGATGCAGCAAGTTTCAATTGTGCACCTGTAGGACACCGTGAGTGTTGAAGTGCATAATCCAGCCTCCTCAGAAAATAGAGGCGTTGTTGAGCTTTCTTGATCATGGAAGATGTGTTCTGGGACTGTAAGAGGTTGTCCAAGAAAGACACACCCAGGAGTTAGAAATTACTCACAGTTTCAAATGTTGAGCCTCTGATGTGAAGAAGGGTGAAAGTGGCATGGGCTTTCCTGGAGTCGATAATCTTCTTCTTTGTTTTGTTGACATTGAGGAAGAGGTTATTTGCCTAGCAGCTGGCCTTGAGTTCTTCCATCTCCTCTCTAGGACACTTGGGAAGTAGTAATACTGAAACACAGAATTAGCATAAATTTATGGCAGGGAATTTCTAAGAGGATTGGTTAGCAAATAGGAAGCAAAGAATGAGATGAAACAGATACTCTTGTGTTGATTGGATGTAACAGGTAGGACATAAAGATTGGTGCTTGGGCTAATTTACAGTCTATATCAATAACCTAGCTGAAAAGTATATTGGTGCTATTCCCTTGTTTGCTCTGACACAAAACAAAGTAGAAATATTAGTGGTGATGATGCTAAGTAGCTCTTAGAGGTGGTAAGAGTAGATACGTTAAATGCATGGGCAGCAAGATGGATGATGGAATAAGATGCACAAAACTGTGAGGTTATTCACTTCGGTAGAAAATTTGTTTTAAATCACGCAATATTGGGTCATGTTCTGGGCTGTAAGCAGAAGAAGCTTTTTCATTGGAAGGGTAATGTTACCTCTTTGAATTTGGACCTTGGTGGGATGAGGAGACTCGGAGACCCTATCATTGATTGCATTCAAAACAAATTACAACAGATTTCTGGATATTTAAGAATCTAAGAGTTATGACATTTAGGCCGGAAAATAGTATTTGATGTGAAAAAAGTATTTATGATTTTGTGGAAAGTCACTGTGGACTTGAAAGGATTTCTCCCTTACATGTGCTCTAACTCTATATCCAGCTATAGTTTTCACACTATTGGCTAGCAGCTCTGCTTTCTCTCAGTTTATGTACAGCTTTCTTTTTCTCAGTTTTAGTCCAATGCTTTGTCAAAATGTAGCCCTCAGCTAGCTTCTAATTCTGTGTATACCATTGTTTTTTGTCAGATACCAGTACACACACACACTTTATCTCCCACTCCCACTGTCTGTTTGCTCTCCAAATGTCTTTCCCTGGCACTGCTGTTTTAGTTGGGATTTAGTTCAATACACAATAGAGAACGGATCTTGTATTAATGAAATATGAATTAAGCAGAAAAGTAAATTGCAAAGATTTGAACTTGAACTCTGAACACAAGATTATTTCTGCATTAGACACAAAGCCCGTGTAGCTATTTCAGTAAAACCCCTAAATTGATTAGGATTCTGCCTTGAAATAAACCAAAATTCAGAAATGACTTGAAATAGTTACACGTCTTCAAACAACATCTTTAATGATCCATGCTGTATTCAATTAATATTCCATCTGAAATTTCAATTCAAATTTTATTAGATAAGCTGTTAAAACCATAGAAAAAATTGGGACTAATGATGTTTCTACAGCTAGTTTGGGATGATTCCAGAAAAATATTTTTCCTGTAATTCATCAGAGGGTCATCAGAGAAATCAGTGAAGTTAAATTTGACATGAGAATCCCTTGGAAATTCTCATGTCAAATTTAACTTCATTGATTTGCTAATGGATTTTCTCAAGCTAATGGAAAATCCATTGTCTTTTCTTTAAAAGAGCCAAACTTGCAGTGTTCAAGTTGGATTATGCAAAGCTTTTCTGTAAGTATCTTCCAAGAAAGATTTGCACCTTCATTAACTGTAAGTATATTGCCAGAAATCAAGTAGAGAGCACATAAAATATAAATATCTTAACAGTAACCTTAACAGTATTAATGTGCATAGGTGAATTGAGGTCCAAGTTCATAACTCCCAGAAAGAAGGCATATGATGTGCTTTGCTTTATTAGTTGAGGAAACAATTTCAAGATTTGCAAGTTATGTTGCAGTTTTATAAAACTTTCGTTAGGCTGCATCTGAAATATTGCATTCAGTTCTGGTTTGTGCTTTGGAGAGAGTGCAGAAGGAGTTTATCAGAATGAGCACAGATTAGAGGGCATGTGCTGTAAAAGGGGGTTGGACAAACTTGGGTTGCATTCTCTGGAGTGGTGGGGGCTGAGAGGAGATCTAATATAGGTTTATATATTTATGAGAGGCATAGAAAGATTAAATTACTGATACCTTTTTCCCATGGGTTGGTGGTGAAGGCAAACACAACAGAGACATTCAAGAGGCTCTCTGCAAGAATTGGAAGATAATGGACATTGTGTAGGCCATAGGGATTAGGTTAGTTAACTGCTAATTTAATTAGTTCAGCATGACATCATGGGCCAAAAAGCCTCTTCCTGTGTGGTGTTCTATATTCAATAACGGACACTATATATTAAGGGAACTATTTTTGTTCTTGTATTTCCAATATAAATGTTATACTTTAGACCACCAATTTTTGAAATGGAACTTGCTCTTATAATTTTTAACTTTTGTTACGAATTCCCGTAACTGGATCACTTACCAGCAAAGATAGAGAGGTCCGTTGAAGTCTGATGGTACTATTTTTAAAAGTATTTATTGATAAAGGGCACAAAAATAAGATTAATGCAAACATACAGATAATATACGTCATCAATACTAAATCTAGCGTGCGGGTATAATAATAATCAATAAGAAATCGTTCTATCGTTGTCTAGGGGATAATGTATTGTCCGATGGAAAGATAACTGTCACTATCAGTTTGCTCAAGCTGCAGCGTTGTTGGGTTTAAAAACGATGTGGTTTAACTTGCCCCATGTCTTTTATGATGCCAATCCGTTGAGTCAGGGAAGCGGGCTTCCCCGTTGTTAGCTAAAAGCTGTCTTCCGTTAGTTCCAGCCATGGAATCGAACGCACGTGGCTTCCTTCAGATGACTTCCTGCTGTTACGTGGTCGCTTAATGTTTCTTCTGGTGCGTCTAGAGGGGTTGTTCCCCAGACCCTCTTTTATACTTCCTCACGGGGTCTCCGATGTCAATCAGGTTGGGATGATGCAATCCCTCAACCAGCCCACTCTGAGGGGCTTCAATGAATGGTACAGTACTCAATACACAACTTGGTCTTCCGGAGACAATGGCCATGTCCCGTAGCTTTACATCACCAGGGAAATGAGGCATTTTGCACATCCCACTCTCATTTCCTGGGCCCCTTGACCCAACCCATCGGTGATCTTGCGATTCTCACAAAGGAGGGGGCTACGGACGTAACACCTTATAACATTCAATATTGTTACAAGTGTTTAAGAGAGGAGTGATAGGATAGGCAAGAAGGAATTGAACCACAATATTAAAAAGAAATTTGATATTTTCTAAAGGAGATAAATTCAAAGACTGGTGATTCAGAAAATAAATTGGATAAAAATAGTTCTGTAGACCTATTTGATTTCATGGTTTTCGAATAAGGGTATAAATTTTCTGAATCCGAATATCCTTCCTGTCAATCTATTCATCAAGCCTTGTGTGACACTGTAAGAGTTCTCAATTTGAGTAAATTGAGAATAGGGATGAAGCCTCATTGGATCAGGCCTCAGCCTCAAATTTATGCTGAACAATAAACTGATTTTTTAATGGACAAAATTGTATTTATGCATGTAATAAATTCAACAATGGCATCATGGAATCACTTCAATGAACAATATCTACCCTAATCTTTGTGCACTGAGCTACTGAGGACTTTTCATCGCCTCTAATGGCATTCACCCGTCATAACATCTGACACATAAGGATGAATGGATCACAGAAATTTTGGACTGTGACTTTCATACCAATTCTCTGGGCTATGTATCTTAGAGGTTTTCACTATACCCAAGCAATTCAAACAAGATTCAAAATAATAAAATCAAACTGTACTCCATGAAACCCTTCTAAACATGCTATTCAGCCATTAGGATTCTCTGAATATTGCATTTCTTGCTCTCATATTTCCAATTTAATCCAGTTTTCTTACCTAAAGCACAATGACTTTAAGGCCAGAAACATTTGGATTATCCTTCTCTAATAGGTTCAGCACAGCTGTGGTCAGATGGTGAGTATTGTCTGAAAGAAAGAGGTTGATCAATAATTCCATTTCTCAATTTACAACCTTTTGTTCTTCTAAGGCAATAGATCTGGACATGCACTAAATTTGTGTTCTTAGGGTTATAGTTTTCAATTTTACTGTAAAATTGGACTGGGTGACAAGAAAGCGTAATATTTCATTCACATCTGCAATATTAATCTTTGTTTATTTAATATATAAAATTAGTAAAGCTGACCAAGATCTTCAAAAAATATCTGCAAGTCTTCCAAACTGCTGATAATTCAAGAACATTGGAAGTTAAAGTCCAATAGCATTTGGAAAAATGTAGCTTTACAAACATTTTGTTGCTTAAAGAGAAAGCACACAAAACATTGCACCACTAAGGTAGCATAGTGGTTAGCCCAATATTATTATCATGCAAGCAAGCTGGGTTAATTTCTGGCACTATCTGTAAGGAGTTTGTACCTTCTCCCATGACAGGATAAGTTTGCTCTGGATGCTCTGGTTTCCTCCCACATTCCAACGACGTATGGATTAGTAGGTTAATTTGCCATATTGGTGTAATTGGGCAATGCAGGTTCATTGGGCTGGAAGGGCCTGTTACTGTGTTGTATCTCTAAATTTAAAAAAATTATATCAAAGAAAATAAAAGTTTCTTTGTGCTTAATGAGTGGAACTAAAATTTTGTCAGTCAGAGAAGCAGAAGACATTTTCTCAGTCCGGTTCTGTCCCATACTTTCCATCAACATTTCCAACAACACTCTGCTGTTTTAGTTGATTAAAGCCGCATGGCCAAGCCCTGCAACAACCTAGTCAGGAAGCTACTGAGTTTTGTTGACAGTTCCGTGATGAGCTTCTCTCACCTGCCAGCAACATGTACATCAGAACACATAGGCACAAACTTGTTGGCAGACAATAATTAATAGTTTCTAAATGATATAAAGATTTAATAACATTTAAAATAACACCTTGATTTTCATGGCAAAACAGGTGACATATTTCAATTTTTATCTTTCTTCCCCAGCTATGTCATGAGAGAGACACACTTAAGCATGTTCACATAGCCTAATATGTTACACAAGATCTTAGGTCCATGCAGGTCCTACCTAATGTGGTCAAGGAAGCTAATGTCTGCCAAGCTGTTCCTTCCTGCCTACGAATGGAGACAATTGAGTATACAAGTAGTAAGGGTGGAAGCAGCCACATTCCAGAAAATCAAGACCAAATTGTATTATTTACCTAAAATTATTATGATTAAAGTTGGATGCTAAATTGATAAGAAAAGGATCTGCTCTAAGATCTCTGAACACAATCAGCATAGACTGTCGAGATGTTATCACTGGTTACATCTATTCACTGAATGTCTATGCATACATCATCCACGTCAATTATATTAAGAATACATTACCTTATTAAATTTATGAAATGCTTGCAGTTAGAGTAGACATTCCTCAATTGCAAGAGGAAGTCAAAATAATTTGTCAGTTTGATTTACAAAGCAGAAAGCAAACTTAAACTTAAAACTATGCTCCCTTATGATGGCAGGGAATTACAATGCAATCATTGCTTCTGAAATCTGAGTTTGATCCTGACCTCTGTTGCTGTCTGTGTGGAGCTTGCATGTTCTCCAAGTAAACTTATGAGCTTCTACCATGGCAGACAATGACACATGCGTTTAGGTTAATTGTTTGCAGTAAATTACCCTTTAGTGCAGGTAATTGGCACCAGAATCAAAGAAGATGTTGGACAGAGTAAGGTGCAGTCTATAGAAAAACAATTGGGCTTGAATTGGACTGTCAGGTTGCTCTCTAGCATTTGACATAGACTAAACGGAAACCTTCTGTGCCACACTAAGTAAATAATAAATAAATCGTTGCAATCAATCAGAAGGGTGGTTAATGTTCGCAAAGTTGAAACAAATTTAGATGAGCAGTTTGGCAGAACTGAAGTAAGAAATAGGTGTATTATGTATTTTTTGGGAAAGGTGGAAAGCAAACACAAGTTTTAAAGATTGTTTAGAATGGCCTGTAAACTACTTAAGTAAAATAAAAGAAGCAAATCAGTGAGGCATACTGAAATACAACTATGAAAAGTTAGATTTGGAGTCTCTCGTTATAAAATTGTAGGTATTTAGATATGATTAGGACACTATTTTCCACGTGTATTTAAGTAATAAACGTTAAGAAATTGATCATGCTTTTTCCTGTGAATTATAAGAGGCAGCCATTCTTTAAAACTTACCTTTCATTGCATTCTTTTATGGAATGTTAACAAATGAATATTTGAGGTGCACAAAGACTCCAGCAATGACCATTGATTTGCTGAATTCTGTTGTTTTGTTTGTCCTGTTTATTGCTTTGCTACTTCGTTGTTTTCAAAATAAATTATACTGCAGATGTACTTCATTTAAGCAAAAGTATAGCTGCACTGTTTTATTTTTGAAGTATGAATTTCTCCAATTAAATTAATTAGTGTATGTACATTGATGCCTTGTATAACAGTCTGTGAAATGGAGACATCACTTCTTCCCTTATTAGGCAGAGGGAGAGCCTATGGTATGTTGACTTACTGGGTGAACAAGTAGTCTTTGGGGTACTGCAAGTCTGTGCCTTTATTGATGCTTTGCTGCTGCTTGTGCGTGGGGGGGGGGGTTTCTTTGGGATTCTAACATTTAACTGTCATTGATTCTTTAGGGCACTCCTCTTTGTGGATGTTTGCGAAGAAAAAGCATTTCAGGATGTATATTGTATACATTTGTTTGACATTTAATGTACCTATTGAAACATTCACTGAGTATGAATTGGTACATGGCCACTGGTAGCAGTAACTTTGACCATAAGACCATAAAACAAAGGAGCAGAATTAGGCCATTTGGCCCAAAGGGTCTCCTCTGCCATTCAATCATGGCTGATCCTTTTGTTTTTCCTTCCTCAGCCCCACATCCCAGCCTTCTCTCCATCACCTCTGATGCCATATCAAATCAGGAGCCTATCAAGCTCTGGCTTAAATACACCCAATGACCTGGCCTCCACAACTGTCTGTGGTAACAAATTCACCAAAGAAATTTCTCATCATTTCTGTTTTAAATGGCTGCTCCTCTATCCTGAGGCTGTGCCCTTTTGTCCTTGACTCCCCCACCATGGGAAACATTCTTTCCACATCTACTCTGTCTAGGCCTTTCAGCATTAGAAAGGATTCAATGAGAACCCCCTGCCTCCTTCTAAATTCCAGCAAGTACGGACCCAAAGCGAACAAATGTTTCTCATAAGATAACGCTTCATTACTGGAATCCTCTTTGTGAACCTCCTCAGAAGCCTCTCCAATGCCAGCACATCCTTTCTTAGATGAGAAGCCCAAAACTGTTCACAATACTCAAGGTGAGGCCTCAACAGTGCCTTATAAAGACTCAGCATCACATCCCTACTCTTGTATTATAGACCTCTTGAAATGAATGCTAACATTGCATTTGCCTTCCTTGCCAGTGACCCACCTGCAAGTTAACCTTTAAGGTGTTCTGCACAAGGACTCCCAAGTCACATTGCATCTCAGATATTTTGATTTTCTCCCCATTTAGAAAATAGACTGCACATTTATTTTTTCTACCATACTACATGACCATTCATTTTCCAACATTGTTTTTCATTTGCCACGTTCTTGTCTATTCTCCTAATCTCTTACTGCAGCTTCCCTGTTTCCTCAACACTACCTGCTCCTCCATCAACCTTCGTACCATGTGCAAACTTGGCAACAAAGCTATCAATTCCATCATCCAAATCATTGACATGCACAGCTGGCCCTCCTTATCCGCGATTTCCACATGCACAAATTCAACCAACCGCTAATCGTGAAAACCCAGAAGTGCTGTTCCAGCACTTGTTGTTCGAGCATGTACAGACTTTTTTTTCTTGTAATTATTCCCTAAACAACGCAGTATAACAACTAGTTTACATAGCATTTACATTGTATTAGGTATTATAAGTAATCTAGAGATGATTTAAAGTATATGGGAGGATGTGCGTGGCTTATCGTGGATCGGGACCCAAAAAAATCGGAAGTTCTCTTACTGAGTAAGTCGGAACAGGTACATCTAGTATTATTTAGCGTTAGTTACTGAAACGTTTGTCTTAGTATATAGTATATAATTTACCTTTCTATGCGTATAAAATGCATCACTGTGAGTTTACTCAGATTAAATTCCTCATCCAAATTTTCAGCTAATCTATGTCCTCTATACTCTTAGACAAATTTCTTCCCAATCCATATGGCACCAATTTTTTGTCATCTGCAAACTTGCGCCCATCATACTTCCCACATTCGCTTGCAAGTCTTCAGGATATATCATAAGCAACAAAGGTCCAAACACCGATCTCTGTATGCACTGCTGATCATGAACTTCCAATCATCAAAATATCCCTCCAGCAGTACCGTCTGCCTCCTATCACCGAATGTTTTGGATGCCATTTGCCTTCTTGCATTTGATCCCATTTAGCTCAGCCTCCTAGACTAGCCTACCTTGAAGAACAATGTCTATTGTTCTGTATTTATTAGTCTTTTTAGTTACCTCCCCACAAATTTGCTCACATTAGTAAGAAAGGATGTGCTCCTCACAAAGCCTTGTTGACTATTTCTGATTAGCCTCCATATTTCCAAATATTCAGCAATTCTTCTCACTGAACATTTCATCTATCTTACTGAAGTTTTTGTTAGGGTTGTGCAAGCTCTCATTGAAGATATCGCCCAATAGCAAGGAAATTACAAACCAGTAACTACCAAATTGTTCCCAGAAGTCTAGGAGTTTGCAATCTGTCAGCATCAGGAGGACATCTAAAGATTCCATCAAAGTTGTCATAAAAGGGGTTTGGGAGGCCTTAAGCCCATGATAAGTAATTGGTCATTGATGGTGCTGCCTTGATTAAGAGATGATGATCTGGAGTTGGGCAGCTCATAGAATTGTTTGGTATATACACTTTTTTCAGGAAGGGAAGCCCGGAGGAAAGGCACCTTCATGGGATACTGCCTGAGTCAGTGGTGGAGGCAGATACACTAGCGAAGTTTAAGAGACTACTAGACAGGTATATGGAGGAATTTAAGGTGGGAGGGCTTATGTGGGAGGCAGGGTTTGAGGGTCGGCAGAACATTGTGGGCTGAAGGGCCTGTAATGTGCTGTTCGATTCTCTGTTCTATGTTGTACGTCTTATCCACAAGAATGAGTTAGCGTGATGTTTCAGCAACTGTTCTGTTGGTTAATTGAATATATCAAAATTCCACAACTCAGTTTAATGCTGAACCAGTACACTGTGGCTATTGGTGCATATATCCAAAACTTGACAGCTATATATGAAGCAAAGAAGGAAAAGAACCAGCTATAGAAACAAATGAAGGTTCATGCCCACCTCAAAATCCATAACCTTCAGATGATAGATGGAAAGAGTGCAATAAGTGTAGCAGTTCACTGATGGTTGTAACTTGTACTGATTCTTCCATGCTGATATAAGAACCCATGGCTAACATAGCTAAGAACCAACATACTGAAAGTCAAGGACAGATGTGAATTCAACAAGAAAAAGAAGTTGCCAGCACCCACAGGAAGAGGTACTTTGAAGAGCCCCTCGCCCATCATTCTCTCTTTGATGCAAGGATCCTTAATTCTGTCCCACAGCAAATTGTGGTACAAGCCTTATTGTCTCCTTATTATTTGAGAAGACCATATGCCAACTGAAAAATGACAAGGCCTCAGAAACAAAGAGCATTCCTACTCGAGTTCCAAGCTTGACATACTTAAGGCATAAACTCATGCTTTCATGTTCTAGGTCTGGGAAGGAAGGATACCAAAGAACCTTGCAGGTTAAATTTATGACTATACTCAAGGTAGGACTGTAATCCAAATGGTAATCCCACAGTCCATCACAAGGAAAGTCATCAATGGGCTTCACATCTGTAGTTCCCAGTAGCCAAAGACATGCTCCCTAAGACATGATATGGACTCTTTCAATTAAAAGGCACAATGGAGCTGGTCTGATCTGCATGTCAACTAAAAGAAATGCAGGGAACATCAACCATTGCTTCCTTTGACACCACAATTGCCTCTACTTTTGTCAATCAAGATGAAATGTAGAGCATCCTGTTCAAATTTGTCTGCCTGTAGAAATTCATCTTACACCTGTAACATGAAGCCATGATATTAACCAGTTGATCTACAATAGACCCAGGATCAGTGCAAACTGGTGTCAAGTAACGTTACATCATCCTCCCTACACTTTACTAAGTCTTTTACGCCACAATGCCCTACCCACTCTAGCTGCATGAAGGGAAGAGCTTTATCAAGACTTAAACCTGGCAAAAAAAAACCATGGCTGATTTACTCATCAATAATGATCCCTGCTCTCACCTAGTTTCTCAGATGTGATTTTCTTACAGCAGGTATATCCAAAGCACAGCAAGGTATAATTGATGCTCTGTCCACAATATCCTCCAAATGCTTTGACAGGATTAGTAAGCCAATGTTAGTGCACTTGCTCAGGCTAATATACCAATGTTGAAGCTCTAATAACACTTGCTAAGCCTCAATGGACATTGTTCACATTTCAACACCAAACTCCCAAAACAAGTATTCTCTCGCAAGCACCACCATGGCAAGCAAATGTAAGGCAAACAAAGGAAGGAATTCAGTAGCCTCAGAAATGTGTAATATCTTCACTGAATAATGTGAATTCTTAGTCCATGACCACTCAAACTGGAGAGCAGATATCTGGTAGTGTAAACTGCAACATTAACATACTAGCCCCTAAGCTACCTCTAACCTACTCCAACAGGCAACTCCTTTTCTTTTGGATCCCTCAATGACCCATCAGTGGAAGTTCAAAATAAATTTATTATCAATATACACCTATGCACCACATACAACCCTAAGATAAATTTTCTTGCGGGCATACTCAATAAATCCATAATAGAATCAATGAAAATCAGCACCAACTTGAGCATTCAACCAGTGTGCAAAAGTAACAAGCTATGTAAATATAAACAGAAAGAAATAATAATAACAATAATTAAATAGGCAGTAAATATAGAGAACATAAGATGAAGAGTCCTTGAAATGTTGTGGGAATGGTTCAGTGATGGGGCATGTAGAGTTGAATGAAGTAATCCTCTTGGTTCAGGAGCCTGATGGTTGAGAGGTAATAACTGTTCCTGAACCTGATGGCCTGAGTCCTGAGGGTCCTATATCTTCTTCCTCATGGCAGCAGCAAGAAGAGAGCATGACATGGGTGGCAGGGATCCCTAACGATGGATACTGCTTTTCTGTGACAATGCTTTGTGTAGATGTGCTTAATGGTGGGGTAGAGCTTACACATGATGGACTAGGCCGAATCAACCACTCTTTTCCATTCAAGGGCATTGGTGTTTCCATATGGGCTCTGATGCACCCAGACAGTGTACTCTCCACCTCTAGAAGTTTGTAAAAGTTTTAGAAGTCAAGCCAAATCTTCGCAAATTCTGAAGGAGGTAGAGGCACTGCCGTGTTTTCAACGTAAGTGGACTTGCATGCTGGGCCCAGGTTAGGTCCTCCGAAATGATAACGCTGAGGAATTTAAAGCAGCTGACCCTCTTCACCTCTGATCCTCCTATGAGGACTGGCTCTTGGCCCTCTAGTTTCCTCCTCCTGAAGTTCATAATCCGCTCCTTGGTCTTGCTGACTTTGTGTAAGAGGTTGTTGTTGTGCCACTACTTTTCAATCAACTTCCTGTATGCTGATTCGTCACCACCTTTGATTTGGCCTATTGCACTGGTGTCCTCAGTAAACTTGAATATGGCATTGGAGCTGTGCTTAGCCACACAGTCATCAGTGTAAAGCAAGTAGAGCTGGAATCTAAGCACACAACTTTGTGGTGTACCTGTGCCGATGGAGATTGTACAGTAGATTGTTGCCAATCCAAACTGACTAGGGTTTGCAAGTGAGGAGATTGAGTGTCCAATTGTAAAGGAGGTATTGAGCCAGTTTCTAGAAGCTTATTGATTAGTTTTGAGAAGATAATGTTTTTGAATGCTGAGCTGTAGTCGATAACGAGGATCCTGATCTATGCACCTTTGCTATCCAAATGTTCCAGGGTTGAGTGAAGAGCGAAAGAAATAGCACCTACTGTGGACCAGTTGCTCTGATGGGAAAACTGGAGCAGATCCAAGTCTCTTTTCAGGCAGGAGTTGATAAGTTTCATCACCAACCTCTCAAAACACTTCATCACTGTGGATATAAGTGTTTCTGGATTATAGCTATTGAGGCATGTTACCTCAGAGTCTGAAGTCACAGGGTCATTGGCAGACTTTGGGCGTTCGCAATGATTCTTTCATGTTTTGACGATCAAAGCAAGCATAGAAGGTGCTGAGTTCATCTAGAAGTGAAGCCCTATTGTCATCTATGTCACTTCATTTTGCTTTATAAGAGGTGATAGCATTCAAGCTCTGCCAAAACTGGTGAGTATCCTTCATTGATTCAAGTTTAGTCTGGAATTGCCACTTCACCCATGAGATGGCTTTCCGGAGATCGCATCTTGATCTTTTGTAATTTTCTTGGTCACCGCACTTGAATGCCTCTTATGTGGCCCTCAGCAGAGTGTGGATCTCATGGTACATCCAGGGCTTCTGGTTGGGGAAGACTCTGAATGATTTTGTGGGGATACATTCATCTATAGTTGTTTTAATATAGTCTGTGACAACCATAGCCTATTCATCCAGATCCTCAAATGAGTCCTTGAACACAGCCCAGTCCACTGACTGCAACCAATGCTATAGCCACTCCACTGCCTCCTGCATCCACCTCTGTTGTCCTAATCTCTGCATCTTTGCTCTTTAGCCTCTGCCTTCATGCAGGGAGGAGAAGGAAAGTCATGTGATCAGTTACTGAAATGCAGGCTGGGCATGGAATGGTAGACATTTCCTATCCTAGTATAAAAATGGTCTAGTGTGTAGACCGCTGTTGCTACAGGTTATAATTGGGCATGATTTTCTTCAAACAAGCCCGGTTGAAATCTCCAATTTTGATTTGAACTGCGTGAGGATAGACGGTTACTTGTATTTGGCATCGTGCAGAATCTCAAGTGCTTGATTAAAGTCAGTTGCTGGTGGTATGAAACCTATGCTCTGGATTATGGAGGAGAACTCCCTTGGATAATCACCACAGTGGAGCACCACCGAGAATTTATCATAAAACACACACTTCAATCAGATCCCATAGAAATAAACTGAAAGCCAGTTGGTCTTTACATAAGAAAAAGATGAAAAATAAAGACGTATTGGACAATACAATTTCTTACCAGTCCATTCTCCCTACCCAAGTAGTTTGCATTGGCTCTTGTTTATTTCCTTTTCCTGTGAGATGGCATTCACTTCACAGGGAGCTGGTGTAGGTTTGATGAGAAGGAGGTCTTCCTTTCTAATGCAGTTCTGTGCTTCCATAAATTGCAAACCTAATTAGTAGGTCTTAATTGCAAATCCAAGTCTCCTCTCTCTCTATCAATATTCTTGCAAACACCAGTGGATGGGTAGATTAAAAGTACATATATTACATATTGTGTCATCATTTCGATTTAAACCATCATTTAGAAAAGATATTGCACTTGTTTTCTTTGGGATGTTGAGCATCAGCATAACCAAACACCATATTTTACTCATTTAATGTGGGAATCCTGAATTTATCTTGCACAAAACAGAGCTTAAGGGATATTAGATGAATTGAAAGTGTTTGTGATAAAATAATATGTTAAACAAGAGAGATCACCTTATAGAATAAGATCAGTTCCAAAAAATGACCTGAGAATAGATGGGTTGGGGTGGGGTAACAGTAGTAAGATGGGGAAATTGCACACATGATATCAGGGCATAGGAGTGTGCAGATGACTGAGGTATTCAGTCTGCTGAGAAATTTTTTATGCCTACTTGCCATTTTATGAGTGTTTCCACAGAAACTACTGTTATCTACTGTTCACTGACCTGTATCATAGCAATCACTCCGTATCTTTTATTGTCTAAGTCTGAAATGTCTGCCGCAGTCTTTCTCTGTGCTGTAGTTTAAATCCTCACCAATACATGGATACCTCAGCAATAAATAAATAATTCTATCCTTATTATATTTGGCTCAATTCAGTTGAAATTATTTGTAAACATATCCTATTCTAGAGGTTGTTAGTGCCCAGGGGATTTGAAATCCATCCTCTATATCATTGATGTTTCTAATAATCATATTCTTATTTAGCAGAGTTCAACAAGAAAAAATCTTGTATCATTTGGGTACATTTTATTGCTGCCTCTAATAAATCAGAGTAAGGAATGAGACATGACTATGATTGTATACCTCCTGAGTATCAGCTTATGTTGGTTGTTGTAGTTCACTGTTACAAATGTCATTCCTACAAGAGTTATCTTTTCTCCAGCAGAAGTTCTTAGTTTCATATCTGCAGGCCTCAGTTCAATATCTTTGAATTGCCACTGAAACTCACTTTGTGGAATGACTGAAATAGCCAGGCGAGTGTCCAGTTCCATTTTAATTTGCCATTCACTTCTGGTGTAGGCTGTATTGCTTGTCTCTTGTTAATTTTTACATTGAAAATCTTAAGACTACTCAGTCCTGTGTCATTCTCATCAGATTCTTCTTCAACAGCATGCAGGTTAGTGCCCTGTTTTGAAACTACAATGACTTTTTAACTTCTTTTCTTTTAGTGCAGTCCATTTATTTTTGTCTGTCTGACATGCTCAATGTATGTGTCCTACTTCAATGCTTTTTCTGTAAGTTTTGCCTTTAAGTCCTCATTGATCTGATGTTACTGAGCCCCTGCCACAATAGTAACACAATTAGTTTGCCCAAGCAAGCTTCTGTTTAGAAGTTGCAATTTTTGTTCATGCTCACTATCATTGCTGACTGCAACTTACCGGTAATTGTCTGTGTCTGCTGTTTACACTGATACAGCTATTTCAACTGCTCTTCTAAATTTAAGTTGTGCTTCCATTAGAATTCATTTTTGAAATACATTGTCAGCACTGTTATGTTTTATAAACCCCAAAACTAATCGAAATAAAAAGACGGGAGAGCCAGGGAAAACTTCTGTACTTTGTATTTACTTTAAGCGAGATGCACGCATATCATGTGGTAGCGTCATGATGTATACTAATTACGTACTTTTATATTTAACCTGTAAGTAATTATTTAAATAAACAAAGTATGCTTAATCAACAACGTATTTATAATATTACTCAAACATTGCTGGAATATTAAATGCACATCTTTTAGAGTGAAAACTGATACAAAATACTTAATCAGTTTGTCCCCACTTTACTTGTTCCCTGTTGCTAACTTCTCCAGTGTAATTTCCCAGTGATCCAAAATCTCTTCCCATCTTTTGCTTTTTGTATATCTGAAGAACAACTTTTGGTATCCTCTAGCTACCTTTGTTTTGCATCTTTTCTCTCCTTATTGTTTTTGTAATTGCCTTCTGCTGGTCCTTAAAAGCTTCCCAGTCCTCTAGCTTCCTGCTAGTTTTTGCAGTATTGTATGCCCTCTCTTTTGCTTTTATGTTGTCTTTGACTTCCCATGTTAGTCATAGTTCCCTCATCCTCTCTTTAGAATGTTTCGTCTTTGGGATAAACTGATCATACATCTTCTGAATTGTTCCCAGAAACTCCAGTTAGTGCTCTACTGTCATCCTTGCTAGTATTTCCATCTTGTCAAATTTTTCCAGCTTCTCTCTCGTGCCTCTTAGAACCCTTTACTCAACTGTAATACCGATACATCCAATTTTAGTTCTGTAATCAAAATTGGTTAATTACACAACACAAATAGTAATTGTCTTTTCCCTATTGGGCTTGACAAGCTGTTCTAAAAGCTATCTCTTAGGTATTCCATCAATTCCTTCTCTTGGGATCCAGCACCAACCTGAATTTTCTAATCTACTGCATATTAAAATCCCCCACAATGGGGATTTAAGGAAATATTAGACTTGGCAAGTGTGTGTTATGGATTCACCAGAGGTATCCTGTGCTACAGTTGCACAGCAATTAGCACCTCACTATTACAGCTTGTGGCGTAACAAAGTTCAGAGTCCAATTCCGCCGCCGTTCTGTATGAAGTCTCTGTACATCCCCCCTGAGGAATGCATACATATTCTCCAGGTCGTCTCCTTTCCTCTCACAGTCCAAAGTCATACTGGGTAGATTAATTGGTCTTGTAAATTAGCCCATGATTAGCTTAGGGTCAATCAAGTTTGTGGAGGGGGGGTGGGGGTTGCGGAGGCAGCATGACTTTAAGGGCCAGAAGGGCCTACTCCGCACTGAATCACTAAATAAATAAAATAAATCCCAGGGATAAAAGAATTATATTTCAAAGTTGAGTTTATTTTTCCTATGTAAGATTATTAAAGATATCAAGAAAAAGAGCTGGATAAAAATCAGCTGCAAACTAATTGAATAGCAGAACAGGTTTAAAGGTCTGAATAGCCATTTACTATTCTTATTTTCCAAGATAAATAAATGCTATTCCAATGGATTGGAATTTACATTCATTTATGATTTATGGTACAACTACTGTTGACTAGTTTAGAAAATAACAACAGAAGCTATTATAAAAATTATAAGAAGAAATCAGTGGTCATTGCATAATTTCTAGAATTATACTGACAAATGAGTTGGTAGGTTGCTCATGAAAACACTCTGTTGCGAACAGAAGCATAATCAGGATACAGCTACCATTCATTATTCAAATGTTTCCATACTCTTCAGCAATACAAAAATGCATATTTAAAGTATTCAACATTAAAGAATGGTGCATCCGTTCACATTTTTACCTACTAATAATTTTCCTTTATATTTTACATAATTTACTCTGTTCATACAACCTGTAATTACAAAAACATAGAGCATCTGTGCCTGAGCAGAGAAAAAGATGTTTTTATCATGAGTGATTTTATTCCAGTATTCAAAATTTGATGCTAGTATATTTAGTATAACATTTCCCACACTAAACCAAGAAACTTCAAGCTGACTTTATTAAATAATCAAAGAACCTTAAAAAATAATGTCATTGACCATTTCTGCGCATCTCCTCAACAAACCTATTTCTCTAGAACTTTTCCTGGATAAGCAATCCAGAAAATAATAAAACTTCCACCAAGACATACTTGTCACAAACAAGAGAATATCTGCAGATGTTGGAAATCCAAGCAACTCACACAAAATCCTGGAGGAACTCAGCAGGCCATTGCATGTTTACTCATGCAATCAGCATTACCTTATGTCAATAAATATAGCACAGAGACTTCACAATTATCTTTTAGACAGCACAAAAGCAGATGATATTTGAATGTTAATTAGTAAGGCAAGGTGAAGTAATATGTTTAATATCCTCCATAACATTTTTAGAAAAGTGAGGGAGATACAAGGAATCTAATTAACAGCATAAAAAGATGAGGCTTCAATGAATAATTGGCATGTTATATATCTAAAAGTCTACTGAACCTGTGGACCTTTATTGCAAGCATGATGAAGAATAGCTTTGATTTTGCCTAAAGTTTGCCAGTACTCGAATGTGCATGACACACCAGTTGAGGATAAGTATTAACAGTAGCAGTCAGTAAATCTGTGACCTGCAAGAGTTAGTTCAGAGGCCCAATCATTCAAATATCATGACGAGGGAACCCATCGAACAAGACAGAATTGAAAATTGCATTTAGAGCCAATGGTCTGTTTGACTCTGGGGTTGAATGGGAGGCATGAAAGAAATGAATTGTTCATTAATCACAATTCCATGTGGCATTATTTTGAAATATAGAACTAAGCTAAAGTACAATCATGGTCACAAGTACTAGAATTAAGCTCTTATCAAGCAAATGAGAATCAAAATTCAAAGCATTATTCACTGAAAAAATATTTTATTTGCAGTCTTTTCAACTGATACTGGAAAGAAACACATCATATCTTATTGCTAATTTTAAGGTTGTACGGATTTTTGGGTTATTTAATGTTGTTTCACAAAATTCATACCTAGAAAAATGTAACAGCGGAATGTAGAAAATTGATTCTTTTAAGGAGTCTGTTTTGCAGGATTTGGCAAATACTCCAGATCCATGGTTTGATATCAAGGTATTGCTATTAGCTGGGGTTCATAAAAAATAATAATAGTGCATAAGTTTAACTTAATTTTACTGGAAATGGCCTAGGCATTCTCTTGCACTGATAACTTTCTTGCCTGTGTGAAATATTTCTGGCTCTCTGTGATTTACCAAAAGTTTGACTGTATTTACTGATTGTACTTGTGGTGCATTTCTCTAGATCAGATTATATCTTTTGTCTGTATGACTGCCAAGCATAGGCAATGCTTATCTTATGAAATGCAGTACGTGTTTTGGTGATGGTTATGAAAAACCGAAGTTGGCCTTACTCTGAGAGGGACCCCGCCTCATTGTTATTTTACTGGGGCCTGGTATTACCTGTGGTGTCCGGGATATCAAGACATTCACATTCCAGATTTGCTACTTCATTACGGTCCTCTTTTGTCGATCATGTACACAAGTCCCATAGATGCTGTCTGGTCTGCTGAGTTCTGCCAGCAGTTTGTGTTATTTACAGGAATTTCTACTTTCTCCCTTTGGCCACATAGGTTTTCCATGGGGCTTCAGTTTTCTCCCATATCCCAAGATGCTTGATTGGCAACTGTAAATTACCCATATTGTAGATGGGTGGCAAGAGCAAACAGGGGAACTGATGGGCATTTTGCACACCACAGTTCCTGAGAGGATATTGGTTTGCAAAGAGGAAGAGAGGGTTTAAGAGAAGCAAGCAGGGCGGTCGACACATTTCATATGCCAAAGGAGACATTGGATTCTGCAGAGGGAGAGAGAGTTTAAAAAAGGCAAATGGCAGCAGCCAGCATATTTTGTGCACCACAGTTCCGAAGAAGACTTTGGATTGTGAATAATTAAGCACTTGGCAATACCAAATAAAAAGATATAAATGACGCAGCCATTGTGTGAGTGGTGTAATTTTAGGCGGGGGTGGATTTGAGGCTCATCGAGGCTTTGGCGAGAAGAGGCATAGGTCGCATTTAGAACAGTGAGGATACCAGGCAGGAGAGTGGAATGCTCCTTTTGTGGCATGTGGAAAGGCAGTGAGACCTCAAGAGTCTAATGGACAGCGTTTAAGGAGTTAGAGTTGGAACTGGAACTGGATGATCATTTGGAAGGCGGGGTTGATAAACAGCATGTTCAGGAAATATGGTCACCCAAGGTGTAGGACACAGGTAACTGATGATCCCATAGAACAATCAAAGCCTGAATCACCCCCACCTTCGCAGAAGCAGCATCAAAGGCATTGACCCCCCCCACCCCTTCCTGCGCCAGCAGAAGCACCAAACCACACCCCACTCTCCCCCCACCATGCAAACTGCAGCAGGATCACAAAAGAGTCCATTTAATCTGAGTCAATCAATGTACAATTCACGAGCCAGCACTTCATTATCCCAGACAAGCTCCCTTTCTAGTGAAAGGGACAGAGATTGCTCTTGCAACAACAGGAGTGATGAGCAACAACTCACTGTTTCAATCTTCTGCATTGCTTTCCCAAGTACCTCCATCTCACGGATCAACAGTCAGTCCCTCCCCCTCCCCCTCTCTCTTCCTCTCGCGCTCTCTCTCTCTCTTTCTCTCACACACATTCATGTTTATATATGCCATCTTCCGACAGCAGCCACTGATTAGCAAACACACTGCGTCTGCGTCTCAATGCTTCAGTCTCCCACGATGCCTCAATTGCTGAAGTTGGTGAGAAACTGAGTTACCCATCGTGCCACTCCCTGACTGCTGACCTCCCAGCCCTGAGGGCACACATCTTCTTGGCTGTTCCTGGAGATAGTAAAGTGCTAGACTGCACAGTTGGTCTGAAGATCCAGTGCTTGCGAAGAACCATGGTTTGAACTGCTGATCACGAACTATAATATAATCACAACTACCTAGAAAGGAAAAGGAAGACATCAAATGAAGAGAAACAAACTGTTTCGTGGACAAACTGGGAGAAATCACCTGGGTCATCAGAATCCGCTGGTGCCATCTTTCCTTGCTCCTCCTCCCAAGAAATAGGAAGATCATACAACTTAACATGTGGCTAAGGAGATGGTGCAGGAGGGAGGGCATCAGATTTTTGGATTGCTCGACTCCCTTGCAGGGAAGGTGGGACCTGCACAGAAGGAATAGTTAGTCTCAGAACTGGAGAGGTCTAATATCCTAGTGGGAAGATTCATTAGTGCTATACAGGAGTAGGGTTGGGGATAAACTGGAGTTGCAGGGCGATCACCGGAATAGATAGTAAAGTGGTTGTGGAGAAAGATGCTGTTAAGCCTACATACAAAGTCAGGAATCAAAAGGTCAAGCGTGCAAGGTCTAATGTTATGAGCTGCATATATTTCAATGCTAGGAGTATTGTAAGAAAGGCAGATGTGCGTAGGGCTTGGATCAGTGGGTACAATTATGAGATTTTAGACATAGTGAGATTTTGTTGCAGGAGGGCAGGACTTGTTACTCAGTATTCCAGGAATTCATTGTTTTAGATGTGATAGAGCAGGAGTGATTTAAGGAGGAGGGGTGGCATTACTAAACAGAGAATATATCATGGCAGTGCTCAGACTGAACAGACTGGCTAACTCATTTATGGATAGAACTGAGGAATAGGAAAGGTATGATCACCTTAATGGGGTTATATTATAGACCACCCAACAGTCTGCGGGATTTAGAAGAGCAGATTTGTGGAGAGATAGCAGACTGTTGCAAGAAACAAAAGGTTGTGATGGTAGGTGATTTTAACTTGCCACATATTGATGAGGAATCCCAGACCTTAAAAGGGCTGGATGCAAAAGAGCTTGTCAACTGTATTCAGGGAAGTTTCCTTAATCTGTGTATCAAAGTCCCAACTAGAGAGAGTGAGACAAGGCAGGTGACCAAAGTTTGTGTATGAGAAATCTTTGCATCTAGTGATTATAATGTCATTAGTTTCAAGGTAATTATGGAAAATAATAGGTCTGGTCCTCAGGTTGAGATTCTAAATTGGAGATGGTATCAGAAAGGATCCAACAAGTGTGTATTGAGGCAGGTTGTTTTCTAGCAAAGGTGCACTTGGTAAGGAGGAAGCCTTCAAAAGAGAAAGAGTTTCTTTGTTCCTGTCAGAATAAAAGGCAAGAATCACAGGTTTAGAGAACCTTGACATTTGAGAGATTTGAGACCCAGATTACACAAAGGAAGGAAGTGTATAGCAGTTATAGGAACAAATGAGTACTTGAGTGTAAGAATTTGAAGGCCTTCTGCAGATACACATAGAACAAAAGGACAGCAAGAGATGAAATTGGTCCTCTGGAAGATCAGATGGTAATCTATACATATAGCCATGAGAGATTGGGGAGATCGTAAATAGATTTCTTGCATCTGTACTTACTCAGGAGATGGACACAGAGTCTATAGAAGTGAAGCAAAGCAGTAATGGGATCATGGACCCTATACAGATTACAGAGGAGGAGGTGTTGCTATCATGAGGCAAATTAGATTGGAGAAATCTCCAGAGCCTGACATGGTGTGTTCCCTTGGACCATGTGGGAGGTTGATGGAGCTTTGCAGGGGAACTAGAAGAGATATTTAAAACATCCTTAGCCACAGGTGAGGTGCCAGAAGATTGGAGGATTGTTAATGTTCTTCCGTTGCTTAAGAAAGACTCTAAGAATAAGCCTGCAAATTATAGGCCGGTGAGCCTGACATGAGGAATGGGAAAGTAATTGGAAGATATTCTAAGGGACCGGATATACTGTAAGTATTTAGATAGACAGGGACTGACTAGGGATAGTCAACATGGATTTGTTTATGGGTTGATTTCAATACCTAAGAGAAATGTGGTTTGGTACAATATATGGATGGGAAGTGTATGGAGAGCAATGGTCTGGGGGCAGGTTGATGGGAGTAGGCAGATGAGTGGTTCAACACTGACTAGATGGGTCACAGGGCTTGTTTCTGTGCTGAAGTTTTCAATGATTTGGTGACTCTATTTGAGGAAGAATAGTAGGTTACAGAGGAATAAGTGGGGGAATAGGGCTGTTAGAAGTGCTCTGAGAGGTTGTATAAACTCCAAATGGTTGCCTTTTGTGCTGTATAGAATTATGATTGCTGTTACTTTATTTTCTTCTTCGCACCAAAACAGACAAGTGCACATAGCACAGTTTTAGCACATAAACTGACAGCAATATCAGTATGTACTTACCTATTTACCATCTGAGGGATGCAGCATTTATTGCATTTCCCTAATTCCCCATGAGCACGTTCTGGAAGCAGATTTCCATTGTAAGTATGTACAATGTTCCTGCGCAAAGAGTTTGAGGATCTGGTTGCTTTGACAATGAAAAGATGGTGACATATTTTCCAGGTGAGGATAAGGGTTATTTGGAGGACTTTGCAGTTCCCATGCAAGATGTGTACTTGTCCTTTATAGTTGTGGAGATATGGATTCACAGACTGCTATATAACTGCACTGCATTTGTTTGATGCAGTCATAATGAACTTGCTGTGCATGTTTAGGATTGTGGGTAGTGTGCCAGTCAGCTGTTCTACTGTGTCTTGATTGGTGTTGAGCTTTTTGATGGTGGAAAGTCTTCGAACTCTCTGCGGGTGAATCCATTATTATAGGGTACTAAGCCTCTGATATGGTCTTCAGTCACAGTATCAAGATTTATGTTAATTTACCTGAAGTTCTCATCAGTGATGACCCATGAGATATTTTGGTCAAGGACTCACTCATAGTAATGCTGTTAAAAATATTGTAGGTAGTTGGACTCTTGCGTTGGAGATAGGCTTACCTGGCACTTGCTGCAACATTCCCTCAGCATGTTCCACAAAGTCATGGGCTAGGAGATCAAGATGTTGGTGTTAATGAAGATTGGTCCACATCCAGAATGGTAATATATCCTCTGCTTTGACCAAGTAAGCTGCCGCTGAGGGTGACATATAAGTTCCCTTACTAAATGCATGTAATACCTTCTCAGATGGTTACCAGATGTAGTGATGGAAGAGAATCATAAATTGTTGCATTTCATGGCTGCCGTTTTAGGAAAGAATTACCTTCCAGCAAGAAGTCAGTGATGAGAGAAGACAGATTTCTCTCCTGTCAGCTACTGCCTTTGTAAATTAGCTCCAATGGGATTACTTCATGAAGTGACCTATTTTATAACTTACAAAAATCAAGCAGAATTCAATATTTAAATTTCAACATCAACCTCCAATGAGCAAAGTTGTATTAAAAGAGTAACAAGATGCTGTTGTTGCGACAATGTTAAAATATTGTCCATTCTCCCTTGTCCAACAATTTACCAAGTCAATGGCAGGCAAGAGAGCATTCTGTCTTACCTCAAAGGTAATTTTGTTCAGAACTGTAAGTCCACAATACAGATATGTAACAACTTGAATCTTTTAAATTAATCCTCAGATCTTATTCTTCCCATAGCCAAGACAAAAATACTTCCATGTTTCAAGTTTACAGATGTACGTTTCATTGGGAGCTGAATTTTAGTGTTCCACATCTCCTTCCAATTAATGGAGGCATAGGCTTCAGTAACATTCAGATCTCTACTTTTTCTTGGCGACAGCATTCAGTGATAATCATTATGTATCCAAATGTACAACATCCATATTGGAATTCTGGAAGCAACCACCTGTCCTGCAATAGACAGCAAGGAGATTCCTTTGTAATTACAATATTCAAGTATCTCCTTTTTTGAAGATTGATATCTTCAAGGTTTCCCCAGGTAAAAACTCCTTAACCAGACTTGAATAATGGGAATATGGATTTTTGTAGGAAGCTCTACACCATTCTTGAAGCTGAGTTATTTATAAGTTGGGATATTGTCTTTGCAGCTTCTTGTTGGTCATGAGTGGTAACAAGGCTGGTCCATGTAAAAGCCAGTGAGATGCAGTCCTACTGTTCTTGACCAATATGGAGTTGCTGTTGAGGAGATCTTTGAAGTTTTTTTTCGAATGGGTGTTGCTTGCTATTCTATCTCCGAATTCATCCCCATCCTTAGACCTCAGTTGGCTATGTTGGGCACATCTAGCGCTAAGAAGGAGAGTGCATGAACAGTCGGCCCTCCTTATCAGCAGGAGCGTATGCACGGATTCAACCAAACGCAGTTTGGGAAAACCTGGAAGTTTTCTCTCCAGCACTTGTTGTTTGAGCATGTACAGACCTTTTTTTCTTGTCATTATTCCCTTGACAATACAGTATAACAACTATTTACATAGAATTTACATTGTATTAAGTATTATAAGTAACCAAGAGATGATTTAAAGCATATGGGAGGATGTGCATAGGTTAGGGTGGATCGGGATTGGAAAAAAAAACTGAAGTTCTCTTACTAAGTAATTCAGAACAGGTACATTTGGTATTTAGAGTCAGCTAGTCAAACGTTTGTCTTAGTAGATAGTATGTATTTTACCTTTCTATGGATACTGTTATGCATGTACCACAGCTCTGAGGGGCCAAAGGGTGCGGGGTAGCCCCCTCCTTTGTGAGAATCGCAAGATCACTATTGATTTGGGTCAGGAGACCCAGGAAACGAGAGAGAGAGAGACGTGCGGAATGTCTCGTTCCCCCGGCGATATAAAGCTACGGGACACGGCCATTGTCTCTTGAAGACGAACTTGTGTATTACAATACTGTGCTACGTGGAAGCCCTCAGGCAAAGTGGGCTGGTTGAGGGAGGGATTGCATCACCCCCAACCTGATTGATATCTGAGACCCTGTGAGTCAGGATAAAAGAGGGTCTGTGGGAACAGCCTCTCAGACGCACCAGAAGAAACGCTAGTGATCCCGTAATAGCAGAAGCCGACGGGGAGGCCACGTACGTTCGGTTCCCATGTGCCCCGGAAACCGGTGCCCTTACCACAGAAAAACGGCTTTTAGCTAACAACGGGGAAACCAACTCCCAAAAGACTCAAAGGATTAGCATCATAAAAGAACTGGGCAAGTTTAACCTGTCTCTCTCTCAAACCCAAAACGCTGCAGCTTGAATGAACTAACAGTGACTTTTATATTTCCATCGGACAATACATTATCATCTAGACAACGATAGAGCTATTTCTTATTGATTATTATTATACCCGCACTTTTAGATTTAGTATTATCTGTATGTTTGCATTGATCTTATTTTTGTGCCCCTTTATCAATAAATACTGTTAAAAGTAGTACCATCAGACTTCAACGGACCTCTCTATCTTTGCTGGTAAGTGACCCAGTTACGGGGTTCGTAACAATACAAAATGCTTAAGAAATGTATGTGTAACGTTCTTCTTCGGGTGTAACGAAACGCCGAATTTAACGTCCGGATAAACCACAGTTAATAAGAACCAGATCGCAGTAAGATTAACCATTTACTGTTCACTCTTCACATTAACATATGGTGAAAACTGTTGATAAAACAATACAAGATTGATACAGTATTTGTTCCTTCCTTAATATCACATTTCAAGTGTAAATACTTGCAAAGGTGACTATAACTACATTACACTAAGGTGCAGTATACAGGGAGAGTTTACCTGCTCCATTGACTACTTTAAATACACTTCCATGCAAACTATCCGCGACTCTTTAACTAACGAAAGCATAAACATTATCTACCGTCGTTACCTCTAACAGGATCAGCATTAACATCTTAGTTCAATATATCGATTATCTATTAACTTACAGCGTTGCTCTCACTGTGATTTCTCATGCCTGCAAAACTGCTTGTGCTCAGGTGAGCCTCGTGGAAAGCCCCCACCCTCGCGCTAATTTCAAACCGGTGTTTTCCCACAAGACGCGGCGAAACCGGATGTGACGTCATCGCATGCCGATATATTTTACATGCAATGAATATACTTTAAACACTTCTAATTCTAACTAGAAAATACTATTGAATGAATCACTAAGCGAAAATATTATAAACTAAATAACTGTCGTAAAGACAGCACACTCCCCGCTTGACCTTCGTAAGGTCACAATGAGCAGAGTACAAAACTTAGTCTCTTAATCAGTCATTGGGTAGAAGTAGAATAACTTCTGTAACTGGCCCTTGGTAAATTTTCACATCGCCTTGGTCGGTAGTCTTCAATTCGATCTTCCTGACATGTCCATCCTCGCTAGGGAATGTAGCAGTGATTCTGGCCGTTGGCCAGCTGTTGCGAGCGATTTGCTTGTCCCTGAGCAGGACTAAGTCTCCAACTTGAAGATTCCTGCGGGGTTCTGTCCACTTTCGTCTCAGTTGCAACAAAGGTAGATATTTTTGTCTCCAGCGAGGCCAGAACTGATTTGCCAGAGCCTGGACTTGTCTCCATTGCTTTGTGTACAAATCCTTGTCTGAAAAGTCTCCTGGTGGAGGAGGTGCTCCTGCCTTCTGCATAAGGAGCGTTGATGGCGAAAGTATAATGGGGTTTTCTGGGTCAGAAGACACAGGTAGGAATGATTGTGCGTTTATAATGGCTGTGACCTCTGCCATTAGGGTGCACAGTACCTCGTGGGCCAATAGGGTGTGTTGCTGCATCTCAGGTTTCCTTTTCCGGGTTTTCCGTAAGGACGTGAACTGTTTGACTGCCTGCTCTTTGTTATCTGGTGAGCGCTGGCATGGTTCTCTGATAGGCAATGGGGCAACCCCATTATTTGCTTCATCTCTGAAGACCTTGGTGTCTTTGGGTTTTAAAGAAATGGTATCTTGAGCTGATTGTGCAAGTTTGTTTCCGTCCTCGGTTTGAACGAAAACTGACTGACCTAGCGTCTCGTCGGTTACTTTACGCTTGGTAATGTCTTGTTGTGCTTCTTTAGGGTACACCTCAGTGAGGCAGATCTCGGAACAAGAACGGCTTGACTGAGTTTGACCGCAAACTTCTGTACAGTTCGAGCCGACAATTGTTGTCCTGGAGTGAACCTCTCCCTCCCCGCCGTCCTGTTGTGGGGGTGAAGGAGCGTTGTCGGTTCTTTCATTCTTGACTTCATCACGGAGCCGTGAGGGTAAATTTCCTTCCTCGTATGGATGTGATGCAATTGTGACTCTCTGAGGTTCCTCGTAGCTGGGGAAGTTATCGAATACGTATGGAGAGGGGAGACGAGCCTGCCTGTCTATTTGAGATTGTACATAGTCGCTTGTGCGTTCCAGTCTGGTCCTTTCTAAAGTAGATCTTACTGCGGTCAGATCACGCGACCCTTCAGCTTCTTCTATGTACTCTGCTTCCGCCATGGCAGCTTTTCCTTCTCTTTCTCGCTGCAGCACTTGCAACTCTGTCGATATTTTTGCCATTTCCAACTGGGTTTCGGCTTCTCTGGCGGCCTCTTCTCTTTGTCTGGCGGCCCTTTCTTTCTGGATTTCGGCTTCTCTGGCAGCCTCTTCGGCTTCTCTGGCAGCCTCTTCTCTTTGTCTGGCGGCCCTTTCTTTCTGGATTTCGGCTTCTCTGGCAGCCTCTTCTCTTTGTCTGGCGGCCCTTTCGGCTTCTCTGGCGGCCCTTTCTTTCTGGATTTCGGCTTCTTTTGTGGCCAGTTTCATTTTCAAAACTGCTTCTTGTCTGGCGTAACGCAGTAGCACCTTGGCGGCTTCTGCCTTTCTGGCGGCCCTTTCGGCTTCTCTGGCAGCCTTTTCGGCTTCTCTGGTGGCCAGTTTCATTTTCAAAACTGCTTCTTGTTTGGCGTAATGCAGTAGCACCTTGGCGGCTTCTGCCTTGGCTCTTGCCTGTGCGGACTTACTTGATGTCGTTCTACTGCCCTTGTCGCTGGGCGCCATCGACTTGATCCCGGATCGAGCTGACATTGCAGCACTTGGAACACCTGATAACGCCGCTTTTTCACTGTAACGTTCTCCTTCGGGTGTAACGAAACGCCGAATTTAACGTCCGGATAAACCACAGTTAATAAGAACCAGATCGCAGTAAGATTAACCATTTACTGTTCACTCTTCACATTAACATATGGTGAAAACTGTTGATAAAACAATACAAGATTGATACAGTATTTGTTCCTTCCTTAATATCACATTTCAAGTGTAAATACTTGCAAAGGTGACTATAACTACATTACACTAAGGTGCAGTATACAGGGAGAGTTTACCTGCTCCATTGACTACTTTAAATACACTTCCATGCAAACTATCCGCGACTCTTTAACTAACGAAAGCATAAACATTATCTACCGTCGTTACCTCTAACAGGATCAGCATTAACATCTTAGTTCAATATATCGATTATCTATTAACTTACAGCGTTGCTCTCACTGTGATTTCTCATGCCTGCAAAACTGCTTGTGCTCAGGTGAGCCTCGTGGAAAGCCCCCACCCTCGCGCTAATTTCAAACCGGTGTTTTCCCACAAGACGCGGCGAAACCGGATGTGACGTCATCGCATGCCGATATATTTTACATGCAATGAATATACTTTAAACACTTCTAATTCTAACTAGAAAATACTATTGAATGAATCACTAAGCGAAAATATTATAAACTAAATAACTGTCGTAAAGACAGCACAGTATGTATTTCAATAACTAAACCCCTGGGTTGCTTAGTAGCTTTCATCGGGGCAGGGATTTTCACATGCTCCATTATTCTCACTTTATCCTTTAAAATTGTTCTGATCATTGAACGACTGTAGTCTAACGCTTTTCCAATGGCATTTCACCTCTTTCTGATCGCGTTATTATTTCTGCTTTATTTTCAATCGTGATTGTTTTCCGTCAATGGAACAGAAACACTGCAGATTCAGAGCTCTGCCAAGTCCTAAAGTCCACTGCACTGAGACAAGTTAAATAAGGGACTTGAGTATCCACATTTTTTGTTGTCTGCAGGTGGTCCCAGAATCAATCCCCCCCCCCCCCCCCCGTGGATAAGGAGGGCTGACTGTATTTACACTTATATTCTGTCATATCTCATTAGATTTTCATTCATCACTTTTATTTTTTATGGAAGAAGGTGAGGTAGAAAGGCAGAACTTGGAGGGCAGTTCTGAATAGAAAATATTTGTTTAAAACACCCAAAATGGAGAGTAGTGAAATTTGGAGGAAATATTTTATTAAGATGTCTCTGTACATTGAGCAGTCTATGATAACTATTGAATAAAAAATATATGTAGGTTATAGCTTCAGAAAGGAAAATCACTAAAACCACAGATACTAAATTTAAATTGGCTCACAAATGGTAAACTGCTATTAGCTTCATGGGTTTTGAAGTTCAAATGTACTCTGGCAAAAAATGTACAACCTTTGACAACTGAAAAGTCTGTTTGAAAGTGATTGAGTCCAATGCAGAAGTGTGAGTTTCCATGAATTCAGAATGTATCCATTCATAGCTGACACTCTTGAAATGGCAACACCTTTGAGCTTTGGACATGTTGACTAAATTTGACTGAGGTTGTCAAAGTTCTTTTATCTATTAAAACTTGACATTTATCATATCTGTCTAAACTGAATAAACACCGCAAGTCAAAGGTTTTCACATTTTCCAAGTTGAGTAAATGGTAAAGTTTATATGATAATAATTAACATTTTTAAATAAAATATGTTAACCTTGATTGTTCTGAAGGAGTAATTTTATTATATTTACCTTCAGAATTATTCTCTGGATTGCATTTCTATCTGATTTTATTTTGTTACATTAATGATTGTCTGAATATCCTTTGCTGTTCTGTCAGCAATGTGCAATATTAAGCTGCATTTTTTTACTAATAGGCTATCCGTTAATCTAAATAGATATGCACTTTAAATAGATAAAGTATGTGATAAAATGGCTCTAGCTTTAAGTATGATTAACAGCTGTTAGTGAAGCTGTGTCAAGCCCATTCTCTATTCAAAAGACATTAAAAGACAAGGCATTTGCATTCTCAATTGCCCATTTCAAAAGAAGCATTCCAAGGAGACATGGTTATTAGTCAAATAAATTATATTGTCATAAAGAAACACCAATGCACAGTTGCATTAGGAAATTACAAGGTAAAGAAAGGGCACAAAATGACTAAAGTTAGTGTCGACATGATCCCACAATAGTACTGATGTAAGAAAGGGTTACATGCCACTAGATGCTCATCTATCCATTTAGAACCTATATGAAATAAATGAAGGGTTTCTTTTTGGCAATTCAGCAAGTGACAGTCGCAATCTGTTTGAAATTACTTGGAATAATTAAATTACATAATTAAAAATGCTATGTTGGAAATATAGATTCTATGGTTGACTAATAGCTTGCCCAAAGATCTGGTTTAATCAGAAAAAAATACTCATTAATTTAACTATATGGCCAAATTGAGAACTGCTTTTAAATAAGACAAGGATCATTAACATATTTGTCCTGTAAAACTGCACTGGGACAAAATAACAATTTATTGATATTAATTTTGGAAAAATTAAAGTGCTTTTAAACTCCAAAGTCTAGACTATTATCAGTGGATGGCTGACTCACGATTTTCAGTCATTTCTGTATCTAGACAGTAGTTACAAGAGTACAGTAATGCATTTGGGTCTTGGAGAATGGAAAGAAGTATCAGAAATAGGTTTATTATCCCTGACCTTTGATATGAAAGCAGTTGTTTTGTGGTAGCAATACAATGCAAAGCATAGAAATTACTCTAAGTTGCACCAATGAGACATTGGTGTAACACAGAATGCTTTAGGGTGTGTTCCTGTGTCGGCTTGGAATAAGGACTATTCCATGTCTCCTTGGCATCAGTTCTCAGGATGAGGTTTTCTATTCCAGAATATCTGAGATGTTCTCCTTCTTCATAGAACAAGGTTTCCCTCCCTCTACCATCAATGCTGTTTCACCAGGGTGTTCTCCATTACCCATGTATATACCCTCATCCCGTTTGCCCACTGCTATACAGTGATAGAGTTCCCTTTGTCCTTCTTACCATCCCATGAGCCTCCACTCCAGCGCATTCTCTGTAACTTTGGCCATCTTCAACTGGATCCACTAAGCACATCAGAACCGCAGCCCTCCCCTCTCCCACCCACTCTCCACTTTCCGCAGGCATCACTCTCAATGTAACTGTCCTGAACAAGGGTCTTGGCCTGAAACATCAACTGTGCTTCTTCCTATAGATGCTGCCTGGCCCGTTGCATTCCACCAGCATTTTGTGTGTGTCCCTTGTCCACTTGTCTGTTTCCTGGTACTTTTCCCTGTAAGTGGGACAGTGCTACACCTGCCCATTCACCTCCTCCCTCAGCTCCATTCAAGGATCCAAATAATCCTTCCAGGTGAGGTGACATTTCAACTGCAAGTCTGTTGGGGTTATCACGTAAATCAGGTGTGCCCAGTATGACTTCCTCTGTATTGGAGAGACCCAACACAGATTAGGCAACCGCTTCATCAAGCACCTTAAGTCTGTCCACCCCAAAATGTGGGATTTCCCAATGACCACCTATTTTAATTTTACTTCACATTCTCTTTCTGACATGTCAGTCCATTTCCTCCTCTGTTATCATGATGAGACTACCCTCAGGTTGGTAGAGCAATACCTCATATTCCACCAGGATGGATCTAAAAGCTTGATGACATGAACTTTGAATTCTCTAACTTACTGTAATTTCTACCCCGGCCCCTTCTCTCTTTTCTCATTCCCCTTCTGGCTCCCATCTTACCCCTTCTCTTCTCACCTGCCCATCACCTCTTTCTGGTGCCCCTCCTTCCTTTTGTCCACTCTTCTCTCTTCACCCTTTTTACCTCTTTCATCTATCATGCCATCACCATTCCCTACCCCTCCACCTCCGCTTTCACCTACCACCTGCTGGTTTGTAATCATTCCCCTCTCCCCACCTTCTTATTCTGGCTTCTTCTCATTCTCTTTCCGGTCCTGATGAAACATCTCAGCCCAAAACATTGAATACTTAATCCCCTCCGTATATCTTGTCTGATTTGCAGAGTTTCTCCAAGATTTTATTTATGTTGCATTGAGTATAAAAGCCGAAATCATGTATGAAACTTAAGTGAGGCCACGTTTGGTATACTCTGTGTACTTCAGATGGTCTCATTCCAGAGAGGATGTAGAGGATTTGGAGAAGGTTCAAAAGAGATCACTGGGACGTTGCCTGGATTAGAGTGTATTAGCTATATGGAGAGATTGAACCATCTTGAATTGTTTTCTGTGGAGCATTGTTGAATGAGGAGCAAACTGACTGAAACACATAAAATTTTGAGAGGCATAGGCAGGGTAGCTAATCAAATTATATTTTCCTCAGATGAAAATGTCAGATGCTAGAGGGGATTGCTTTAAGGTAAAATGAATAAAGTTTAAAGAAGATTTACAAGAAAATGGTAGATGCCTGGAAACGGTTGCCAAGGTAAGTGGTGGAAGCAGGCACAATAGCAACACTTAAGGGACATTTAGACGGAAACATAAACAAGTAGTAAATGCAGGAAAAAGACTATGTTTAGGCAGATGTGTTGTTTAAATTTTTGTCATGGTTGGCTCAGGTATCATGGGCCAAGGAACCTCTTGTTTTGCTGTTCAGTCCCACATACTATGTTCATCATGTCAGTGGTAGATGGCTGGATGCCCTCTTTTTGTTGACGGTTGTTGCCTGGCACCTTTCTGGCATGCTTGGTAAATGTTATGTATCAAGTTATGCCTAAAGATTGTTGCACTGCTTCACTTGCTGAGGGGTTGCAAACGAAATTGAGTATTTGCTGTCATCAGCAAACATTCTACTTTTGACCTTGTGATGGAAGGAAAGATATTGATGAATATACTTACTGCTCTTACTCTCAGTGCTTGTATAGTAAAGCTGTTAATTGCTTGTAAATTGTCCTTGAATTGGCAACAACAACAACTTTTTTCTCAGAGGAATTTATAGAAATTTTAGAGGGTAAAGAATTTTCCAACATGTCTATGAAAGGAGAATAGACTTGTGGTTCCAAATAATTATTTTTTATTAGTCTTGTTTCCATTAACTTCTGAAATACTTGCTTTCCATTATGATATACTGAACATAATGAGTGAATGAATCGATTCATGGCTGCAAAAGTAACATTTCGTGTCGGCTATTCCTTATAGAATTGGAATTATTTTCATGTGACTTGTTTTTGGCTCATCAGGTCTTTGCTGGCTCTCTGTCTGATAAATTCTATTCTTCCACTTACATCTCTGTAACTTATGCTTTTACACATAAACATGAAGTCACTTACTTTCTATTAAAATATTTAAATAAAATAATTAATATTGTTTTCAATTATCTTAATTTTGAGCATTTTTCTCTAGATGTTATATTTTATTAGGAGATATGCAAACTACATATATCAGTGAAAACCTGTCACACGATCTACCTGCTCATTCATTGGTATTACTGCACATAAGAATGATTTAAAAAAATCTCTTTAACTAGTTAAGTGTTTTAGGTGATTCTTTATAGTTGTTCATTGTCTTTTTAGTTCCTTTTAGTTTTAATGCTTTGAAATATTTCTGAATGGCGGGATCTTCAGAAGCATTTTAAAATCTTGTCAGCTTTTCAAGCAGGAAAGCTTAAGGCATGTCTTTTTCTGTTTGCTGAATGTGTCTTAAGTGAGTTATTTGGGTGGGGTTTATTTTGGCCCCTCAGGTGATATGAGTAAGTCATGGAAAATTCCTGTATCAGATAAGACTTGCTGCTTGGCTCCAGGTCTGCCACTTTAACAAGGTCAGCCATTCAGGACATCAGGTAACGCTGACAGGGTTCACACTTGGTTGAGTCCAGTGCATTATTGATGTTGGTTAAAAATCTGCAGTTAGGCCCTTTGATGTATAGGTAGATAAATATTCCTACATATAAGTGGGGAGAGTATAACTCTTTTATAAAACTGTCAATTTATTCTGGATTATATTTTTCGATTTTAAATCTGAGAACTCTTTTATTGAATTCTTTTGATAAACCTGGGATAATTGCTTCTTGCACATGTTGGGTAAGCATTAGATTGGATGTCGTTCATCAATGATTTCTATGTTATTAAAGCTCATTTCACCTCAATGCAAATGCTACAGTTTATTGTATAAAAGGGTAAATAGAGCTTGCAATGTCCCTGAGGTTTTTTCTGTCTATTGTTGAATAGGATACTGAAATGAAATAGATGAAATTATGTTAAATCTTTATCAGCAGTGGTAATGCAATAGACTAAATATTGCCTAAAATGTGGCGATTCACACACTGTTCTGGTAAATAGCTGGATTTTAGAAAGCGGCTCACATCCCCAACACTCCATTTATGTGGGATTTCTGTGCATGCTAATAGCACCATGTGAAGATTATCCAAATACTAATTATTTTTTATACTAAAGTAATGTAAATAAGGCGATTGCAATTTAGTTTGGACTTGCTGTATTTTTGTAATTTCCCATGGAAGACCTGAATACTTTCAATCAGGTGGAAACAATATACTGAAAAATACGCATTGGGCATGATAATAACAAGCAGTTCTTTTGCCCTTGTTCATGCCTAGGTTGATGTTGCCTGGAAATGGGAACATATTTTTACAAACCAGCTCGACTGAAGCACATGATAGACAGGTCGTCTGAAGTGGGCGAAGGAATCTGTTTAGCTTCCACCGTATCTTCAAATTCAGTTGCTCTTAGTCACTTATTTTCAATGCATCATGTGTGCTGGAAGAGCAGTATGAAAAGAAAACTAAATCTGTAGGCTAGAAGTTTAATGTTATAAGCTGATGTTACAATATAATGTTTAATATTGGAAGTTTTAAATTTGATTTTTATTTCTTGATAATATTCTTAATTGCCATAAAAATACTCCAGTGATCAAACTTTAAGTGAGTTAGATTGTTAACAATGCATTGACTTCTACCTGGTATCACAATAACAATATATAGAAGCCAATTATGTAGGTGTTATTTTGTTTCCCCACTTGTGCGGCATTTCTTTTATTTCATTGTGGTCTGCGAAAGGAGGAGGAGAAAGTGAAACAGCATTGCATTCAGATGATGCTGATGCTATTTCATGTCAAGATCAGTTGTACCAGAGACATCTGTGCTCCTTCACAAAAATGATGCAATAAATAAACAAAAGGAACAAAAGTAAGGTGGCACTTTGCACCATCCTTGAGGGACATCATTTCTCCATGCAGCTGATAACAAATCCATTCTCTTAGCAATCACTTATTTGTTGTTTCTAGCTGATGTCCAGTGGCAATCTCTGTAGACTTCTACAGTCCCGATGGGGGTTTGGGGGTTTGCAGTGTTAGAAAATTAAAATTTACAACTAGGTCTTTTCAGGGAACATATATAGTTAATTGTACGCAGTCAACATTAGTACTTTGTAATCTGCTTTGTACTGTGAAATGGGTTTTAAAAAACTAGATGCAAAAGTATAGACTTGAGCTCCACAATTTGGACTATAGACTGTTATCTAAGGCTTTTCATGTTTTTTTTTTGAAAAAATGTTTGCTCATTAAATAATTCATACTATACCTCAGTTGATCAATAATTTATAAAGGTTTTTAAAACTGCTGTTGAGAAATGGCTGAATTTGCATCATTATGTAATCTATTTCTATTTTCAAGTATGTTTAAAATTCTGGTGCAGGATGGTAAAACTGAGTGCCACAGAATAACACATTTTAATGTTGATCCACCTCACGTTAGTGGTATTCAGTCCAAGCTTTGCTAATATTTAAGTGTTTTATTAGAATTATAAACTAACTTAGGGATCTTAAGTCATTGGAAGTCTATTTTCAATGTAATGAGATGTAAGTTAAATTCATTTTTCAAATGGTTAGTTATCTGACCTAAAAAACTGTTTACTTAACCAATTGATCCAGCTGGTCGGATAAAAGAATAATTATCCTTTATTGAAATATGAGAATTCATGTGATGAATCTGTGATGCAAAAATTTGTCTTGGAGTCCTTTATATAATTTGTGAGGATCCTTGAACTCATTTGACTTGTATTACACTGCAACCTTCCCAGAGATGAAAAATAGTGGTTGTACTATGTTAGGAATGTAACAAAATAAGGAGCTTAATCGGCATCTTATAGACAAAGCAAGGTCAATAAATTCAACACAGAAATTGAACACCTTTCCATTTCAGGTATCAAGTATCAGCATCACATAATTTCATGTCAAGTCTAGCAAAGCCAAATGCTGCATGAAGCATAATACTGATTTGGTAGTTGCATTAACCCAAGCCACAAAGAGGCAATAAGTCCTTGTAAAAATGAATTTGTAACAACATTCAGGCAAGAGAAAAAACAAAGAAGGAATTTAGGAGAAAAGAGGAAAAGCTATTAGAGGAAAACAACTGAAAAGAAAAGGTAAAGAGAAATAGCTAAATTTAAAAATGGGAATAATGCCACATGACTGTTTACTGATGCACATGTGGTAGATGCAACTCACTGTTGTAATTAAGGCTATGTTTTTATTCAAGCTTTTAGCAGAAATTTTCACATATGCCTAATGTTCCAAAAATAAAAATGACATGCAGCACATTCAAGCTCCATTTTCATTGATAGGCACAACTAGTTGTATGATGGCGATTAAACGGGTGAAGTTTTGAAGTATTTATTTAATATGTAAATACAGTGGATTCCAGTTAATTGGGACCCATCGGGAACAGTACATTTTGGCCCAATTAAGCGACTGCCTCAATTAGGTGAAGTTTCAGTTTGGTATAAAAATCCAAACAGAATAACAAACTATGTACTTAAGTGAAATACAGAACAAATTAGAACACTATTCTTAAATATTACAGCACTATAAAACAGTGAATTAGTACTTAATATTTATCAACAGAGGAATTCATCCAGTGTATGCAATGAGCAAAATCAGTGCAGACACCTGGTGCAGATATGGACTGTATTGATACATTGCTTTCAATGATTGCATCCTCCAAATCTTCACTTTCATTGTAACCTTCAAGATGATTGTTGAGACCTTCAAGTTCTTCGTAGTTCCCAAGTTATGGAAGTAGTGACATAATTTTGTTTTCAGTCCCAGCTATTTCTGACATCTCCAAGTCTGAATGCTTGAAACTGCAGTGAGCAAAACAGTTCAAAATTAACTTACTGCTTATTTCTCACCAACTATCTGTGACAAAAGTCACTTCCTTTTGAACACAAAACACACACAGCTGAAGATGTTTAAAAACTGTTTTCTCTAAGCATGGCCTAGCATCTAATGGCTAGACAAGTGTGTGCAGTTGATGCTAGCTAGAAACTACCAACTAGCCTCCTCATCCAACACATTGTTCTCCACAACGTACACCACCTTCAGTGGGATTCTACCACCAAACACGTCATTACACCCCCCCCCCAACACTCTCCGCTTTCTGTAGCGATCTCTCCCTGTGATTTCCTTGTCAATTTTTTCCCTTCCTACTAATCCCATAATTTATGCACTTTGCTTTGTTTATCTATGCATAATTAATTTGTAGATTTAACTCTCACTTTCCTAAATGATTGTGTGTTCTATTTGTATTATGTGTACTACTATGCTTTATACCCTGGGTCCGGAGAAGCATTGTGATATACAGGTACAGAAATAAATGACAATAAACGACTTGATCTCCCTCTTGGCACCTATCCCTGCAAGCAACAGAAATGCAACACCTGCCCACTCAACTCCTCCCTTATCTCCATTCACGGCTCCAAACAGTCCTTCCAGGTGAGGCAAGTATGCAAATATGTTGGGGTCATCTGTTGTATTCAGTGCTCCTGATATGGCCTCCTCTACATTGGAGAGTCCTGAAATAAATAGGGGGATCATTTTGTCAAGCACCTCCGTTCCAGTCGCCATAAGCAGAATTTCCTGGTGGTCAACCATTTTAATTTCTATCCCGTATTCCTTCCCTAAATGTTTGTCCATGGCTTCCTCTTTTGCCGTGAAAAAGCCACTCAAAGGGTGGAAGAGCAACACTTCATATTCTGTCTAGGTAGCCTCCTTCCGCGTGACATGGATATCAATTTCTTCTTCCAGTAATATTTTCCTCCCACTTCCTTCTTCTTCTATTCCCCACTCTGGCCTCTTTTTTATTGAATTTTCAAATAGGTTACAGAAAGAAAAAAATATCAACCCTTCCCCCCTCCCCTTAACCACTCCCCCCTAACATATCCCTATAGAAAAAAAAGAGAAGAAAAAAGAAAGAAAAAAAGAAAAAAGAAAGAAGGAAATAATGCCTGGATATCGGAAGATCCCCACATGCACCACAGAGTTCATAATAGCTTTAATATGTATATTTATTTCTTTCCCCAGATAACCAATAATTTTATCTTCAGAGTACCTATATATTTAATCCTATTTTTTGTAAATAAGGGCGCCAAATTTTCAGAAATATTTCATATTTATCTCTTAAATTATGTAATTTTTTCAAGTGGAATGCAGCTAAAAATTTCATTCTTCCAACGATCTATACTTAAGTATGAATCCGATTTCCAAGTAATCCGATTCCCACTCTGGCCTCTTGACTCTTCTCGTCAACTGCCTATCACTTCCTGCTGATACTTCACCTTCTTCCTTTCTCCCATGGTCCACACTCTTCTCCTATTAGATTCCTTCTTCTCTAGTCCTTTATCTTTCCCACCCATATGGCCTCACCTATCAACTTGTAGCTAGTACTCCTTCTCGTCCCCTCACCTTTCTGATCTGGCATCTTCCACCTTCCTTTCCAGTCCTGAAGAAGAGTTTCATCCTGAAATGACAACTGTTTGTTTATTTCCATAGATGTTGCCTGACCTGCTGAGCTTCTCCAGCATTTTGTGTGATTTGCTAGTTACAACCTGTTGGGCAAGTCTCCTGTTCAATTAAGGGGCAATAGTGTCCCAAGTAAATGATAAGAATCCTGGCAGTTTTCTCCATTAGTTTTTGTTCTTTAAGAGTTGTCCCAAACAAGTTGTCCCAATTAACTGTAATCCGCTGTATTCTGCATAGGAATCAAGCTTTTAGCTGGCCATGTGGCATATCAACAAGTTGTAAGTCCTGTTGGCCACTGTAAAATAAGAGGTTAAAGACACAGGAAATAGAATCAGGATTAGGCAATATAGGCTTTTGAGTCCACTCTGCCATTTGGGAAAGTTCTACTATCTTGGACTATGTCCACTTTCCTCATAGTCTCTTACTCCTGTGATTATTGATCGTGGCCTTAAATATAACTGATCAGTCCAATCCAAATGCAATGTCAGATTTGGTATTGAATCTTGCCTCTGTATATGTAACTTCTAGGGGCCACTGGACAACCATGGTTCAGTTAACAAGCATTTGAGAACATTGTTCCAGCTGTTCAGGATGGTTAAACGTGAATGTGGCATCGTTCAATCCCTTGTAGGTCTCATCGTGGTTTGATTTCCTTTATCTATGATACACTTGTTTCAAAATCAAGTAGCATTGGTTGTTGCTCATAATGGAATGATTTTTGTCATTGGATTTGGTATCATTATTATTATAGGGTATATCTTTCAATGGCACAGCACGTTATATCACTAAATAAATTAAAATGTTCAATATTGCATTTTTATAAAAATGCACAATATTGTTTTTGTCTTTTAGAGATCCATTATCTATAACCATTATCTGATTATATTCCTTGATCTATGCCACTCAAGTATAAAATCAGCCTCCATTTCACTTTTTAGTAAGTTTTCAATGGAAAACCTCTTTGCTTTACTATGTAAAATGTATTTTTTGGCAGTCCTTCATTTTATTTCACTAATTGGTTGCATGTGACAGAAAATCAAAACATAAATCAAAGTTTAAAAAAGTTTGCTTTTGTTTTGAATATGTCTGTCTTCAAAATGTTTCCAGTGTAGCACAGTAATTCTGATATTGATCATTTACTTTTTTCTGATTTCTTTTATCACTATGGAAAGATAGAAAGACTATTTTAACACTTTGTAAACATTTTACCTCAAATTTTTATAGTGCTGTGCTAATGAACAAAAAAACCTGCATAATCTATCTGGGTCCATCTGGGTTTATCTAACATAAATTTCACCCGTTAATAACTGCAGTTTATGTTTTATTCCAGTAGTAGAGGATACTGCCACCTTTTAAAGCAACGCAAAGTGATTTACCAATACCAAGTCGAGAACATCCATAGATAATAATATTTTATTCTGACATTCTGAACATTTGGTTAATGTGCATTGAATCACAGCCTATGATGAAAGAAAACAAGAGTGTTAAGTTTTTGTATGATGCACACATCCTAATGACTACTGTTACTGAACGGTGTAGCTTGTGTCAAAAGATAGTGATTAAAAATGTTGACAACTACGGAGGAATGTAGAACAGCGAGGAAGGGGAGAAATGAAAAAGCAATAAAGTGAAAATAAAATTTTACCAAAATCCTCATTTGTAATATGAATCTGACTTGGAAAGATGAACAATTCAATGTAATCTACATTTTTTCTCGAAATGTCACGAAAGTTACATTTTAAAATATTTTTTCCAATCTATTTGAGCGTTTTTGCATGAGGTTTTCTAATTACAACAATTGAGAAGTTTTAAGGAAAGCTTATGCCTTATTGGTCTGTATTTATTTTAATTGTACTCACTTGTTAATGGGATTTTTTTGCACCGCAAGTTCACTGGAGTAAATTCTTGTTTTCTGAGCATGAGATTTTCCCTTACTGAGTTTTAAGTTCAGAATTCAGAATCTTATGCCAAGGAATCTTTTGACAGAGGATCAGTTGACGGTGATGTACAATATATTTTATCTGCAGAACACACTACTGCAATCCCTGCAGCAGCCTCTGACAAACATTGGTCATTGGATGGCACGTGACTGATGAAGCTGCTTTGTGTCTTCCCTCACCCATCTGTGTGCAGGGCACTGATAGGCCAGCCTGATGCAGAGGCAATTTATCATTTTGATCTCCCACTGAGTCAGGGAGCTCTCCTGTCAGAAGTATTGATTTCAGAGGATGGACTAAATTTTCAAGGATTTCCATTAAGAATTAAAGAAAGCCTCATGCACGCAGCGGTCACTTGGTAGCCAGACAGGACAGAGCAGCATGGAAATGAAATGGCATTGTGAAACCTTTCAGGTAGTTCTTTCCATCACAGCCTTGCCACTGCAACCTGCACGGTATTCAGTTGCACATTTGAGCACTGCAGAGATTAACATGGCATGTTTGTCTAAAGGTTACGCATGGAAGTGAATCTGACCTGCATTTATCTTTTAGACAGTGGCAACCATGTTCTGATTACGGATACACTGCCAACACCTTGAGTGGTATTAAGGGACTGAGTGTCAAAATTTCAGACAAAGTCATTTTTTTGGTTGTCGGCGAGGTGCTGTTCACATGCATGAGAAGCTTGCAGCTTGCATTAACCCACCTAGTGCCATTGCATATTTCTTAATCCTCTTAATTTGGTGATGTTTGGTTGTGTGTGGACAGCATCCTCAGCCCACCAATAAATGACAGAAGGGAAAATCTTCTCGCTGAAGGAGAGTAACAGCTTGCAAGCTGTATGTCTGTGCAGAGTTGCTTGAAGGAGTATTTTTAACACATGAAAGCTCATCTTTCAATTATCAGTGTTATTGTACGGTTGTAAATGGTTTATGGTGCATGTATCTTTTTGTCATTAGAACTATGCATGTGAAATAAAGATGTTTACGAGAATGATGATAACCTTTCATTACCAGGAGCTTTTAAGTTAACTGTGAATCTTTTATGGCTTTATTCGAATTAGACTAAATGCATGAAAAGTAGTATTTATGCAGACATTTAAACTCTAATCGCTGTGGTGTGTTGAATATCTGCTGCAGTGTGACGTCTTGGTGGACTAATAATGCAAATATTAGCATCCGACTGTTTTATCATGTGTGACAACTTAATATAGTTGAAAGTCATGTGATAAGCTAGTTTATTTGTCTACAAGTTCTTTCTGATGAGGAGCAACAGGAAGCAGACCCTGTCCTGGTATCCAAATGTAAAATACAAATAGTTATTTAAGTATCTTTAAGACAAGAATATTAATTGAAAACAATGTGATCCAGAAATATATTTGTGTGACTATAAAGTGACATTATTTTTGTAGTTAAAACCATTTTAAATGGATAGCAGTTCTTTTTATTTTATGGATTTCACATAAACTGTGAATGAAAGCAGCTTAATTGGATTTCCTGAGCAGATTTCAGACTTAATCCAGAGTGATATTTAAGGATTCTGAAATTACTGCAGGATGGTTTTTTTTTGTTGCTCTGGGAATTCATGTTTTGTAGTAATTCTTTCTAATGTGCTTTATGGTTGCCAAGGCAACAGCTTTTACTGTGGTTATACATATTTAAAAGGGTGCAGGCTGGGCAGTTCATTTTGTAATTTAAAGTCAATGTGCTTGAGAAAAAATTGTTTTTCCAGCTTTCATTTGTGGTGCAGTTTGGTTCCATTAAGGATACTTAGACAGCTAAGAAGTATTGCATGTATGCAGAGTGGGCAGATTCTGACAGTGATTACTGTGCAGTGTTGGTTTGATACCAGTCCTGCTGTACTGCTATATTGGACCTTCGAAGTTCAATATATGCTGTTCATAATATCACATGGCTCAATATAATTTCTGTACTGAGATTAAAGTTTGCTCATGATGGATTTATGTTAAAAGTTTTTAAAATCCTATAATTGTTAATTGTCCACTGGATTTCAATAAGTTCTTTAAGATCACAAAGGCTTAACAGGAGAGGTGAAGAAATATTATCTTAACTTCAGCACTCTTGGGCAGTGGCTGGGTTGATAGAATTCCTCAACCATTCAGCATGATTGTGGCATGCAAATCAGGGGAAACGTACCCAAGTAAGTGAGAGTGGCTAAACTGAAATCTGTCACAGCTGCACCCAAACTGCAATATAACAGCAAAAGAAAGAACACAATGCTATTGGCATTAAAGATTGCTGTTGTATTGCAACCTACAGCATTAGAGCTGGAGATACTTGTAGCATGTTTCAGTTTTCACATAACTTTACAAGAAAAAGAAAACAAATGGTTTCTCTGTTAAATTCCTGTCAAAAAGAAGCAAATAGATTGAGCTTATGTTTTTAGTGACTTAAGAACTAGGAGTCTGAGTTGCAATTTACATGTAGAGGCTGATCTGTCACTTATTAAGATTGTGGGTAACTTTTTACCACCTTCATCAACATACACAAAGTGCTGGAGGAACACAGCAGGTCAGACAGCGTCTATGGAGAAGATTTTTCAGGCTGAGACTCTTCAGCAGAACTGGAAAAGAAAGGGGAAGAAGCCAGAATAAGAAGTTGGGGAGAGGGGATGGAGTACAAGCTTGCAGGTGATACGAGAAACCAGGTGAGGGGAAAGGTGAATGTGTGGGGGAGGCAGGATGAAGTGAGAAGCTGAGAGATGACAGTGGAAGAAGAATTAATCTGATAGGAGAGGAGAGTGAACCATGGGAGGAAGGTTAGAAAGAGGGGCTGCAGGGGTGGCAATAGGCAGACTTGAGGAGAAGAAAAAGAGAAGGGGGATGGAAAATAATCACTGATAGGAGAAATTGATGTTCATGACATAAGACTGGAGGCTGCCTAGACCGAATATGAACTTTTGCTTCTCCACCCTGAGCATGGCCTCATCATGGGAAAACAGGAGGTCATGGACTGGCATGTCTAAAAGAGAATGGGGAAAGGAATTAAATTGTTGGCCACCAGGAAATGCGGCTTTTGGCAGATGGAACTCCATCTGAGCATTGTCTGTTTTCAGAGGGACTTCCTGCAACTGTCCTTCTTCTGAGAATTCCTCTAATTCCTTGCTTAATTTTTCATTAATGATCTCTGTTTTCACCACTGGTTCTTGCTTACTCTGCTCTTTCTAGGCTAATAAGTGGTTCAGCTTAGTTCGGGAGCTTTCGTTTTTCTTCTTGTACTACATTACCTTTGAAGAACTGAGATTACTCTAAGGGTTAAGGAATAGATGTTTATTGGTTTGTATGACAGCTGCTGTCAATACCAGAATGCATGTGACCCGTAACAGATGGAATAAGATGGCTAATATGCAAGGTTGGTATTTAGCCAGGGCACAGGTGAGTCCACTTCATACTGCTTTCTTTTTCTCCTCTTCTTCCTTCAATGTCAGAGCTGGGAAGACCACTCATAAAAAAAAAAGTAACACTGAGTATTATCAGGAAGGAAAAGAAAACATTTTCCTGAGGTGGATTCATGTGAGCCATGCTTTGACAACTTGACCAGCTGAAGAAAATCATCAAGAAGCAGAAAGAGTTGCCAAGACTGAGCTGAACCACCTGCTTATTAGCCCTTTGGACCCATCTGTTGTGAACTCGATTTCTACTTTATGCAATTCTCTTCTGATATTTATCAATCAGTAAATTGCTTTCTTCCTTCATAGTTTAGGTGATCTGCAATTATTGAACAAGGCCAAAAGGATTCAGCCACTCAAACAGTTCTTTCTTGCTTGTAAAGCAAGATTATGTAGTGCAGAAAAGAAAGAAAACTGCAGATGCTGGAATCAAAAACAAAACTGCAGAAAATGCTGGGTGTACTTAGCTAGTCGAGCAAAAGCTATTGAAAGAAACAGAAGTCAGTTAATGTTTTAGTTCAGTCACTCTTCCTCAGGACTGGGGAAGTAGCAGAGCAGTTTGGCTTTTCCAAAATAGAACTGGGCAAGGAATGAGCTGGATGATAAAACAACTCTATGGAGATTGGTTAAGTCAGATCAGGCGATAAGGAACATTAAGTACTAACTATTATGGAAGTGATTATGTGCCCTGTCACAAAAGAAGAGCAAAATTTATTGGTGAGCATCACACGATGCATTTGAGCAATATGGTTGATGTAGTTTAATTGCTTACATCGTGTGCAAGCCTTGAAAACCACAGGTGAAGCTAATTGCAGAGTTACCTGTGTATTTCAGTAATGGTGTATATGGCAAGTGGAGCTCTTGAAGGAGGCTGATTGATGAGTGTTGGGAGTGTGATGCACTGAACAGCATGTGATGATAATTGTGCTGCTTGTGAAATAGGCCCTTCTGCCCATGATAGCTATCCTGACCATGACACTAAATTAAATTAATCCCACCTCTTTGCACATTGTCTATACACTGTTGTTTAAGTAGCTCTTAAATGTTGCTATTGTATTCCCCTGGCAGTGCCTTGCAGGTACCTAGGTGTAAAAACACCTGCCTCGCATATCTCTGAAGTTTTCTAAGCTCTGCCCTCTGGTATTTGATACTTCCATCCCGGTATAAAGGCTGACAGTGCAAGTTTGTACATCCTCTCTTTATAGTTAATACTCTCTAATTAAGGCAACATCCTAGTGAATCTCTTTTAACTCTACCAAAGCCTCCATATGTTTCTTGTAATGCAACTTAAAACTTCAACTCTCCAAATGTGGCAAGCTTTATCCAGCTGCAACAAGACTTCTCTAATTTTATACTCATCTTCTACACCTAAAAGGCAAGCATATCTTGCATCTATTTGACTATTTTTCTTACCACTTTCAGAGAACAATGTACTTGCACATAAAGATCCCTAGGTACATCAATGTTGCCGAAGGTCTTGCCATTTATTGTATACTTTCCTCTTGCATTTGACTTTCCAAGTGCAATGCCTCATTCTTGTAGAAGTAAATTGCAGACGAATGCAAAAGGACTTATTGGGTTATTTTGAAAAAGTAACCATGCTGTGAATTAACAAAAAAAAAACTAATGGATGTACTATTCTTAGCTTCCTTGAAAGCATGTGATAATGATATTGCAAAATATAAAAGCTCCTAGAGTTAGACGCAACATATTGGCATTTACAGAAGATTGGTTGGCAAGCAAGAGGCAAACAATAGGTATAAATAGATCTCTTATCTGGTTGGAAAGTTTTAATGAGTAATGTGCCACGGGGAATGATGTTGGTACCTCAGCTTTACATGATTTATATTAATGACTTGGATGAAAGGACTCAAGGCAGTAAGTGGGGAAATATTTGGCAAATGTTGTATAGTGCATGAGGATGTGAAATTATCAACTAGCAATAAAAATAGAAAATAAGTATATTAATTAAATGATGAGAGATGGCTGAGCTTTATGCTGCAGTGGGACCTGGGTGTCTTAGTGAAGGGTTTGGAAGAAGTGCAGGTACACTAAGTAAATTAGGAAAACTTAGAACTGTATTGTTTATTATAAGAGCAATGGACTACAAATGAAGGGAAGTTATACTTCAATTATATCTGGAATAATGTGTACAATATTGGAAACAGTTCAGCAAAGGTTTAATATAGTAACACCTGGCATTGGTATTATGAGAAAGGCAGGGCAAGGGAAGTTTGTATCTGCAGGAGTATACGAGAGAGAGGGGGATTTAACTGAAATAAAGAAAGGCCTTGATAACTTGGATATGGAAAGATGGTTCCCATTGTGAGGGAGTCTGGAATAGAGATTTTTTAAAAAGAATATATAAAGAGTTATTAATTTAAAACAGAGATGAAGTGACTTGTACCTTTTCCTTAAGGCATGGTATAAGCAGAGACTTTGAATGTTTTTAAGGCAAAGGTAGATAGATTATTGATAAACAAAGATGTGAAAGACTATTGGGTTATGTGTGATTACAGTTAGACCAGCCAGTATATTATTGAATGGTAGAGTTGGCCTGACGAGCTGAGTGGACTGCCCCTGCTCCTAATTTCTATATTGCTATCTTGGTAAGTTTAAATGACCCATTTTAGAAATACAAAGTGAAACCATACTGATGTTTGCACATTACACTGGCAATGAAGTCCCCCGCTGAACATAAAGCTTTTAAAATGGGAAACTATCTCACAACATGCCAGAGGAGTGTAGTCAGTGAAAGACTGACTTTGTGCTAGGTGAGAGGATATTATGACAAATCATTTAGGAGCTCAGCAATACAAATGATGGTGTTAAAACAATAGCTTAAAAGGATGGGTACAGAAGATTTACCAGATCACAGGCTTCTGCAGCCGAATACAAAGAGTCTATGGTGAGCTGATAGAGTACAGAATGCCAAAATTTCATAAGAATGAGAAACAGAATTAGGGTATTTCACCCTTCCTACCTAGTAAGTGATGCATTAAGATCATGGGTAAAATCATATCTGTGTCTCTTTCCTACACTCTCCATATCTCTAAGTAATCCTAAATCTAAAATCTATCTGAAGTAATCGCCTATGGCGCTCCTGAGGAAGGAATTCCAAAAACTCCGTACCGTTTCATTAAGATATCTCTTCTCTCTTTCTTGGTCCCTTTACCTAACCTCTGCTTAAGAATAAAAGCTCCTTTTCACTCTGAATGCCAAGTCTTTGCAGAACAAGAATAAGCAGTGGGGTGAATTAAAGAGTCAATTATGATTCTTTCATAATAACAGTTTCCTTCATTTGGGAGCAATATGGAGCAGGAAACATAGGGATGGCACGTAAGTGGGATCTGGTGCTTTAGGTTATGGGAAAGGTTAAGTTGGTGGACAGTGTAGGGTGGGAAGCTGCCCTAGATATTAATGGAAAAGTCAAACCTGCTGATCACTACAGGACTGGAGGTGATCTTTACAGCAGCAGGAAATATGAGAGAGCGGCAGAGATGGATAATGCAAGGGAAGTTAGTACCAGTGTCTTTGGACATTGGCAGTCATTACTGTTGTTTTTTTCAACAGAGAGAAAAGCATTCTCGCGATTTTATAAAGTACCTGCACTAGAAATATAAGAAATGGAACAACGCTGAGTTCTATAGTTACATTCTGAAACAAACTAAATTAAACATTCTTAAATTATTTTGATGTTAGGTAAGACTTACTAAAATTATTGCATTAATAGTGCAATGCAAAAGGAAAAATCCAAATGCATTTACAGCAGAATGCTCATTCTACATTATGTATTACCCTTGAGAGTAACTCAATGGTAGAAGACCAAGTTATTAATAACCATTGCTTTCTTTGTGAAAGCATTGCTTAGTGAACATAACTGTGAAATTTTCAGTGTGATGAATTTCATATCTAATGGTAAACACTGCAAACAAACTGATTATTCTTTGATTGATCATTTTTTAGATATTTCAAAGTAATTTGAGAACAAAAGCTAAACAATTGTCCCTATTGCTGTTCTAGTGCAAACCAGGTGACAGTAGGGAAGATTGTTAGACCTTGCAATTTTCCCAGACCCATTTGCAGCAAAGATGATGTTTTTCATCGGATCTCATTTTACCAGCTGCTTGAGGTATTCAAAAAATCCACAGGGATTTCGATGCAAAGCAGAATGATACTGCATCATAAAATGACATGTAACTGCAATTATAGCAGCTTCTTGGTTGAGACTTTCAAACATTCAGGCAAGCTCAGTTATTGCCTCAGCAGCCTTAACTTTCACATGGGGTCATAATGGATTATGTACTTGGGTTTAGTGACTGAAATATTCATTACCAATCTTACATACAGTGTGTAAATACTTCAAATAAATGACTCTGCTTATCTTACAGTCTCTAACTGGTAATATAGAAGTAAAGCTTTCCAACTTCCAGAAACATGGGAAGACGTGAATGTGAAAATAATTGTGAATTCAAATTTTCTACATGCATCATTTCTAAGCAATGTGTTAGATTTGTTTTTCACTTCTGGGTTAATTAATTAAACGCAAAGGCTCCATTTCAAGAACTACTACAAAATAACTACAGAACCTGTTAGTATTCAGAGAGTGGTTTTCCGTGTATTTAAAGTGGAGATATCATAGGCAAAAAATGAAAGGCAATTCCACATTTAAGGCCGGAGTGATGCCTCTGATTATTCATACCTTACCAGCCATTTGTAGTAAAATTAACTCATAAAATTGTATGGCTGGATATCTATTTTGACAAGCAATTAGGAAAATAAAACACTCTTTAGCATCTATTAAGTATATATGACAACTATTTACATGTTTTGGACTTAACATAGATATTTGATAAATATTATAAAAATCAGCAGTGCAGATTTTTCCAGTGAAACAGGAGTGCAAAAAATGCTTATGGCATTTGTTTTGTGCACATGCACTAAATTACTAACTACTCTAAATGAGTGAACTATTAACATATCATTACCGGAGCAGTAAATGCAAACACAGAAGTAATAAAAGGAAAAATTCCGACCTCCTCTTAATGAAAAAGTAAAGACAATGCCCAAGATAGTAAAGAATTGTTGTCACTAGGTTCTGTGCATAGGGCTGGCTGATCATCCTTTGAACAGCATTGCTGAACTAGAAATTATCAGCTCTGCTCTTAATCACAATTCTGTTGGAAAGTATACATGCACAGACTGTGAATAAAGACAAAGTGAACATGATCAATAAATGCTGACCTTGCCAGTGATGTACACACACCACAAAAATTAATATGAAGAACGAACAGTTCCACAACCTACCATGATGGAATAGTTTTCTGATAAGTCAGATGGCTTGCTCCTACTCCATATCTGTAGGTTTCAAGTGAATGATGAGGCCACTGTGGGAGAGTGGAATAAAATCTGACTGATTGTGGAGCTTGGGAGACAGTACACTCATTTCACAGTTTTTTACTAGGCTTTCATATGCTCCCAAAAATAATTTGGTGCCTACTTAATGTTCCTTTTCCATGTTGACTGGTCGCAAGGCCGAGATTCCCACAGGTCAGTGGTAAGTAACTTTGCCCCCCCCCCCCCCCCCTCAGGATGTTTCAGAGCTCAAAAAGTCCCTGAATCAGTAGTCAGATTTTGACATGCAAATAATATTCTGTGCCCATTAGAGATGACAGATTATCTAAGGTTTTTACCTTATAACATAAGAAAAGAAGCATATTACATATATGTGATCAAATACATTCAAGGAAAGCTAGTAAAATACACTTCACGAAATGATGAAGGGTCTTAGCCTGAAATGTCGACAGTTTATTCTCATCCATACATACTGCCTGACCTACTGAGCCCCTCATCTACAGTACCTCTCTTGTCTCCTAGAAATGGTTTTGCTTTCATGGGTAGTGCATGATTTTCAAAGGAAACATTATGGCCAGAATTCTGCAATGTTAATAAGATTTTTTCTCTGCATTACAATTCTAAACCAGACAACATTTCAATACTAACTTTCATAACTACTTTCAAAGAAACAATGGAGTCATTTTTTAAATATTCATGTACCTTTTTTAAAATTTTCATATTCAATGGTTTGAAGTAAACCTTCAAACTACCTTCAAAGTACTCTGTAACATAATTTCAGAAAAAATCATTTGGCAGATTTATAGCACTGAACAAGATGTTTTAGCTTTCTTTAAATTTGTTTTAATTTGTTATAGCTCATATTAAATTCATTTTAAGTTAGGCATTTCTTTTCAGTAGTTCATCCTGAAGTAAACATATTTAACTCAACCCAAAATAAATAAGGGAAATGCAAAATATTGTGAATGATAGAAGAATGCAGTTAAAAACAGAAAATACTGAAAGGTCAGACAACATTTGCAAAGTGTTACCAATTTGGATCAATAACATTTTTTCATAATGTTCGAAAGAAAATTGCGATGACTTGTAACATTAAATCGAATTCACTTTGTATAGATACTGTATGATTTACTCAGTATTTTCAGTGTCTTTATTCCTTTTGTACATATTAAAATATATAACTATGTCAGTTCCCCCGCTTACTCTGGACAGCCAACTATGTAACCAACATAAACCACTGTCATGCAAATCCAGTGTAAAGTCAGCTCATGTAATCACTTACAAGCAAAGAGATTCTGCAGATGCTGTAAATCTTAAGCAATACACACAAAATACTAGAGGAACTCAGCAAGCCAGGCAGCATGCAATTATTTTCCGTTCCGCATTCTTTACATAATCTTCATTTTCTATTTTAGTGATATTTAACTTGTCCTTGAAGCAAAGCATTTGTTCTTGACTAACAGCAGTCAATGATCCATTCCTATAATTCACCATCTTTCACACCTCTCAACCTACTGAAAGGGAGATGAAGGGCAACCTTTCATTGTTGTGTACCACATATTCTGTTTGCTCCAGAATCTCTAGAGTGCATTTGTCTCATAAAGTTACCTCTATATTTTAGCTTGTATGAAAATGAAGTGATTTCTCACTAAATCCTGCAGTAAGGTTCATCCACCTCTTGCCTGAAGGCCTATATGTGGTTCAATACCAAAAGATTTGATATTTCTGTCCCCTGGAATGATATATTGCTGAACACTTATTACTTCATCCAAATGAAGAGGGAAAATCACACTGGTCCTCCATTATCTCAGAGCAAATTTGCATGCTCTAAGTGCAAATGCTTCCCATGTAATGTCTTATTTATATGCTCAGATGAGTTTGAATTTGTTTTTTATGGGAAAATAGGGTTAGAAAATTCTGCATCCTGGTAGAAAAAAAAACGAGCGTTCAAGGTTGAAGTCTTTTTGAGATTTGAATTATTACATGAGATTTCTCTTCAGATATTGATAGATCTGCAATTGTGGCATCTCTTCTAATTATTTCCAGTAGAAATATTACTTCTCTATTTCTCTAAAATTTCTGTTTTAGTGATTAGACAATGTCTGACTTGATAATTCAAGTTAACATGAACGAACACTAAAGGCAAGGATAATATCCTAGACCTTGTATTGCCCTTCAGCTTCATTCAAAATGAAGCTGTGCAATATTTTTCCATCACAAAGGCAGCACAGCTGCACCACAAATACAATATCCTGCCGAAAGAATTATTTTGTAAGGCGAGTACAGCTCACTCTCATTCTGTGAGGTCAAAGTGCAACAACAATATTGCAGTTTGACTTCACAAAGCACTTGTGAGATACACAATGAAACTTGGCAAAACTCTTTGGATCCAAAGGTCAGAAATTCAAGGGCAAATCTGTAAAAAGCTGTTCCAAGTACAGGCTGTGTAGAATGAACAATTGTAAGTACAATACAGGAAAAGATTTACAAGAGAAAACAGCAGAGTTTTGATTTCCTTGAGACATTTACTTTGGTTGATTGCACCCAACAAAGTGGCAATATTCCCTTTAATTTTTTAAAATTAAATTGATTGACATGTTTTATGTCTAATTAAATTGTAGGCTTTCTTTCTTTAATGGAATTAATTAAAATCATTACATGGAGCTTTGTAAAGAGGCTACAATGTGAAGATACATATTATTTGAAATAACATTGGCTTTCTGCCACTGAATAAAGTATTTAACCCTGAGAGAACTCAAATAGGTTTTTGAATTTCATCAAAACTATCATTTAATGCTGTGGCCAGACTATTCACAATGCAATGCAGATTATTAATATTTATATCCAACCCATTTACAGTGCTTATTCATTCCCAAGGTAGAGTTTTCTCAAGATATGTAAAAAGAGATTGAATATTTTCTATTGCATTCTTTGGAGTTTATCTTAAATTTAGAGAATGAGCAAATGTGGGGAATACCAAAGCCATTGCAAAAGGATTTTATGCTTTCCTAGTGGATGTGATGAATAAACTCTTCTCGGGCTTCTAGCTGGGTAGAAGTTTTGATTATGACCAGTATTTGGAAGATCAACTCCGCCATCATGAAGTAGATGAAGATGACAGAGTTTGTCATTGAAATGTCGACTATAATTGGTACCAGTACCCACTGGAAGACTGAGTAGAGTTTATTCGATTAAAGCTATTGTTTTAAGTTGCCATCTCATTCTCTAGAATATTGCCAGCGCCACCCAGGAACTAATCCAGAGAGTGAGCCACTTTAGTGGCATGTTTGACTCTGTTTAAACAATTGAAGAAGTTGTTGTGGTTTTATATATTCATAACTCATTTTCTCTCCATATCAGAGTTTATTAATAGTGAAGTGGAGCAATGAGGCTTTCAGGCTGCAACAAGTTACCTTTTGCAATTGAACACTTTCCTTTGTGGCTTTGCAGTTATTTTAATGTGAGCAAGATGATAAATACCAGGGAAAGCAAATCAAAAGATTGAGATTGATTTATGTGACATATCTGAATTTCTCTGTTCCACTGTTTGAACAACCAATCATACAGATCAGTTTCATACGCAGTAAATTCAATTGTTATTACAGTACTGGCTGGAAAATTGATCAGTTAATCTACTCCTTGAAAATGTAATTTGATCTACTTTTCTGCATGTGAACACATTTTTTTTCTCACTTGCTAGCTTTTTGTTGACATGATTTTACCTTTTAGTTTTTATTGTGTGTGTTTATGACAGATGGACTTGGCCTACCTTAAACTGAGCTTGCTGTTGATAAAATGCCATCCAGTGATACTTGGACAAGGAGTACCCCCACTATAAAAATAGTTCCCCACATTTCAAGAAGCTAGAAGATGTTGACAGACCACAAATGGACACCAGTGAGCAAGTGAATGATGAGAAATGAAAAGGATCTTTCCAATGATGGAATCAGCAGAAAGGAATATTGTGGATAGGGAAGGTCATTAGAGTATTTTCCCAGGAATTCCTGCTTTGTAGTACTTCTAGTGGCTCCATACATCAGTTTTGTGATGATTAGAAGGATTTGCAATGTATAAACAAACCAATTGATAGAGTATTTAGCTCTATGTAGAGTCTGTGTTTCAACAAGAATAAGATACATTCCCTGCATCAAATAATTTCATTAGCCAATTAGATTTTTCATTCATCTAGTAAATTAAATTCCATTCACTGCGATTTCAACATCACCTGCATAATCACCTTAAGTTCATGTTCAAGTTCAGTTTATTGTCATTCAATCATACACGTATATTGCCAAATTAAACAATGTTCCTCCGAACCAAGGAGCACAAAACAGTATATATAACTCACACACATTACACACAAAGTTAGGTTATCATAAATAAATTCACAAATAGCAGCATGCATGTATGATACAGGTTAAAAACTGATTGCAACCACTGGCATGGCCTCACACTTTTCTCAGTGCCTAGCAAAATTCTTGCCAAAGTAAATGTCCAACGGATTACCGAAGCTGTCGATGTGTGCTTGAGGAAAGAGCAAGCTGGCTTCAGAAACTGTGTTGACTATATCTTCATGCTATGTAACATCAGAGAACAGTGCACAGAGCGGCAGAGACCACTGTATGTGAATTTCATGGAAGAGCTTTTGATGGCATCCAAAGGGAGAGACTTTGGCGAATTCTCAGATCATATGGAATTCTTTCCAAAATTGTCCAGCTTATCCAGAGTTTCTATGCTACCTTCACCTGCACAGTTGGGGATTGCAATTTAGCTTTGATGATAAGACAGGAGTCAGGCAAGGCTATGTGATGTTGGCGATGTTATTTAACCTGCTGATAGACCAGGTTATGAGGCAAACAATGGAAGATAAGTAGAGAGGCGTTAGGTGAACTCCGTTCTCTACTTTAGAAAACCTCGACTTGGCAGATGTCTTGCATTACTATCACATACTGTCTATACCAGCACATGCAAGAGAAAACTCAGTACCTGTGTAATTTTCGTTGACAGGTTGGCTTCTCATCTCATTTCAGCACATCATTTGTCTCCTGTAGGGCAGAGGAAACACGAGAGACCAAAGACAACTTGGTGCTGTACCATAGAGACAGAAATGAGGACCCTGAACCACACCTGGGGCACAGTATAGAAGATGGCTAAGGACAGGCAGAGATGGAGGACTTCCATTGGTGTCCTAAATGTCAATGGCATAACAAACATTTGATTGATTGATTATGCTACAGGTGCTTCAGACATGATGAGACCTGGGTGGTGACGGAGTTTAGTAGTCTTATGGCATGGAGGAAGAAGCTGCTTTCCATCCTAACAGTTCGGCCTAATGCTATGGTTCCTCCTACCTGATGGTAGAGATTGCTGGACATATGGGAGCGATCATTGATAATGCTAAGGACCCTGTGTACACAGTACTCCTGATAAACGTCTCTAATAAGTGGAAGAGAGGCCCCAGTGATCCTCTCAGCAGTCCTCACAATCCTTTGTAAGGATTTCTGATCAGATACCTTATAATTTCCATTCCAGATGGTGATATAGCTGATTAGGACTCTCTCGATAGTACTCTTATAAAAATTGGTTAAAATGAGGTAGGATGTTGGTGAGCCCCACTTGCCTCAATCTCCTTAGGAAGTGGAGACACTGCTGAGCTGTCTGGACCGAAGAGGTGGTGTTGAGGGACCATGTGAGATCATCCATTATGTGCACTCCCAGAAACTTGGCATTCCCAACTTTCTCCATGGAGGAGCTGTGTATTTGTATTGAGGAGTAATCATCTTGCACTTTTCTAAAGTGTATAATAACTTCTTTGCTCTTGTCCACATTGATACTCAAGCTGTTGTACTCACACCATTCTACCAGCTGCTCTATCTCCTCTCTGTACACTAGCTCATTGGCTTTGTCAATAAGGTCAAGTACTGTTGTGTCATTAGCGAACTTGACGATTTGGTTTGAACTGGAGTGCTGTCATGATCCAGAAAGGTAAACAGCAGGGTGCTGCGCTGCGCACACAGCTCTAGGAGAGACCTTGCTCAGTATGATGAAGCTAAATTAAACACTGAGCTGAAGTCAATAAACAGTATCCTGGCGTATGAGGCACCATTTTCCAGATGGGACAGGATGGACAGGAGTGCAGAGGCTCAAATCATCAGAGGACAGATTTGAGTGATAAATGAAATAGAAAGGGCTTAATATAGCAGGAGATGGGACTTAATGCAATCCATAACCATAACAGCACTACATTATTCTTGAGGTCAGTGACAGTGGATGGTAGTTGTTGAGGTAAGTTACTGTTGCCCTTTTGTGCACCAGGATGATGATGACTACCTTGAAGCCTGAGGGGACAGTGGACTGTTCCACTGAAGTTGTCTGTTAGAACCTCTGTTAACTGGGCTGCATAGTCCCTCAGCAAATGAGCAGGTATGTTATCAGGCCCTGGCTGGGTCTTCCTCACATCAGCTGTGGCCAGACAAAGTGCCTGCACCTCAGGGGAAAGGGAGACCTTCTCATCAGCATGTGTTGGCCTCAGGCTGTTGAGTTCATGACCTGCAAGGTGTTTGGAGCTCACTTGGAGAATTGTTCTGGTCGCCTAATTTTTGGAAGGATGTGGAGGTTTTAGAGAGGGTGCATGTAAGATTTACCAGGATTCTGCCTAGATTACAGAGTATTTCTTATGAGGAAAGGTTGAGCAAGTTAAGGGAGATGAAAGGTGATTTGAAAGGCATACAAGATGATAAGAGTTATAGATAGAGTGGACAGTCAGTGCCTTTTCCCCAAGATGCCAATGGCCAAGATGAGAGGATATTCTTTTAAGATGATTGCAGGTAATTCTCGGGTGGAGAATGTCAGAATTATTATTTTTTATATAGACTGGTATATGCAGAGTACGATTTAAGATGCCCTTAGAGAGGCACATAGGTGATAGAAATATAAACAACTATGTGAAAGCGAGAAGTTAAATTGATCTTGAAGTAAATTAAAAGGTTAGCACAACATCATGGGCTGAAGGATCTGTACTGTGCCATAATGTTCCATTTCAAAGTATGAAAGGGATAAAAAATATAGTTTCCATGCACGAACACAAAAGATGCTTGTTATTGAAAGTACTAACAGTATCCATCTGTACATTGGATTTAAATGGAAGTCCAATGGAGTATGATTGGTGGCTGCTACTCAGTCAAGCATTGAGTGACAGCATCTAAAGGTAAATTTATCTTCCACGTACATCTTCTGTGATTCCAAGAAATATAGATGTATCCTGAGAATTTCTATTACTTTAAATTTATGTTAATATTTTTATTTCACAAATTAATTGATGCAACATTTAAAGAAATTAAATTATCAGAATTGGTAAGGTGATAGCTGACAAGCTCCTTGTTTCAAAGTAAGATTAAGGACATGTTAGCTCAAAAACTGAATGAACCAAATGTCTATTATTTGACACTGTGGAGGCTATAGGCATACAGGAAAGAACTGATGCTTTAACTAATGTGAGTTACTTAACTGACATCAAGCAAAGTGCCTTTGTTAGCTGAAAAGTTGGCAATCTTCTATGTTATTTAGTGAGTGAATAAGAGAAAGATTGTGAGACAGTCTGGTTCACTAGACAAATAACCTTGTATTCAATGGGAGCATGAAAGAATTAAGAATTTTAAATTAAAGACACACCGACCGACTTCATTCACTATTGACCTCGCAAATATGGACATACATAACTGATATGATCCTTGCAACAGATCATTTCCAATGAGGCCGCTCAAGCACAAGGACTAAGGATGGGGTGTCTAAGCTAGGTCCATTCACAAAGCAGGAAACATCCTTTTGGATTTTATCTGGATCTAATGTTGTGAAATCTCAACAATCAATGGTCACTAACCTCAGAATTTCTGTACTTGTACTCAGAAATGCACACATTTCCCTGCAAGTTTTAGTCATTTGTCATATTAAATTCATAAAGTGATTCCTACATAGCCTTTTAATACGCACTTCCACAACTATAGTCATCAAGAATCTACATAAACTGCTGTAACCATAGAAAACTGGTAGTCAAAACCGTGTCAGGAATATATACAGAACCTTGTCAGGACAAAGAATAGGACTGAAGCTACAGTATAACATCTAGGCAACACGAGTGAATCTGCAGATGCTGGAAATAAAAAAACAACGAAATGCTGGCAGAACTCAGCAGGCCAGACAGCATCTATGGGAGGAGGTAATAACGACGTTTCGGGCCGAAACCCTTCATCAGGAGTAATTGACTCCTGAGTGGATAACTTACAATCTCCTGAATATAGAAATGGATATTGTATTGCATAGCTATTTCAGTCAGAGATGTGTCACTGTATGGATACATCACAACAGACAGGTAGAATAAGCTAGACTGATGGCAATTTGAGATAACTAGTATAGATAATCAATACAATTACTAAGTAGCTTCAAATGAGGTGACAACACCTAAACAAAATACTAACACTGAGTTACAATTGAAGTTCACACTGAAACATTTTGTATTTTTAAATTTGTGCATATCAAGCTTTGCTTGTAATGTCTAAAACATTAAGCATGTTTTAGATCCAAAGTTTAGAAACAGGATGAAAGTTATGCGCCATGTATTTAACTAGTAAAATAGCTCTCATGTCAATTTTCTTTTATTGAATGTAAATTTCTAGAATATACTTGTAAATTCTGAGTTTTATATGATGCATGGCTAATTGGTCTCTCAGTGAGCATTTTAGGATAGCATTGTCTAGGTAACATTGTCCCTAATTAGCACGTCATTGCATGTTTATTTCTTTAATTAACATATACAATTCTTTACTACAAAGTACTCTTTGAAAATGCTTTTAAGTGTTCAGACTTTCTGGCTGTAAACCTACTGAGATCCATATATTTGTAATCAAAAACATGTGTTCTGGATTTTAATATCTGGCTGAATTGTGGTTTTAGTCCTTTTGACTCTTAATAATAATTTGTGTGAAATGTATTCAAAATATTCTTGTTCATTATCTCTCCCCTGGGAAATTAGTAGCTTGGACAATGATTTGTACCACGACAATTATTTTAGAAAATCCAAGCTGTCAAATCAAAATATTTGTATAAGTAAATTATTGAGCTGATGCCATTTAAATATTATTAATCATGGCAAGTATTTGAACAATTCTTAAAATATTGGCTGTTTTTCTATTTTTGAAAATTATCTTGTGAATTTTAAAATATTTCTATTATTTGGAATTAAAAAGTTCAAAATGCTATTATTTTTATCTCCTACAGAGCACAGATGATCTATTGGTTGCATCTGCTGAATGTCCTAGCGATGATGAGGACATTGACGAATGTGAGCCGAGCTCAGGTGGGTTAGGTTAGTCCATTTTTATTATTTATCCCTCGGTGTCTCTGTGATTGTGTATTTGCATGTTTTATTTGTCTGCTTGATCAGCGGAAGGGCTTTCATGATTTAGTCACTATGGGCAGGCAGAGCAGTTAAATTACTTGTTTCTGGTAGCTGAAGGAATTACGTTTTAAATTTTATCAACATTGTGGCATTTCAATCAAGCAGGCAAAATAGTATTGGAGTTAAAAACACCGTCAGCCAACAAGTTGAATGCAGAACAGAATTTACAATAATATTTGAGCACTCTCCATTTAATTGGTGTGCAGAGAGCACAGTCCATCGCCTACCAAGGTCGCCTAAAAAGAATTGATATAGAGAATAAAAAGTTTTTTAGATTTGTTTTTACAAGACTGTTTAATGTCTTTTTCACAGTCAATGGATAATGATGATATCTCTAATACACATTTTTTCAGGTATTTACAGGTTAGGAATTTCTTACGTGATTTTTTCACCAAATTACCCCTTGGCCTGCTCTTCAAATTTAGCTTATGTTATTTTTCAATTTAAACCTTTTCAAAAACAATTAACAGCTATCATTTATAAACAGTTAATGAATGCTTGTGTGTCGCCTAATGACAGAGTTCAATGTACCTGGGAAGTAGAACTTCAACATTCACTTTCAGATAATCAATGGAGTAAAATTTATTATTTAGTCAATAATTTATCTATCTGCGCATGCCATATCTTAATTCAGTTGAAGATAGTACATAGGGCCCATATGTCCAAAGATAAATTGGTGCATATTTTTCTGAATATAAGCCCTATTTGAGACTGATGTAACACAGAAATGGCTACTCTAACTCATATGTTTTGGTCATGTGTAAGTTTAAATAATTTTTGGAGGGATGTGTTTGGACTATTATCTAAAGTTATAGATATGAATGTTCAACCTAATCCACTTACAGTAATTTTTGGGATTTTTCCAGAGGGAGCAAGCAAAGTGTCTGCTTCCGCCCAACATGTGATAGCTTTTTCAACTTCGCTGGTTAGGAGAGCTATTTTGCTACATTGGAAAGAATCTAATCCGCATACTATTTTCTATTGGCTCTCCTCCATTATGTCATGTCTAAGCTTGGAGAAAATTAGAAGCTGGACATTTGATACATCCTTTAATTTTGAAAAAGTCTGGCAACCTTTTATTCAATATTTTCACATCATTTAATTTATTTTTATTTATTCTCTTGGGGAAAATCCTTGTCCATGAAGGTTCGGAGATGACTGGAAGGATGTGTTTTTTTTTCTTTCTGTGTTTTTTCTAATTTTATCCTCAATTGGACTGCCCAATCTTTCTTTTTTTTCTTTTTCTTTCCTCTTTTTCTCTTTCTTTTTTTTGTTTTTTGTTTCAGTTTAGTTAGTGGGTTTTTTTTCCTTATCAATGAAATTTCCAATTTTTTTATGAATGTTATGAGTTGTTGTAGTTTTTTTTACCATTGTATATATAACAGCATAATATTTTACTTTTTTGATTTTGATATTATATACTTTTTGTTTTTCTGTTGCTGTTTATATGTCTTTTATATTATCTACTTGTTAAACTCTTCTTCCGATTTGTATATTCTTTATTTGGAAATCAATAAAAAAGATTGAAAAATGAAAAAGAATTGATATAAAATATAGCGAACTGCACTTCCGACAAAATTGCTGTAACGCCTTATTTAAAAAAAACTGGGAATTCATTACCCACCAGACATATCAGAGTGTACCAGCAGAATCTTGTACTCTGTTTCACAGTTTTTTTTCCCATTGACTTCTATGGAATAGTTCTACAATCTGGGTTGCAATGTTAAACTTTACTGACCAGGAGAGAATTCCGAGGCAGAGGTATTTCCATTCAAAGCATAGTTCCGTTCAACTTGAATGTATATGACCAATCCTAATCATCCACAGAAGTGCAGTATTGAGTTATGATCATCTCCAACTGAATGGGGAGGGTGAGGTCTCTACATGAAGCAAAGAAACAAGCATACATCAAACACATCCATAATACAACATGAGATAAGTTGGATATTCTCCTACAGTTATGCAAATATACATAGCTCAGCATTCATACATACATACCTTTCAACTTGAACACATATCCAATCATTCTGGAACTTCAATATGGACGAAAGTATCTTACATTTTAATGATACATTGATACTAAAATATGTAACTTGTGACTTCTATGCATGAGTTAAAAAAATCTTTTACTGACATTGTTACATTTTGCATGTTCACATTTAAATAGAATTAAGAAGATAATTAATTGCACTGCTATCCACAGAACAGACAGTGAAAACATTTGTTGATGGTTTCTGCACATCATTTGAAACAGGTCAATTTAACACAGTTATGGGACTCATTCTGTATATAATTTCTGTAAAACTATACTCTAACATTTACAAATTCTGTTTCACTTCTCATGAATAATTTATATTCACTCAGTTGAAAAATTTCTAGAAACATGCCAAATCCTCTCTTGTCTCTTGAACTGGAGCTGTCAAAGGAGGCAATCACTGTTCACACTGTCACCGTAGGGTAATGTTCCGCTATGTTCCCCTTATTCCTCTGGTTGCAATAAATTTCTGATGTGCTTTCCTCCTCATCCCCCTCCTTCACTCCCACCTTCTGCTATCCAAAACGAAAGCTACCTTGTCAAAATGTGATTTTTGGTTCCCTTCTCTCGTTCTTGTTTCAACATACACAATTTGCTGCATTTCATAACCAATGTGGAAACAGAAATCAGGTGGTATTGAATGGGTTTATCTTCTTATCCTCTAGCCCAAAGGTTCACAAACTTTTTTTTATGCTACACCTACCATTAGCCGAGGGGTCTGTGAACTCCCGGTTGGGAACCACTGCTGTAGCCCATCTTATTTCTGTTGCACTATAGATGAATATCACACAGTACACAGAGTTCAATCCATTCACTTCCATTCAATTTTTGTGTCACTGGCCTGAATTCTGTACTTCCAGCAGCTGATTTCAATCCCGTATCACTTCAAATGGAAAATTCTTCTTATAATTGTTGGGAATGCACAAAGTAGACCAGATTTTAATTTTATGAAGTTAATTCTCTCCATTATCCTCTCTTTTATTTAAGAAACTCGGGCTTTTGCAGTTATAATTCCACAGGAGGGAGAGACTACTAATTCTCTTTCTTTATGTGTGAGCACCAATAATAAAGTTTTGCCATGCTATTAAATTATTGAAAGTTATTACAGTCAGGTTTAATTGGTTGCTTCCTGGAAGAAGACAATACCTGCTCCATAGAGACAAATCGACTTGATTTGCCACTCTATTCACCAAGGAATTCTGGAACATTTCATAGCACCCAAAATTGCTGCTATGTAAATATTAGAAATCAATTATTTGTCAGTTGTCAAAATGAATGATTGAAGAGTGATGTCAAGCAATTTTTGAACAGTAGTATCCAAAACTAAGGCCACGTAGTTTTTCACGGTGTTGATACCTTACATTTATGTTTGGTAGTGGGTGCTGACAATGAACTTTGGGAACAAGAATATCCCAAAATTGTGTTTCTCTTGAATGTCTTTATTTCCAGTAATCAGTGGCAGGTAGGTCCACTAAAACAGCGGGTTAAAAAAACAACCTTACTTTCAGGTTCAGTCAGGAAGAAGAAATAAACAGTATAGAATGGGAGTATTTTCACCTTGCAGTAACATGAGTTAATTAGGTACAAAATTAACTGACTCCCTGTTTGTTTTCCACTAAAATGTGTGCTCGGGAACCCTGGGAGAACTGTATCACACAATGCGTGACATGCACATCCATGTTGTCTAATGTTCCTTTGACACAAACCATAGAAGCTGTTACTTCCTGTTTTGAGGATTCTTCTCCTGGGAGCGGAGCAAATTGAAACTTGGTATGGTGTTTCAGGTTTCAATGGGGTAGAGAGAAATCATTCCTTTTGTTGGAGCGGTCATTGACTATAGAACACAAATGTGAAGTGTTTTACTAGATCCAGGAGCCATGTGCAGGAAAGGTTATGCTGTGGATGGCTGATGCAGATTGATTGCAGCCTTTCAAAAATATTTGAAGGTTTAAAATTACAAAAAACAGTGCTAATGGTAAAGTTAGCAGAAACACATCTGAGAGGATTTTTCAGCAAAGATGGCACAGATTCATGGGGCCAAATGGCCCCTTCTCTATGGTAACGGTTCTATGATTCAAAAGCAAGAACTAGCTGGTATGAAAAATTAATAACTTGTTTTAACTGAAATTGTATTGGAATCTTCAGAGTAGGAGACAAAATGGAATAGGGTCAGGGATTTATCTTTCAGAATAAGCAAGCAGTAAAGTCTTTGACAGATGAAGCCTTTTTTGAACATGTACCTTTTATGACATGATGACAATGTAGATGAGTCCTCAAAATATAGTCAAGAAGCATTCTTTTAAAATGAAGCAATTATTGAATAGTGAAAAGAAATGTTGTAAAATAAAAGCACAATAGAACAAAACTTAATGGAGCAGATCAATCAAAATAAAACCCTATTCAGTGAACACTTCGTGTCACAATTTAGAATTATGCAAAGCAAAACATGTTCCAAGCTGTGCTGTAGGCCTAGATTAAAGAGGTTGTTATACTCTGAGTTTCTAACATTATGTACTTACTTGCCAAAAAGCAAACTCTATGTTGTGATTCTAAGAGCAATTTCCTAACAGCTTGCAGCTCCACTTTTTGCATCAGACCTTGTTAGGTTAGAACCATTGGCTCTCAAGTGCAGCCAATGTCCCTGAGGTTTTGTATTGTATGTATAGATTTATACTGCACAGAAACGAGCTTTTCAGCCCACTGTGACTTTGCATAGCTACACTAACCCTACTTGCCAGTTTTATTTCTGTACTACTCTGCTGAATTAGGTACCTTAGCAGATGTTTCTTAAATGTTGTTACTGTTCTTGCCGCTAACACCACCTTTTCTGACAGCTCATTCCGGATACCAATGACACCTTGTGTGAAAATTTTATACCCAAGTTCTCCTTGAAGCTTCCTCCCTCTCATCTTAAACCTATTGGCCCCTAGTTTTAGTTCCCTACGATGGGAAATGGTAGGATTAATCTAAAAGTAAATACCTATTGTGATGAAAATGGGTCCTAGGTCACTGGTATGTAACTCTGGGAGACCACCAGTCTCCCTGATGACTACATCTGTATTAAGGTCATCCAGCCACAGCTCCTTACAGACTGTGTCAGAGAACTGGAGCTGCAGCTGGATGACCTTTGGTTCATATGGGAGAATGAAGAGGTGCTATGTAGGATCTACAGCGTTGTGGTCATCCTTAGATTGCAGAAGGCAGGTTGCTAGGTGACTGCCAGGAAAAGGAAAAGGAATAGACCAACAGTGCAGAGTAACCCAGTGTCTGTTCCCCTCAGTAAAAAGTATATCACTTTGGATACTGTTGAGGAGAGGTGACCTCCCAGGAGAGAGCTGCAGAGACTAAGTCTCAGGCACTGGATCAGAAGGGAAGGGAGTAAGAGATGAATGCAGTAGTGAAATGGATTAAATAGTTAGAGAAGCAGATGGCTGGGTGTGAAAGACACTAGGATTTTTTTTTCCCTCACAGCTGCCAGGGTCAGGGACATCTTGGATCGGATCCACAGTATTCTAAAGAAGAAGAGTGAATGGCCAGAACTCACAGTACCTATTGGTTCCATCTACATTGCTAGGTAAAGGGACAAGGTCCTGAAGAGAGAATATAGGGAGTTAGGTAGAAAGCTGAAAAGCAGGACATCAACAGTAATAATCTCTTGATTGCTGTCTGTGCCATGCACCATTGGGGGTAAGAATAGGATGATGTGGCAGATGTATGTGTAGCAGAGGAATTATGTTTCAGATTTCTGGATCATTGTGATCTCATCTAGGGAAAGTATGAAATATACAAATGTTACACCTGAACTCAAACGGGATCAATATCCTTGCGGGCAGGTTTAATAGAACTGTTGGGGAGGGTGGCGGGGGATTAAAACCAGAGTGATAGAGTAGAGAACAGGACAGTTGGTATACAAGTAGGTGTAATGTGCAGTGAGTCTGAGGAAGGATCAGCAGTTGATAAAGGCAAAATTGTAGCCACTGGGATGGATTGAATTGTGTCTTTAATCCAAGTAGTAGTTTCAACAGTTTGAAAAACTGAGAATAAAAGAAATTACAAAATCAAAAATTGCAGAAAGAAAGATGAATTTAACTTCCAGTGGCATGAGGTCAAATCTGAAAAGGGTGATGAATACAGGACTGAAGGTGTTAGATTTGAATGCATACAACATACGGAATAACGTAGATGCCCATGTAGCACATTTGGAGATTATGAATTTTTGGGCATTACTGAGTCGTAGCTGAAAGAAGATCATTGCTGGGAGCTTAACATACAAGGACACACGTTGTATTGAAAGGGCAGGCAGATAAACAGAGAGAAGTGGTGTGATTGTTTTGGTAAAATGATATTGAATCTTTAGAAAGAAGTACCATAGGAATGGAAGGTGTAAATTCCTTGTAAAAAGTCACAGATGGGAGTAAATATAGTCCTCCAAAAAGTAGCCAGGATGTGGGGTACAAATAACAATGGGAGATAGATAAGCAATATAAAAAGGCAACATTACAATCACAAAGGAGTGTTTTAATATGCTGGTAGATTGGAAAAATCAGGTTGATGCTGGATTTCAAGAGAAGGAATTTGTACAAAGCAAATGAGATGCTTTTTAGAGCAGCTTGTGGTTGATCCCATGAGGGAAAAAAGCTATTTTGGATTGTTTTAAGGGGAAACAATCCATGACAAATCCATTGGAATTCTTGAAGAAATACCAAGCAGGATAGACAACTGAGAGTCAGTGTATGTTGTTTACTTGGATTTTCAGAAGGCTGTTGACAATGTGCCACACATGAGGCTGCTTAACAAGGTAAGAGCCAATGGTATTACACAAAAGGTACTAGCATGGATAGAAGATTGGCTGACTGGCAGGAGGCAAAGTGTGGGAATAAAGGGGCTTGTTTCTAGTTGGCAGCCAGTGACTAATAATGTTCTGGAAGTCCAATGTTGGGGCCACTTCTTTTCATCTGTCAATAATTTGGATGACAGGATTGATGGCTTTGTGCCCAGGTTTGCAGACAATATGAAGATAGGTGAAGGGCAGGCCGTGTTGAGGAAGCAGGGAGTCGGCAGAAGACCTTAGATAGATTGAGAGAATGGGCAAAGAAGTGGAAGATGGAACATAGAGAAGGAAAATGTTTAGTCATGTAGAAGGAATAAAGGGATAGACTATTTTCTAAATGGGAAGAAAATTCAAAAGTCAGATGGGCAAAGGGATTTGGGGTTCCTCAGGCAGGTTTCCCTAAAGTTCAACCTGCAGGTTGATATGATGGTAAGAAAAGCAAATGCAATTTTATCATTTATTTCAAGGATTAGAAAATAAGAGCAAGGGCATCATGCTGAAGGTTTATAAGGTATTGGTCGGACCACACATTGGAGTATTGTGGGGAATTTTGGGTCATTTTTCGCTCCGGACTTGGCTTGTGTTTTAAGCTTCTACAACTTCCTACCATACAAAAGCTCTTGCAAAAGTCCATGTAGACAATCTACTGCCTTATTCTCATTCACCCTTTGGTTACCTGTTCCTAAAGCTCAATCAATTTTGTGAGGCATGATATCCCATACATAAAGCCGTATCAACTCCCTCATCAACTCTTGTCTTTCCAAATGCAAATAAATCCTGTCTTTTAGAATCCCTGCCAATATTATTTCAACCACTGGAGTAGGAACACCATACTGTAGTTTCATGGATAATTCTTGTTGCCCCTCTTAAATAAAGGTACAGCGTTAGCTATTCTCCAGGTTTCTGGTACCTCATCTGCGCCGAATAAATCTCTGCCAGTATCTCAGCAATTTTCGCACTTGCTTCCCATCACATCTTAAGATATATTTGGTCAGTCCCTGGGAAACTACCCACTTTCAAGACCTCCTGTGTAGTGTTGATATGCTCTGAGATATTGTTCCATTCCTGAATTTATAGAAATAGAAAAACTACAGCAAATACAAGCCCTTGGCCCACAATACTGTGCTGAACATGTACTTACTGTAGAAATTACCCAGTGTTACCCATAGCCCTCTATTTTTCTAAGCTTGATGTACCTATCCAGGTTTCTCTTAAAAGACTCTGTTGTATCTGCTTCCACCACCATCGCTGGTAGCCCATTCCACGAGCTCACCATACTCTACAAAAAAAACTTACCCCTGTCATCTCCTCTGTAATTACCTCCAAGCACCCTAAAACTGCCATCTCATGATGGCCATTTAAGCCCGAGGAAAAAGGCTCTGAGTATCCAGGCAATCAATGCCTCTCATCATCTTATACACCTCTATCAGGTCACCTCTCATCCTTTGTCGCTCCAGGGAGAAAAGACCAAGTTCCCTCAACCTTTTCTCATAAGTCATGCTCCCAAATCCAGGCAACATCCTTGCAAATCTCCTCTGCACCCATTCTATAGTTTCCATGTCCTTCCTGTAGTGAGATGACCAGAACTGAGCACAGTACTCCAAGTGGGGTCTGACCAGGGTCCTATATAGCTGTTACATTACCTCTCAGCTCTTAAACTCAATCCCACGGTTGATGAAGGCCAATGCACCGTATGCCTTCTTAACCACAGTCAAGCTGAGCAGCAGCTTTGAATGTCCTGTGGACTCGGACCCCAAGATTCCGCTGATCCTCCACACTCTTACCATTAATACTATATTCTGCCATCATATTTGACCTACCAAAATGAACCATTTCACACTTATCTTGGTTGAACTCCATCTGCCACTTCTCAGCCCAGTTTTGCATCCTATCAATGTCCCGCTGTAATCTCTGACAGCCCTCCATACTATCCACAACACCCCAACCTTTGTTTCATCAGCAAATTTACTAACCCGTCCTCCACTTCCTCATCCAGGTCATTTATAAAAATCACGAAGAGAACGGGTGCCAGAATAGATCCCTGAGATGCACCACTGGTCACTGGCCTCCATGCAGAATATGACTCATCTACAACCACTCTTTGCATTCTGTGGGCAACCCAGTTCTGGATCCACAAAGCAATGTCCCCTTGGAGCCCATGCCTTCTTACTTTCTCAATAAGCCTTGAAATGGGGTAACTTATCAAATGCCTTGCTGAAATCCATATACACTACATCTACTGCTCTGCCGTCATCAACGTGTTTAGTCACACCCTCAAAAAATACAATCAGGCTCATAAGGCACAACCTGCCTTTGACAAAGCCATGCTGACTATTCCTAATCATATTATGCCTCTCCAAATGTTCATAATTCCTGCCTCTTAGGATCTTTTCCATCAACTTACCAAACACTGAAGTAAGACTCACTGGTCTATAATTTCCTGGGCTATTTCTTCTCCCTTTCTGGCATAAGGGAACAAGATCTACAACCCTTCAATCCCCTAGAACCTCCCCCTTCCCCATTGACGATGCAAAGATCATCGCCAGAGTCTCAGCAATCTCTTCCCTTGCCTCCCACAGTAGCCTGGGGTACATCTTGTCTGGTCCCAGAGACTTATCCAACTTGATGCTTTCCAAAAGCTCCAGCATATCCTCTTTCTAAATGAAGAAGCATTATTCCACAGCATCTGCTGTGTTTCAGTTGGCATCTTTGTCAATGCGAGCCATAATCTAAAATTTAACTTTGAATTTATTTCACTTTAATTGTATTGATGCGTTCATTGCTAACATGAATAGACTGATATTCACACTTCTCTGCTGTCCAGCAAGGATCTGTCAGATCATTTACTTATTTATATTACATTAATGTGAATTGCTGTACTTTCTGCCAGCATGATTTTCTATTCTCAGCTTGTGAACCTGTCTGAAAGTACTTTAAAACTGCTAACATTTCAACACAAAGTGATCATTTACTGGATACCAGCAAAGAGCTAAATTAATATTCAGATAGCAGTTCCTGCCTCCCGGCAACACTTTTATTTTAGTTGAATGGCTACAGACCCAGGATACAGACCTTAGCAATTCATTGCATATAGCAACTTTGCTATACAAATTAAACCATAATAATAAAATCTTATAAATAATTTTATAATTATTTAATTTAAATACAATAAGTAATACAATTTTATTATTGTTGCTAAGTTTATAATGCAACCGGATAAAACAATGGTACTTTTACAGTTTGAAAATTTCAGACAAAATGTTCAAAGTATATTTTATTATCAAGGTATGTATGTGTCACCACATACATCCCTGCGATTCTTTTTCCTGTGGCCACGCCCAGCAAATCTATAGAATAGTTACTATAAACAGGATCAATGAAAGATCAAGTAGAGCAGAGAAGATAACAAACTGCAAATACAAATATAAATTAATGGCAATAAATAATGAGAGCATGAAATAACAAAATAAACAGTCCTTAAACTGAGAACATTTGCTGTGTGAACGTCTCAATAGATGAGCGTAGTTTCCCTTTATTTTTTGTTCAAGAGCCTGGTGGTTGAGGGGTAGTAACTGTTCTTGAACCTGGTGGAGTGAGTCCTGAAGCACCTATATTTTCTAACTGAAGGCAGCAGTGAGAAAAGAGCATGTCCTGGGTGGTGAGGATCCTTGATGATGGATGCTGCATCCTATGAGAGCATTTCATATAGATGTGCTCAATGGTTGTGAGGGCTTTACCTGTGATATACTGGACTGAATCCGTTACCTTTTATAGGATTTCCTCTCAAAGGCATTGATGTTCCATACTAAACCATAATACACCCAGTGAATACACTTTCCACTATATGTCTATAGAAGTTTGATAAAGTTTTTGATGTCATGCTGAATCTCCACAAACTCCTAAGGAAGTGGAGGTGCTATTGTTCTTTCTGCCCATCCTTAGCCCTAGTACAAACAAGAGAAAGTCTGGAGATGCTGGAAATCCAAGCAACACACACAAAATGCTGGAGTAACTCAGTAGGCGAGGCAGCATCTATGGAAAAGAGTACAGCTGACATTTCAGGCCAAGACCCTTCAGCAGGACTGGAGGGGAAAAAGATGAGGAGTCAGAATAATAAGGTGGGGGGAGGGGAGGAAGCAGAAATCACAGAGGGGAGCAGTGGGAGAGTGTTTCAGTGAACTGCCTTCAAAGGGAAGATTTAAACTTCTTCAGGGTAGGCATCCCTGAAAGTGACTTCTCAGTGTAGTAGCCCAATCACGAACAAGAGAAAATCTGCAGATGCTAAATATCCAAGCAACACACACAAAATGCTGGAGAAACTCAGTAGGCTAGGCAGGATCTATGGAAACCTTTGAATAAAAAATCCTGCTGAAGGGTCTCAGGCTGAAACATCAACTGTACTCTTTTCCATAGCTGCTGCTTGACCTGCTGAGTTCCTCCAGCATTTTGTGTTTGTTGTTCAGCCCCATCATTCTAGTTCCTGTTCCCCTTGCCAGATTAATTTAAACTCTACCCAACAGCTCTAGCAAACCTACCCTCAAGGGTATTGGTCCCCATTGGGTTCAGATGTAATCCATCCTTTTCGCACAGGGCATACCTACCCCATAAGAGATTCCAATCATCCAGAAATCTGAATGCCCACTCCCTGCACCAACTTCTCAGCCACACATTCGCCTGCCAAATCATCCTATTCTTACCCTGACTGACATGGGGCATAGCCAAAGACTACTACCCCAGATGTCTTGTTTTTTAGCTTCTTACCTAAGTCCATATGTTCTCTCTTCAGGACCTTCTCCCTTTTCCTACCTACTGTATGTCATTAGTGCCAATATATACCACAACTTCTGGCTGCTCACGCTCCCTCTTTAGAATGATGCTGACCAGATCTGAGACATCCCATACCCTGGCACCTGGGAGGCAAAGTACTATCCAGATGTCCTTCACATCCACAGAATCTCCTGTCTGCTTCTACAATTATCAAATCCCCTATTGCACTCCTCCTCCCCCTTCCCTTTGAGCCACAGAGCCAGACTCAGTACCAGAGATCTGGTCACTGTGGCATCTCCTGGTACATCATTTCCCCCAATAGTATCCAAGTGATATACTTTTTATTGAGGGGAACTTTTCAAGTAGTATGAGAAGCATTTAATTGCTCTGTGCCTGTACTCACAGGGGTTTAGGAGAATGAGGGGGATCTTAGTGAATATTGAACAGCTTGGGTAGAGTGGATATGGAGAGGATGTTTCCCAAGACCAGAGTGCTCAGCTTCAGAATTGAAAGAAGTACCTTTCGAACAGAAATGAGGAGGAATTTCTTTAGCCAGGGGACGGTGAACCTATGGAATTCATTGCCACTGATGGCTGTAGAGGCCAAGATATTGATTATATTTAAAGTAGAGGTAGTTTCTTGATTATTAAGGGTGTCAAAGACTAGGAGGAGAAAGCAGGAGAATTGTGTTGAGTGGGTGAATAAATCACCCATGATGGGATGTTGGAGCAGGTTTGATGGGTTAAATAGCTAATTCTGCCCCTATATCGTATGTTATGGGAAGTTCGAACAAAACAAATGCTGTGCAGAGAAACTAAGAACTCTCACAGAGATTGAGTGGGAGAAAAGTATAGTCAAGAAACATGGGAATCTGAAGGTTTGTAATGAATGTTCATGACTAGCCTAAATTTGATTTGGTCAAGGTGAATATGAGAAGAGGGTGCAAATTAGCAACAAATGAAATGAAATTTTTGAGTTCAATGTGAGTGTAGGAAATAACAGCAATGCTGTGGTTGATTCATAGGAAGAAGAGTTGGGTATGGGATGGAACATGTGTAAGACAGAAACAAAGACAGAAAGACAGATGTGGTTTGGCCAATGTGAGTTCAACAGGTGCACCATTAATCTGTAGAAAATGAGATGAGGTGAAGGAACTGTTTAGGTGTAATATTTCAATTTGATTGATGTGAGCTATCCATTCAATAATTTATATGGGCCTTTCCTTTTGACCTAACGACAGGTATGCCTTGCTTATTTCAGAGTGTCATTTTACTTTTAAGTAAAGCAGTACAGAATAAGAACTGATAATTATATGACCATTTTGAAAAACAGGTCAACATTCAAATGAAACTGCCTATGTCCACCAACACACACAAAATGCTGAAACAACTCAGCAGACCAAGCAGCATCTATGAAGGAAAATGAAGAGTATCTGATGAAAGATCTTGGCCTGGAATGTTGATTGTTTATTTCCTGACCTGCTGAGTTTCTCCAGCATTTTGCATGTTGCTGGAAATAGGCAGGTTGGTTTGAATGTTTTCACAAAAAATGCTCAAGATTTCCAGCATCTGCAGAATCTCTTCTGCCTGTCTCCAGATTAGATATTTAATCAAGGAGAAAAAAAAATCCAGTTTATCATATATTAAAGCAATCATTATACCCAAGATCCACACTTTTCCTGCAGAAACCATTGTGCTCATGAGAAATCTACACTCTTCTGGTTTGCACTCAAATGCATAATTTGGCATCTAGGACCAACAATGTTGTCTGATTCAATGACAGTGAGTTGGAAACACATTCACTAGATGAATGAATTCCATCTGAATGGAAATGAATAAGATGACCTTCCTTGTAAACATTTCAGATTATTCATTCTCTTGCACTAGTATCTGATAAAATTCTTTCCCTTTGAATATAGGGTGTCCATTTAATAAGATATTGTAACACAACATTTCATCACTAACAGCCTGCAGCCAAGAACTTGTGAAATTGCACTGTATCTGACTTGTTTTGGAATGTACAAATTAGTCTAATTCACTGTTTTCGGAAACTAATTAAGTAGGATGTAATTATAATGAATAAGAGAACTGGTATAATGTAATAGTTTTAGCTCTACTTTTCAGTTTAATTAAAGTGAATTGCAGAGGACATGATTCAAAGTTACATATTTACTCTGCTGGGCATGTTTTTATCTACTTCTGTTTTAAAGGATAAGGTTTGAGACCCATATATTAAGCCTTCAGTCAATTAACTATTTTTACCAGCATGGTATTGGTTTGGTGCCTTGTCTTGCTTTAACTCATCAGTGATAAAGTTCCACTAATATTTCTGTGCACTGATCAAGCCTGAAATCAAATATTTAAGACAGAATTCTCTTGCACAGAACGGGGATTAACATTAATTATAAATATTCAGTAGACTGAAATTTTATGTTGAATTATCAGTCTGTATTTCTAAAAAGCAATGGGCTCGATTTTCTGAGCAATGCTGGAAATTCACAGATAGCTTGAACTATCAAGGATTTTTTGAGAACTTCCTGTTGACGGGGTTTATTCAACAGGTCAGATCCAATTTCATAGGTATGAAAAACGATAAGGTCCTGAAGAGAAAATATAGGGAGCTAGGTGGTAGTCTCTGGATTGCTGCCTGAGTCATGCACCAGTGAGGGTGCGAGTAACATGATATGGCAGATGAATGTGTGGCAAAGAAATTGGTGCATAATGTGGAGTTTCAGATTTGAGGATCATTGGTATCTCCCTAGCGAAGGCATAACCTGTACAAAACGAATGGGTTGCACTTGTACTTGAACTTGAGGGGGTTCAAAATCCTGTGGGCAGGTTTTATAGAGCTGTTGAGAGTTTAAATTAGTTTGGCAGGAAAATGAGGACTAGAGTGATAGGTCAGAGGATGGGCAATTGGTATACTGGGAGATTCAGCATGTAGAAAGCTTGTGAGGAAGGATAGGCAGTTATAGGACAAAACTGCAGTCAGTGGGATGGGTTGTATTTTAATGCAAGAAGAATCAGGAGTAGTGGTGCAGATTGAGAGGGAAAATACTGAGATAGTGTTCATTCAGAAATCTGATAGTGGAGGGGAAGAAGCCATTCTTAAAACAATGAGTGTGTATCTTAGGGCTCCTGCACATCATCCTTAGTTGTAGCAATGAGAAGAGGGTATGGATGGTGTGTACAGTTGTACCTAGCCACAGTCATGAGTATAGAGAGAGCAGAGCAGTGGGCTAAGCATCCATTCTTCATGTGTGCCGGTGTTGATTGTCTGTGAGGAGATGTTATTTCTGATCCACACTGACTGTGGTCTCCTGATGAGGAAGTCAAGGATCCATGGCAGAGGGAGACACAGAGACCCAGGATTTGGAGCTTGTTAAGTCGTACTGAGGGTATGATGATGTTGAATGCTGAGCTGTAATCAAAGAACAGCAAGCTGTCCTTTTAGTGGAAAAATTTACTATTGCCAATTAGACTTAAAGAAAGACACAGACCCCGGTATTTGGTTTAATTACTTTATTATGTGACCACAGAGAGCTCACTAAGAGATTCTGCTAAAGCAACCACAAGCATGGTCTTTTTTTTTAACCTTAAGGTACATGCACTCAGCAGTTTTCAGGGGTCAGAAGTTCCTGCATAGATGTTATCCACAAAATTCAGGATGTTTCCATACCTTACACAAAATTAGACATAGGGTCCCCACAGAAACAATCAGTTCCCCATTAATTAGAAGAAACCAAGCTGTCAGTCCTGTAGCCTCGAAGGGTGAAGGAACCTCCCCATTAACTACAAGAAACCGAGCCGTTAGTCATGTAGTCTTGAAGGCTAAGTGTTCCTACTTACACACAACATCCGTGCTTTATCAGCTCTTCATTTTGAACAAGACCTTTGCTAATTAGTATGAGTAGACTGACAGACCCAATTTGCTTCTTGCCCTGCCCTGCTATCCTCAGGATTTTGTTAACCCTTCATTCTTCCATGTTGTTGTAGGTATTGTTACTGTTCAGGTGTTCAAAGGTGAGTGAAGAGCCAGGGAAATTGCATCCTCTGTAGATCTATTGTGGTGATAGGCAAATTGCGATGTGTCCAGGTCCTTGCTTCGGCTGGAGTTGATGCTGGCCATGACCAACCTCTCAAAACACTTCATCACAGTGGATGCCAGTGCAACGGATGTTACTAGGAAATGAATATGGTCAGGTGTCAGATCCCTCATTAGGTGAGCATTTCAGAGACACTAACCACAACTCCCTGACCTTTACCCTAGCCTTGGAGATTGATAGGAGCCAACAGTATAGGGAAGTACTTAATTGGGGCAGGAAGAATTATGATGCTGTTGAGCAGGACTTGGGAGCATAAATTGAGAACAGATGTATGCATGGAACTTTAATGTTGAGGTTGTTTAGGCAGCACTTGCATGGATTTTTTCATAGATTTTTCCTATTGAGGCCAGAAAAGGATGGTATGGCGAAAGAATCAGGATTGTCAAGAGGAAGAAGAAAGCTAACTTAAGATTCAGGGTGGAAGGATCAGACAGAGCTTTAGAGAGTTACAAGATAGACAGGAAAGAGCATAAGAATGTCTTAGGAGAACTAGAAAAGGGCATGAGAAAGCCTCGTTGAGTAGGACTGAAGAAAACCTCAAAGTGTTCTACGTGTACTTGAAGAAGATGAGGATGACTAGAGTATGTCTAGGACCAATCAGGGATGGAAGAGAAAATATGCCTGTATCAGAGGAGGTTCTTCATGATTACTTTATTTCATTATTCACCAGTGAGAGGCACCTTGACAATTGTGAGGACAGTGTAAAATAGGCTGACATACTAGAATATGACAAGGTTAAGAAAGAGAAATTGTTGGAACTGTAGGATAGTTTAGTCCCCATGGAATATATCCCACATTAATATGGGAAGCAAAGTAAGAGACTTTTCTGCCTGTGGTGATGATATTTGCATCCTCAATGGCCACAGGAAAAGAACCAGAAAGGTGTCAAATGTTACTACTTTATTCAAGAAAGGGAGTAGAGATAACATTGGGAATTGTAATCAATGCATTATATTTCAGTGATGGGAAATTATCAGAGAAGATTCTCAGAGACACGATTTTCAAGCAATTGGAGAAGCATAGCCAGATTAGGGAATAGCTAGTATGACTTTGTGAGGGGCAGGTCTTGTCTAAGGAACATGATTGAATTCTTTGAGGATGTGACAAAACACATTGATGAAGGTATGGCCATGGATGTGAAGTATATGGATTTTAATAAAGCATTTGGCAATTCTCCCCATAGTAGGCTCATTCAGAAAGTCAGGAGGCATGGGACCAAGGGAATCTTTGCCTTGTACCCGTAGAGGACAGAGGGTGGTAGTAGATGGAGAATATTCTACTTGGAGGTCAGTGACCAGTGGTGTTCCTCAGAGATCTCTTCTGAGATGATTACTCTTTGTGATTTTTATTGATGACTTTGATAAGGAAGTTGAGGATGGTTTAGTCAGTTTGCAGATGACACAAAGGTTGTCGAGGTTAAAATGGGACATTACTACGATGCAGGGATGGGCTGAGAAGTGGCATATGGATTTCAAACTAGACAAGTGTGAAGTGATTCACTTTGGAAGTTCAACTGAAGGCAGTGTACAGGGTTAATGGCAGAATTCTTAGCAATATGAAGAAACAGAATAGTCCACATCAATAGATGCCTTAAAGTTGCCACACAGTTGCTAGGGTTGTTTGTAAAGCATAAGGTATGTTGACCTTATTAGTCAAGGGATTGAATTCAAGAAGCAGGAGATAATTTTGCAGTACTTCTTAGACCACACTTGGAATATTGTGTACAGTACTTGTTGCTTCATTACAGGAAGGATGTAGAGGCTTTAGAGAGAGTGTAGAGGAGATTTACTAGGATGCTGACTGGATTGGAGAGCCTATCCCATAAGGATAAATTTAGTGAGCTAGAGCTTTTCTCTTTGGAGTGAAGGAGGATTAGAGATGACGAGGTTTAGATAGGATTTTCTTAGGGAGGAAATGGCTAATATGAAGGTACATAATTTAAAGATGATTGTAAGTAACTATAGGGATGATTATAGAGGTAAGCTTTATTTACACAGAAAGTGGTACATTTGTGGAATGGCTGCCAGGGTGGTGGTGGAGGTAGATATATTAAGGAGATTTAAGAGACTCTTAGGTGGGCACATGAAAGGTAGAAAAATAAGGGGAAGAGCTATATAGTAGGGAAGATTTAGATTGACCTTATAGTGTGATAAAAGGGGCTAAAGGGACTGTACTGTGCTGTAATGTTCTATGAAAAGGTGTATAAGATGATGAGAGGCATTGATCATGTGGATAGTCAGAGGCTTTTTCCCCAGGGCTGAAAACTGTGCCCACTTGTGGCAACCATTTGAGGTGTTTGGAAGTAGGTACAGAGGAGATATCAGGGGTACGTTTTTTACTCAGACAGTGGTGAGTACGTGGAATGGGCTGCCAGTAATGGTGGTGGAGGTGGATATGATAGGGTCTTTCAAGAGACATTTGGATAGGTACATGGAGCTTAGAAAAATGGAGGGCTATGGATAAGCCTAGTAATTTCTAGGGAAGGGACATGTTCAGCACAACCTTGTGGGATAAAGGGCCTGTATTGTGCTGTAGGCTTTCTATGAAAATATATGCTACCAAGATATTTCAGAATGGGCATTGTAACTGAAGGGATTTACTGCAAACCACCATGGAACATGGCTTCATCCTGTACAACCATAGTGAAACATCTGTAAGAATCGTACCTTTTAGTGTGATCGCCAATGATATCACCTGCATTTATTAGTAGAAATCTAATTCAGAGTAGCTGCAAACAATAAAATCTCCCACTAGAGAGTGCAATTTTGTTGCCTTCCAGCTGTAGATCAGAAGCAAAACTTAATGCCTTGACTCACTCATTTACAGTTCTGAAGAGATCAAATTTCTTCCAGTATTGCTGTTAGTGGAATCACGTAGCTAAAAGATCAACTTCATCAAGAGCTATAAGACACCAGATAACACAAAACAAACTTTAAACATGTGTTTTATGTAGCTAACATCAGGTACATTATATTTCATGATTCTGCTGAGGTTCCAAGCATGGGTTGATGCACTTTTCAATCTTACCTAAAACAGAATGGAGGGGACAATAAATTTAGTAAAATTCTTTCACAGTTCTGTGCAGCTTCTCTAACCCAGTCTAAGTTATGTATTTATTTGATTCTAACAACTTTTTCAATTTCCTTTGCCATTAGCTCATCAGCGGCAATCATGCCTTGCATGGCCAAGCTCCTATTCTCAGGAAATTTTCTCTAAATCTTTAGCTTCACCTTTTAAGTACAACAATCCTGGTTATTCTTTGGTTTTTGCTCTGTAGAATTTGCTGATACAGGCTATTAACCAAAGATTAGGCAGTATGACTGAAATTTAATGTAATTCCTCTAATCTTTCACCAAGACTTGATTAACTTATAAATGTTTTAATACTGGTAGTCTGCTTAAAGGCATGTAGTTTAAAGTCAATTTTAATTGTCTGCTCCTTCCAAGATGGAATAAAAAGTCTTGAAATGTGCAAGCATGAAGAATAGTTTAGTAAATTACCTCTTAACAAGAGAATGCTTCTGCATTTGGTTTACAGATCGTAGCCTTGCATGGGTACTTGTTTCATTTAGATGAATTTAGAGAAGCCTCTCAGTTCACTTGACCTGAAGATATGTCTTCCCCAGGTGTTTTGCCACGGTTCTGAAAGGAGGCACAGGAGCACGACTCAGTCCTTCAAGCCTTCTGCCATATTCAAAACATTACGGTTGATCTGATTGCAACTGAGGGGCCGGACTTTCCAGATGGAAGGTGCTAGGCACAGAGAATGAGCTGCTAGAGGAAGTAGTAGAGGTCGATACAATGTTTGAAAGACATTTGGACTGGTTCATTGAAAGGATAGAGGGATATGGATCAAATGCAGGCAAATGGGACTAGCTTAGGCAGGCACATGATCAGTAATGACAAGTTAGACCAATTGGCCTACTTCTGTGCTGAAAAACTCTATAAATCCCGTATTATTTTTATACCCACTTAAGCTTTTCATTTTTTTAAAAGAACAATCTCAAAAATATTCAAATAACTTTGCCTCTACAATTCTTTTAATAGGAGCTTCAAAACCCTTGGATAAAGTGAGCATTTATTTCTCCAGTTTAAATCAATGACCTTCTTATCATGGATAAGGGAATGCTCCTTGTTAAAACTCTTCAGGATCTTACAGGCTTCTGTTGGGTTACCTCTTATTCTTCTTATCTCTAGATCATAAAGACATAGCCAATTTAGCCTTTCTTATGAGGCAACCTCCAGATCCTAGATAGCAGTCTTCTAAAGCTTTTTTTTCCTCTAATGTGCTTATGGTCTATTCCAAGTGTGTTTTCACCAATGCCCTAGGTAACTGAAACAAAACCTCCTATTTTGTATTTGAATCTGGTAGCAAAAAAAGACAGACATCCTTATTTTATCTCCCCTAATTACTTGTAGATCCTGCATTTTAACATTGATCTAATCATACACTATAGCATCCTCTGCATGCACACCTCAGAGCTCTGCAAACTCCTATTATTTAAATAATATGCTTCTGTTCTGTTTTTCTTTCCAAACGGATAATTTCACATTTTCCCATATTAAATTTCCATATCTTTGTCCATCTTTATAGTCTTTTATAAATTAATCTTGATGCTGAACTGGCTAACTTACATCTAATTTCTAAATCCATTAAACATCACTTTACCAAAATGTTAAATCATACCATAAAATATAAATTTCTGCTGAAGCCGCATGGAGAACATGAAATCATGGTATTGGCTGTTTCCAATTGCTTACGCTGTATGATGCTTTGCTGCCTGCTGCTAATCTTGACAAGCAGACAACACTCAGTTGTAATGTGAAAAGCACTGTATATAGTCCAATTCTGGCACCTGTAAGAGAGAATACACATGGTGATCATTCTTCTACTAAGTATAACACTGATCACAGCTTTTTTTTTGTTACGGTAAGCAGCCAGGATGACCCAAAGGTTGATAGTCCAGCAAGAATTGTTCGTGATCATTAGTCTTCTGCTTCCTGCAGAAACGGAGTCTAAGGCATTTGTATTCATTTCAATACTTAATTTTCACAGGTCAACTGATCAGACATTGCCAGTAGCTGAGTTTGTTCTATTGCTTTCCTCTACTGAAATAAAATGTATATCACCTGCTATTTTAGGCACCAGTGCCCATTTACGCAACTCCAAACTTTTAGGCAATTAATAAAAGAGACAGGTTTAAAAAAATTGTTCCAAGGCATTTTAGCTTGAAACATGCACAAAACTTTGCCTGTGTATTTCCCAGTTGCAACTGCCTGGCATATTGACTGCCAAAAATTTGAGTCAGAATTCTTCCTACAGTGGCTACAATGAAGTAGCATCAAAGGCTGCCAATTTAGTGTGGAATATAGTGCTTTTCTATTGTGCCTCAGCATCCTATGTTAGCACCCCATCCCCAAACCCCATGCACTGCTCTGGGCTCCTGTGCACCAGTGAGCTAAACTCATTGCGAGGCACCAGTCCATAAATATGTTGATAGTCACAAGGTAATATTGACTCTCTGAGCCATATTCATTATTTGCATTTGAAGGAAAAGTATATATGTGAGATTCTATTTATAAGACCTATGTTACTTCATTGCAAAACTTTGGACAGGGCATGTGATAGACCATCCCACTCATCACAACTTTACAATACAAATTCAAATGCATTCCAGTTAAAAGCTATTAGTATGCACATTCCTATTACTTTTGATAATAGTGTACCCTTGGATTAATTTTTCTGACAAAATTTTGCTTTCATCATTAAATCTAGTAGTTACAATACACGTGAATAGATGTTTGTTATTGCAATTCCATCCTTCCTGCCAATAAATCAGAATTATAGTAAAACTGGGCCATTTTCTTGATTTAGCACTTTGACCCAGCATAGCTTTCATGATTCTGTTACATTAGAATGGAGGCAAGCTGGGTTATTATTAATTATGGAAAAATGCTCCTGCTATCAATATAATGAAAACCAATCTTTGATAGGATCAACCTATTAAACATTCATTTTTAAGTGAATCCGTTAAGCCATTCTCCTTATAGTCACTGTTAACTCTGCTTTCTTGCAATATTGTATTAGTTATTGTTTACCATATTTATTTTAAGTGAATGTTTGAAAGATATGTTAACTACGATATTTTTTTAGTCTTTCTTTACACCTTTTCTCTTCCTGAAAATAATGAATTTTAATTGCTAACCTAATTTTTAAACATGCTTCAAAGTGTTAAAAATTATGAGAAATAGAATGCATGCCTCCATTCTAATGTAACAGAATTATTAACAGTTAAACAATCATAACTCATCATCTTATCAATAAAGTGACAACATGGCTGAAATAGACTTAGCTGGGTTGTATATAGTGGCCTACAGGAGAACAGAAAGCACATGTTTATAAACTGACAAGAAAGAAATTCATGCTCCCTTTCGGATTGAAAAAAAATCTGCCAGCTGCAGTAATTGTATAAAAGTACCTGTAACTTGTTTATTTTCTGATTATGATTGTTTAACTGTTAATAATTTAAATTGTATGCTTAAACAGTTCAGACAGCACAACTGTTTAACAGGACATTACACAGATTTCACCTATCTATTGAGTTGTATTAAATATAATAATTTTCACGATTGATAGAATGCTAACTTTGAACTGAGTTTGGCACTTTTCCTGTGACTCTACTTTGAATTGTAAAATTAAAATAAATTCATTATATTAAAAAAAACTGCTCACTCACATTGTTAAAACTTGAAGAGTAAGATATGTAAGGATTGCCAACAGTTCCATTTAACTGGACTTCAGTTGTCCCATGCAAAACTGCTAAGAGGATGTTCTCTTTTCCTTAATATTATTCCTGACAGTGGACTCCTAGAATATGAAGGACAGGAGATATAGTGGGCAGTGGAAAAAAAATTTCTTGATTCCATCTGACAGCTGAGATCAATGTGCAGTATTTATTTTTAAAACAACGACAGTGCTGCCGACCTCTAAAGAAATTAAAATAACCCATCTTAACAATCCTGATGAGTACTTCCAGACTGAAGAAGAGCAAACTCCCACCTACAACTCATCATTTATGTTTGAAGTGGAATGTTGGCAACTCTTACGGAGGTGAATGTGGATTAATCACATTGTTATAGTTTGATAGATATGCTAACTAATCTGAAAATGCAACACATTAAGCAATTGCATAAATTTAGCTTGATTCTGAAATACTGTAATAAACAAATATGATTATGTTTTAAGACCATTCTTTTACAACTTTCTTCCATTTTTTTTCTTTCCTGCAAAATCATGGGGGCAATTTACTGACTGACCCATATATGGTGAGCATTCATTTTGATTTTTTTAGGTTAAATGTTAATATATTATAATTAACATCAAATTACTTGTATACTACCACATGTTGCTTTGTCTACTTGTATTTTAACTGATTACTGTCTTTGATAGTTCTTTGAAATTAATTGCAAATGACTCCCATTAGAGAGGTGGACCATTCCATTGCTTAAGTAGCTTTCCATTATTTAACTCTAAACTTTTCACCATCTGTCCCAGTATTGATTTATTGTAGTTGAAAGCAGTAAACTGATGTCTGGTGAAATCATTCGTTGGTGAAAGTTCAATGGAAGTAGTTTAACTTTAAAACATCCCTTTACTGATAATTTTTTTTCAAAACTACTTAATTCTCAAAATTGGGTGATTCAGTCTGTATAACTGAAATAACTCTTTAATACAAACACCTGGGTAGGAGCAAAGGAGGGCAGACCTATTGAGAACTTGGAAGCACTAGAAGAATTATTTCAGTTCTTGCAACAGTAACTTCTTTCCCAAAATGATTAATAGTGTCTTGAAACCCCTTTCAGTGCTACATTGTACCTCTTTCCCTACCTTATTCTAATTAAACTGATGACAGAAGATCTAAAGTTCAATAATAACCTTCTCTATATATCCTGATATACTCACAGCATACCCCACTGGACCAGGTGGCAGAGGCTTCCCAGGAACAGCAGAAGTCATTCGAGAATCAAGCAGTACCACAGGAATGGTGGTAGGGATTGTAGCAGCAGCTGCTCTTTGCATTCTCATCCTCCTCTATGCCATGTACAAATATAGGAATAGAGACGAAGGCTCCTACCACGTGGATGAGAGCAGAAACTACATCAGTAACTCGGCTCAGTCCAATGGGGCTGTAGTGAAAGAGAAGCAGGTGAACAATGCCAAAAATTCAAGCAAAAACAAGAAGAATAAAGATAAAGAGTACTATGTCTGATCAAGCACTTGGAAGAAGGAAGCCTATAAAATGAGGAGGAAACACAAAAACATTTTATCAAAGACGTGATAAAACTGAGATTTACTTTTTGCAAAGCACATGGGATAAAAAAGACAGTACACATAATCAGGAAGGAAAGACAACAGTTTGTAAAGTAAGCTTTAACATTTCAAGCTGGTTGAAGTCTCCTACTTGTTCACAGTGTTTTAATTTGCTCCGCCTTCTGGTTGTCTGAACTTTACTGTGGAGGCAACAGCATGAAGCATTCATCAAGAAGAGTATTACAACATTGCACAGAGAATCTACCTGTTACCATGAGTTTTTCAGCCAAAGTGCTAAACAATTCTGCAATGTGACAGAAGTCTTATTACTCCAAGAAACTTTAAAGTTAGTTAGCAGACCCTCAACATCAATGGGTTTCATCATCTTTACATCCTTGGGAGACCTGTGTTTAAGTGCTGGCTACAACATAAGACTAATGTTAAATAGTATAACATGGAATAATCCCTTTCTGTTTGTAAGAAGTAAGAACGCCTTAATTTCATCCACAGGAAATATAAGGCATGGATATATACAAATAAAGAGAGAGCATAGATACAATCATTTGAAAATTTTCATGCACGCTAATATGTTATTACATACATTTATACAAACATGTATATGTGCTTTCTGGACTGTGATGAGTGATGTTTTATAGCCTGTTGTATAGACAATGCAAATATTTCTGCTATCCAGACATTTTTGGTAAACGCAATGTTATAGCTGTAGCTATGGATAGACAAGTTTGAAGTTGTTGATGAGATCTGCAATTTTAATGTTTTTGCAGCCATCATTAATAGTCTCAAACTTTTTATTAATTGCCATTGTAATGAATGTCTACCATACATGTAAGAGAGATACATGTGAATGTAAATATAATTTAGCTGCATTTTTGTAATTCAGACAGTAATCTCTTCTGTTTGAGGTTTTGTTGCGTGGGAAACAAAGCAAGTTTTACACTGAAACGGTGGCTAATATTATGAAATCTTTGTTAGATATACCAATGGAAATAGATCTCAATAATTTCATCTTTTTTTCATGTTTTCTCTAAATGGGAAAAATAAAAAAAGTTTCAAAAATCTCATCATTCCTTAATTTGCAAGACATGTATTGATGTTGTTGAATGTCAATCAATGTGCTTTGTTACATGGAAATCTTCCTAAATATCTACAGCATCACTGCAGAAAGTACAGTTGCTTATTTCTTCCTATTGTTATGCTTCATCTTTTTTTCTAATTTAAACATGTCCTTCTCCCATTTGGAAGCTTTAACATTAAAGCATTGAAGGTCTTTCATTTTCTAGCTCTAATGGGTACTATATATGGAATACTAAAATACCTAGATCTTAACAACTCATTATTTAGCTTTTTATATTATTTTTGGTGATTTCATAGCAATAAACCTCGTTGTAATGTACTTCAAAACAAAGACAAAGAGAATATGTTTAAATTCTATGGGTGCACTTCAAGGGAAACAAGCAGAATTACTAAAGGCCTCCTGGGAGGAAAATAGATGTTCATACATTCAAACGGGAAGGAAAAAATTAAAACTAGCTTTAAACAGCAGGGGCCACAACATAACAGGAACTATTCTATTTTGTGTCCACAGTCAGTTTGAAATAGTCTCCTTGCCAACTGCTTTCACCATTTCAGCGACATCTACAACAATTCATAACATGAGGCACTCATTTCCACACTAACCGCATCAATTACATTTCATCTAAATAAAACTTGGACCATTGTTTTATCTTTAAGTGTAAGGTGCCTTCTTGTCCAAAAAGCTGAAAAGGGAATTATTTTCTGAGTAAAGGGGAACATACCAGAAATGTCCTTAATCACAAAGATGTACTATATAACTGAAACAACAATTTCATTTAATGTGATTATAATGTAACTTGTTAACAATCAACCAATCCATAAATAGTTCATGAAGAATGAATTTCCTTAAAGTGTATATGAATCCATATAATGACACTATAGGTGTGATTAAAGCCAGTTCTGATGTTGCTCTTGTAAAATAGGAAAAAAAATGCATGTTCCAGATTGCTGCACAAATATTTGCTCATATTAACATTTATGAATTTTGAAATCTGAAATATAGAATAACATTTTATATCTTTCTATTGGCATCAAGAGGAGACATAATTACATGGGTTAAGTTTACAATCAACGTTCATTCCCTCAACAAACACACCATTCCCCACATACAAACGACTAATGAAGCTGAGAAAAATTCCATCACCCTGACCTGCCATGGTTCAGTAGTTAATGAGGAGTTCCTTGGTATTCAGGATTACTATTTTTAGCTCTAGAGAAAAATCATAGCTCATGCAGAGTTGAAATCTGTCATGTAGATTTATTGTCCCATTGATCCAAGGGATATAAAATAAGACTAACAGGCAGGTCATTAAGGTTATGTATTAAATCCATATATTAAATTAAAGATTGATGGAATAAAGGTTTTTCATTACTTTATCTGAATCATTTTATTAACGCTTGCAAATATTATTGGATAACTAGCACTTGACAATCTGGACAGTTTTTAGCTCTTCATGTTGCCAAGGTAGTTCAATCCATTTAGTTAATAATTTGGTTCACCAGCTACAGAACAACATTTTCTTATGTCTTAAACTACCTACAGCCCTTAGCATGGCAGTTTCCAAGCCTCATTTAGGTTGATACTGTTTGGTACTATAACGTGTTGTGTTTTGGCAAACTCTTGTTTTGAAGCTGTATGGAATTTTACTTATGAATGATGCATTTCAAACAAGATAAAACAAGCAAAACCATTCTAAAGCCCAATCCTCGAGTGCTTTGTGTGATGAATATTGAAAGAAAATTTTGTTGCAAAAGCCCAGTTAACCATTATTGAAAATGCTAAGCCAGTGGAATTTACTGTTTTTGTTAATAAAATGTTTCTTATAATAGAAACTTCGTGACGTACATTCTTTTGTTCCTTTAATTTTAAATCTCACAATTCAATGTTCCAAGCAGGGTAATATTATATTTCCATAATAAATCAGGCTGCCAATTTCTGTCCTGTCACCCTCTCCATTAGATATCTATTGCAAACAGAAATGGAGCCATTAATGTATATGAGCAGATGTCATACTTTTCCTTTATACACTCAGAGGCCACTTTGCGGTGCACCAGTACACCTGCTTGTTAATACAAATATCTGAACAGCCAATCATGTGGCAGGAACTCAATGCATAAAAGCATGTGGCAAGTGTTCAAGTATTATTCAGACCAAACATCAGAATGGGGAAGATATGTGATCTAAATAATTTTACCATGGATTAATTGTTGGTGCCAGATGGAATGGTTTGAGTATCTTAGAAACCACTGATCCCCTGGGATTTTCACACAATCTGTCACTAGCACTCACTGAGAATGGTGTGAAAAACAAAAAAAACACATCAAGTCAATGGCAGTTCTGCAGGCAAAAATGCCTCTGTAATGAGATGTCAGAGGAGAATGGCCAGCTGACAGGAAGGCAAGAGTAACTCAAATAACCATGCATGCGCAGAAGAGTGCTTCTGAATGCAAAACACATCGAACCTTGAAGTGGATGAGCCATAACAGCAGAAGACCATGAGCATACTCTCAGTAGCCACGTTATTAGATACAGGAGGTACCTAATAAAGTGGGCACTGAGTAGGTATGTATTACAACAGGAATAGTTGTTCTTGGGGAAAAAAGGATGAACTAGTTATGGTCAATCTATGCCAGTAACTGAATCTCTTGCCTTTATATACAGTTTGAAATTTTGACTCAGATAACATAGAAAAGTTTGAATTTATGCACCAGGTTGGTCATGAAAAGTTTTCACTATTACTTGCTCTCAGAGTAATAAATGTATGTTGCAATGAGCTTCCAAAATTGGTTCTAACTGAAATCAGCAAAGGCACATTTCAGTACTGCAGTGATTTAATTGCAATATTAAATCTTCTTTCTGAGATTAACATAAAAAATTCCAAGGCAGGATTTCAAAGGAATGGTATCCCTAGAGCTTTATACAATTGTTACCTTCAAGGACACAGATATTGATTACTGTGTAATTATAACATTGTTGTTTGTGGAAGATGTTCCTGCATAAAATGACTACTGCATTCTTACAAGAGTGACTGCATTTCTTGAACTATTTCACTGGTTGTAGCATAATTGTAAAAGTTTTACTTTTATCCCTTAAATATTTCTTTTACAGGACTACTAACCAAGCTAAAATTAATTAAACTTTTTAATTGAACAAATTTTATTGAACAAAACAAATTCCAGTTATTTTGGAGAATACAGGAACTGCAACATATTCATCTATATGCCTTTGTGCCTTGTGGGATTGGATAGAAAAAATAACAGAATACACACTGTCAGTATCTTCCTCAAGATTCATGAAACTCTTTAATCAGGTTTTTTTTATTTACTCATTACATATCAGACATTTTCAGTTTACTCTTACAGAAAAAATAGCATTAATCTGAGCCTATTTAGCATTTCAATTAAAGTAATATAGGACTTTGATCTGAAAACTTAAATTTGTTTCCCTTTCTTTAGATCCTGCCTAATTTGGAGAGTATTTTAACATCCTCTGCATTCACTTAATATTATGGTGCTTGTTTTTGTTGCTAAAAGATCATTGCTTCCATCTTTAATTTCAGCACACTCTGTGGTTGACCAAGAGGATAGTGAGGGATAAAATTGGCCCCTTAGAGAATCAGAGTGGTCAGCTATATGTGGAGCCGAGGGAGATGGGAGAGATTTTGAACGATTTCTTCTCTTCGGTATTCACTAAGGAGAAGGATATTGAATTGTGTAAGGTGTGGGAAACAAGTAAGGAAGTTATGGAACCTATGACAAAGAGCTGGAAGTACTGGCGCTTTTAAGAAATTTAAAAGTGGATAAATCTCTGGATCCTGACAGGATATTCCCCAGGACCTTGAGGGAAGTTTGTGTAGAAATAGCAGGAGCTCTGACAGAGATCTTTAAGATGTCATTAGAAACAGGGATTGTGCCGGAGGATTGGCGTATTGCTCATAACCATATAACCATATAACAATCACAGCACGGAAACAGGCCATCTCGGCCCTCCTAGTCTGTGCCAAACTCTTAATCTCACCTAGTCCCACCAACCCGCACTCAGCCCATAACCCGCCACTCTTTTCCTGTCCATATACCTATCCAATTTTACCTTAAATGACACAACTGAACTGGCCTCTACTACTTCTACAGGAAGCTCATTCCACACAGCTATCACTCTCTGAGTAAAGAAATACCCCCTCGTGTTTCCCTTAAACTTCTGCCCCCTAACTCTCAAATCATGTCCTCTCGTTTGAATCTCCCCTACTCTCAATGGAAACAGCCTATTCACGTCAACTCTATCTATCCCTCTCAAAATTTTAAATACCTCGATCAAATCCCCCCTCAACTTTCTACGCTCCAATGAATAGAGACCTAACTTGTTCAACCTTTCTCTGTAACTTAAGTGCTGAAACCCGGGTAACATCCTAGTAAATCGTCTCTGCACTGTCTCTAATTTATTGATATCTTTCCCATAATTCGGTGACCAGAACTGCACACAATATTCTAAATTTGGCCTTACCAATGCCTAGTACAATTTTAACATTACATCCCAACTTCTGTACTCAATACTTTGATTTATAAAGGCCAGTGTTCCAAAAGCCTTCTTCACCACCCTATCTACATGAGACTCCACCTTCAGGGAACTATGCACTGTTATTCCTAGATCTCTCTGTTCCTCTGCATTCCTCAATGCCCTACCATTTACCCTGTATGTTCTATTTGGATGATTCCTGCCAAAATGTAGAACCTCACACTTCTCAGTATTAAACTCCATCTGCCAATGTTCAGCCCATTCTTCTAACCGGCATAAATCTCCCTGCAAGCTTTAAAAACTCACCTCATTATCCACAACACCTCCTACCTTAGTATCATCGGCATACTTACTAATCCAATTTACCACCCCATCATCCAGATCATTTATGTATATTACAAACAACATTGGGCCCAAAACAGATCCCTGAGGCATCCCGCAAGTCACCGGCCTCCATCCCGATAAACAATTATCCACCACTACTCTCTGGCATCTCCCATCTAGCCACTGTTTTATTATTTTATCCATTTTATTACTCCAGCATTAATACCTAACAACTGAACCTTCTTAACTAACCTTCCATGTGGAACTTTGTCAAAGGCTTTGATGAAGTCCATATAGACTACATCCACTGCCTTACCCTCGTCAACATTCCTCATAACTTCTTCAAAAAATTCAATAAGGTTTGTCAAACATGACCTTCCATGCACAAATCCATGCTGGCTACTCCTAATCAGATCCTGTCTATCCAGATAATTATTAATACTATCTCTAAGAATACTTTCCATTAATTTACCCACCACTGATGTCAAACTGACAGATCTATAATTGCTAGGCTTTCTTCTAGAACCCTTTTTAAACAATGGAACCACATGAGCAATACGCCAATCCTCCGGCACAATCCCCGTTTCTAATGACATCTTAAAGATCTCCATCAGAGTTCCTGCTATCTCTACACAAACTTCCCTCAAGGTCCTGTGGAATATCCTGTCAGGACCCGGAGATTTATCCACTTTTAAATTTCTTAAAAGCGCCAGTACTTCCACCTCTTTAATTGTCATAGGTTCCATAACTTCCTTACTTGTTTCCCACACCTTACACAATTCAATATCCTTCTCCTTAGTGAATACCAAAGAGAAGAAATCGTTCAAAATCTCTGCCGTCAACCTCGGCTCCACATATAGCTGACCACTCTGATTCTCTAAGGGGCCAATTTTATCCCTCACTATCCTCTTGCTTTTAATATAACTGTAGAAACCTTTCGGATTTACTTTCACCTTATTTGCCAAACCAACCTCATATCTTCTTTTAGCTTTTCTAATCTCTTTCTTAAGATTCCTTTTACATTCTTTATATTCCTCGAGCAATTCCTTTACTCCATGCTGCCTATATCTATTGTAGACATGTGGTTCCATTGTTTAAAAAGGGTTCTAGAAGTAAGCCTAGCAATTACAGACCTGTCAGTTTGACATCAGTGGTGGGTAAATTAATGGAAAGTATTCTTAGAGATAGTATTAATAATTACCTGGATAGACAGGATCAGATTAGGAGTAGACAGCGTGGATTTGTGCATGGAAGGTCATGTTTGACAAACCTTATTGAATTTTTTTTGAAGAAGTTACGAGGAATGTTGACGAGGGTAAGGCAGTGGATGTAGTCTATATGGACTTCAGCAAGGCCTTTGACAAAGTTCCACATGGAAGGTTAGTTAAGAAGGTTCAGTCGTTAGGTATTAATGCTGGAGTAATAAAATGGATTCAACAGTGGCTAGATGGGAGATGCCAGAGAGTAGTGGTGGATAATTGTTTATCGGGATGGAGGCCGGTGACTTGCGGGATGCCTCAGGGATCTGTTTTGGGCCCAATGTTGTTTGTAATATACATAAATGATCTGGATGATGGGGTGGTAAATTGGATTAGTAAGTATGCCGATGAAACTAAGGTAGGAGGTGTTGTGGATAATGAGGTGGGTTTTCAAAGCTTGCAGGGAGACTTATACCGGTGAGAAGAATGGGCTGAACATTGGCAGATGGAGTTTCATGCTGAGAAGTGTGAGGTTCTACATTTTGGCAGGAATAATCCAAATAGAACATACAGGGTAAATGGTAGGGCATTGAGGAATGCAGTGGAACAGAGAGATCTGGAATAACAGTGCATAGTTCCCTGAAGGTGGAGTCTCATGTAGATAGGGTGGTGAAGGCGGCTTTTGGAACGCTGGCCTTTATAAATCAAAGCATTGAGTCAGAAGTTGGGATGTAATGTTAAAATTGTACAAGGCATTGGTAAGGCCAAATTTAGAATATTGTGTGCAGTTCTGGTCACCGAATTATAGGAAAGATATCAATAAATTAGAGAGAGTGCAGAGACGATTTACTAGGATGTTACCTGGGTTTCAGCCCTTAAGTTACAGAGAAAGGTTGAACAAGTTAGGTCTCTATTCATTGGAGCATAGAAGGTTGAGGGGGGATTTGATCGAGGTATTTAAAATTTTGAGAGGGATAGATAGAGTTGACGTGAATAGGCTGTTTCCATTGAGAGTAGGGGAGATTCAAATGAGAGGACATGATTTCAGAGTTGGGGGCAGAAGTTTAAGGGAAACACGAGGGGGTATTTCTTTACTCAGAAAGTGATAACTGTGTGGAATGAGCTTCCCGTAGAAGTAGTAGAGGCCAGTTCAGTTGTGTCATTTAAGGTAAAATTGGATAGGTATATGGACAGGAAAGGGGTGGAGGGTTATGGGCTGAGTGCGGGTAGGTGGGACTAGGTGAGATTAAAAGTTCGGCGCAGACTAGGAGGGCCGAGATGGCCTGCTTCCGTGCTGTGATTGTTATATTATGCTCTTAATGGTTTGGCTGGCAAATAAGGCCAGGATTCAGAATGAGAAATGAACCTGAACATAATACTGTATGCAGAAGCTTAACAAAATATTTTACAAGGGTTCAGGTGCTGAATGCAGTCCACCAAGTAATACATTTAACGTAATTTTCTTGATTGTTACACTTCCAGTAAAATGAATACAAGATGACCTGTAAGTTCTAAAATAACGCTATTGCTCCCAAATATTTTCAGCACAAAGCAAAAGCAATTCAGATGATTAGAACATCTGATGGAATAAATATCCTTTATATTATTATCTAAAATGATACACCTGTCCTTATAGTAATTAATCATATTAAACATTGCACTTGTGAAAATACATTCCTATCATGAAATCCTTAGAAACTGCAGTCTTCTTGCTTTTTAACAAAAATCATTGTTAAAGCATTGCTTAAACAATGTATTTTATATGTTCATACCCAAAAAAAGATGAAAAATATCCAAGAGAGTGGAAACATCGAATTGTTCAGATAAAATAGTTTTTGTTGTTTCCTTATGTCCATGGAAGAATAACTGGCTATCTCTTATGTTGTGTCATGAATTATAGCTTTTCTTAATTACAATCATTGATACAATGTTAGACACTTGTGCTCTCAGGACTAATAATTTTAGATTTACAGTTTAAAGTTATTACACTGCTTAAAATTATATTCTGCTGCAGCATTACATCACAGCAGATATTAATTTCCTTGAACTCACTTAATTTGTTCTTGCTGTCTTTAGTGCCAAATCAGAATGCTTTTTCCTGTGTCTTTTTTTGCTCTGTTAAAATGTAAATATATTTCAAGGTAATTAGCAAAAATATCAGAGATAGGTTGATGAGATTTATATTTGTTGTTCTTATATATACTGTTCTGTCAAGAGTGGGAACAATTGAAAAGAGCAAGTCTCTTGTATGAGTTTCACTTGGGCCAATAAAATAAGTGAGGTTTAAGATGGTGCAGCCATTATGTGAGTGGAAAGAATTAGGTTGTGGAACTGAGACTTTAACTCAATAGAAGCTGGCAAGAAGCAGAGGAGACCAAAGTCTCAGGGACCACTTTGTGGTTGGTCAGTGCAGAAGTCTGAGGCTTTGGCTCATGGGGTTTTGGTAAGGAGGCACATTTGAGGAGCAGGTAACAATTTTTTTTATAGCAGTTAAATAAAATCAATACAAATTACAGCTGATTAAATAAAGTAGGGATGCAAGATCAGGTGATATGTTGTAGCTGCATGATATGTGAACTGGTTGACCCCATTGTGTTCCTGATGACCATGAGTGCAGCAAGTGTTGGTTGATTGAAGGACTCAGGCTCAAGGTTGATGACATGGAATTTGTGCTTCAAACACTTGTAGTACATCAGGGAGGGGGAGTATTACCTCGATACTGTGTCTCAGGAAGCAGTCACATGCAGTAGATTAGCTGCTTCAAATTCAGTCTGTTGGTCTGACAGCACAAGTATCTAACATTGTAACAATATTTGTAATTAAGAAAGATGGTGTTATGAGGTCAGCAGGAGACGCTCATGGAGTGAGCACTGTTTCAGATTCGCTCCATAACCTTTACTTTTCTTAACCTATGATCACCCTTATTTAACTTACTTTTACCTACACCAAAAGATTCTTGCTACTTTTTTGGAATTTAAGAGTTCATTGTGAATTTTGAAGAAATGAATACAAAAACGGCTCTTAGATCTAAAGTGCGAGAACCTGGGAAGGATCCTAACGGGAACGGGAAAAAGAAAAAGACTGATCCTAAGCACACTGAATTGACTTATGAAATATTATTGGAGGTTTTAAATGAAAAATTTGAAGAACAACAACAAATTTTTAAACAAGATATAAAGGCTTTTCAAGATTATATGGATAAGACGGATTCAGTAGTTAACCAGCAGCAAGTTCTAATCGCAACTTTGCAAGAGGACGCTTGGAAGCGAGACTTGATAATTGAAAAACTGGAGCAGAAATTACTTTCAACGATTAAACAGGTGGAAATACTTAAAGCCAAGAGTGTCGACTTTGAGAATCGGTCCAGAAGACAGAACTTATGCATACTTGGTCTCCCAGAAGGTATTGAACAAGGGGACCCCTCGAAGTACTTTGCTCAACTTTTAAAGGATGCGTTCCCTTCTGTATTCCCAGACCATCCTCCGTTACTTGATTGCGCCCACAGAATTATGCGTTGATCATCAAGTGCTTCAGCTAAACCACCAGTTGTAATTGTCCGATTTCACTATGTGCATGTTAAAGAGCAACTTATTCGTGTGGCTCAGTGTGTAGGGATGGTCAAATTTCAAGATCACAATTTTCAATTAGTGGAAGATTTTAGTCCAGAAGTAATGAAGGCAAGGCTTCTTTTTAAACCTCTGATGTCCGAATGTTATGAGAAAAATCTAAAACCTGCGCTCTTATACCCTGCGAAGCTCAGAATCTCGCCTCTGAATGCACCTCGGCGTGTTTTCCTTTCTACATCTGAAACGAGAAGCTTTCTGAATGAAAACTTCCCTATTGCTACGGATTCTCAACCCTAATAAATGAGCGATTTTGATCGTGCAAGATGGTTTTTGTTTCCAAAACCAGATTTTGTTTCTGGCTATTGGTGTAGGTTTACTTTATATTTTATACTCTAATTAAAGTTTTTTTTGACATACTAATCTTTTTAGTTTACTTACTTCAACTACTGTACTTTATCTTTGGTCATTATTATTAATCCTTCAAAGGTGAATTTTGTTTTACTAAGATGGTGGTTTCTTCTCTAAAATATTTTTGGCTTTTTTTTTCAATTTCGACATTTTTTTTCTCTCGTCTTCTTTCTATAATGCATCTCTTATCACAGTTTAAATTTTTTTTTTGGTTTGTTTGGGTTTTAACCCAATTTATAAATTACTAGTGATTATATTCTTTTTGTTTTTCTTACTATCAATTATATTAAGAAGTTTGGTTTTAGTATAGTGATTATTATTTCTTTAGAGTTTGGGTGGATCTTTTTTTTTAATCCTTTATATACAGAGTTGTCTTTTGCTGATATGGGGGTAGATTTAGTTTCATCTGTCCTTTTTCCCAGCTGTTTCCTGGCTGGGGAGGTCTTTTTCCCTCTTGGGTGGGGGGTGGTTTTTTTTTTGTAAATCTTATGTTCCTTATATCAGTTTGTTTTAGTTCCTTCATTTGGGCTGATTTTAAACTACTAAAATGTCCGCAATGTCGTCACTTCCGGGTCCGCTCCTTATTTTTGTTCCTCTTCTGGGTGCATGAGTTCATAATTTGGTTAACCCTTTATATATCAAAGGGTTGATTTCAGTAATATGGCTCAGACGATTAATTTTGTCTCTTGGAATACTAATGGCTTAAACCATCCGGTTAAACGGAAAAAGATTTTCAAAGTATTCCAAAGACTTAATGCTCATATTATTTTTGTACAAGAAACTCATGTGAGGAAAGAGGTCAATTATCATTTTTTTAGGTTTTGGAGGGGTCAACAGTACCATTCGAATTCGAATGCTAAAGTAAAGGGAGTTTCAATTTTTATTGACTCCTCTATTGCATTTGTCCAACACGATATCTTTTCGGATCCGAATAGTAGATTTCTGTTAATTACTGGCTTACTTTTTAACAAAAAGGTTGCTATGGTTAATGTTTATGCTCCAAATGTGGATTATCCTGATTTTTAAAGTCCTCATTTACTTCTCTACCTAATCTAAATGAATATAAGTTAATAATGGGTAGTGACTTTAATTGTTGTTTAAATCCTTTGTTGGACAAATCTATATCTACTCAGACTTTACCCAATAAGTTGGCCACTTGTATTAACTCTTTTTTGACTGATAATGGAATTTTTGATATTTGGAGATTTCGGCATTCTAAGGACAAATAGTTTTCATTTTTCTCACATGTTTATCATTCCAATTTGAGAATTGATTATTTTTTTATTGACTCTTGTTTTATTCCATCAGTAATTGGTTGTAATTATGATATTATAGCCATCTCTGACCATGCTCCATTAAAACTTTCCACTAAATTTCCGGATACAGCTTCTAGTGCTAGACAATGGCGATTTAATTCTACCTTACTGCAAGATCCAGATCTTATTAAATTTATGAAGGAACAGATCGATTTCTTCTTTTCAACTAATTCCACGGATGATATTTCTTGCAGAACACTTTGGGACACTTTTAAAGCATATATACGTGGACAGATTATCTCCTACTCTGTTGGTCTGAGAAAACGCATTAAGAAGGAAACTCTTTTATTGGTTGATAGAATTAAAGAGATTGACAAGAAATATTTGATTACTCCTGGTAAGGAGCTTTACAAACAAAGGGTTGAACTTGAAACGGAACATAGTTTATTACTTACATCTTCGATTGAAAATCAATTAATGAAAACCAGATCTGATTTTTATATACATAGTGATAAATCGGGTAAACTGTTAGCTAGTCAATTGAAGAATGCTTTGGTTAAACATCAAGTTACTAAGATCCATCAGCAGAATGGGGATCTGACAGTTAACCATGATGAGATAAACAAATCATTTCAAGATTTTTATACCTCCCTGTATCATTTGGAATTCCCCCATGATCATAATAACATGTGTGATTTTCTTGGGAAATTGAATTTTCCAAAATTATCATCAAATGATCTTTCAATATTATAAACTCCTATTACGGATGCAGAAATTAAAGGGGCTATTTCCTCTATGAATTCTGGGAAGGCACCAGGTCCAGATGGGTACACAGTAGAATTTTTAAAATGTTTTTCCGCTACTCTTTCTCCTTGGTTATGCAGGGTTTTTGAAGAAGCAATTAGATTGGGTAATCTGCCACAATCTTTTTATAGAGCTTCCATTTCTTTAATATTGAAGAAAGATAAAGACTCTCCTGACTGTGCATCCTATAGACCAATATCTTTATTGAATGTAGATTCCAAGATCTTTTCCAAGTTACTGGCATCCAGGCTGGAGAAGGTATTACCCCAAATTATTTCGGAAGATCAAACTGGTTTTATTAAAAATCGCTATTCTTTTTTTCAATGTTAGGAGATTATTGAATATTGTTTATACTCCTTCACATAGCACTTCAGAATGTGTCATTTCATTAGATGCGGAGAAAGCATTTGATAGAGTTGAATGGCCATACTTATTTAATGTGCTTGAGAAGTTTAATTTTAGTCCGACATTCATTTCCTGGATTAAACTGATATATCATACTCCAGTAGCCTCGGTGCTTACTAACAATCAAAGATCTCCCTTTTTTCGTTTATTTCAGGGTACTAGACAAGGCTGTCCTCTTAGTCCATTATTATTTGATATTGCTTTAGAACCCTTGGCAATTGCTATCAGAGAATCACAGAACATTTTTGGCATTAATCGTGGGACGGATATACATAAGCTATCATTATATGCAGATGATTTATTATTATTTATTTCTCATCCTGAGAAATCCATTCCTGCAGTTATATCATTGTTGGCTCAATTTATTGATTTTTCCGGGTATAAATTAAATCTTAATAAGAGTGAATTGTTTCCTTTAAATAGACAAGTTCCAATTTATGGAAATTTACCTTTTAAATTAGTTAATGACTCTTTTATTTACTTAGGGATTAAAATCACAAAAAACTATAAGGACTTATTTAACGTTAATTTTTTTTACCCTTAATCGATCAGATTAAATGTTTGTTTACTAAGTGGTCAGCAGTATCTTTATCTCTGATAGGTCGGATTAATGCTATTAAGATGGTTATTTTAATCCAAGTTTTTATATATATTTCAAGCGGTACCAATTTTTATTCTGAAATCCTTTTTTGCTAATGATGATTCTAAAATTTCCTCATATATATGGCAGAATAAAAACCCTAGATTAGGTAAAAAATATTTACAGATGGCAAGGAAGGAAGGTGGATTGGCATTGCCTAATTTTAGAATTTATTATTGGGCAGTTAATATCCAATATTTGATATGTTGGTTAAAGGATTGGGATTTATCTTTTAGCCCTTATTGGGTGAACCTGGAAGTTAAATCTGTACAAGGATTTGCATTGGGTTCTATTTTAGGGACTTCTCTTCCCTTTGCTCTTTCTAAATTGCCGAAACGAATTGACAACCCGATAGTTAAACATACTTTACGTATATGGTTTCAATTTCGGAAATTTTTTGGGTTGACTCAGTTTGTTTTAAATATTCTTATTGTATCCAATTGCTTTTTTTATCCTTCTATTATAGACCAAGCTTATTCAGCTTGGAAGACTAAAGGATTACAACGATTTTCCGATTTATTTTTGGATAATTGTTTTATGTCTTTTGAACAATTATCTAATAAATATAATTTGCCTAGATTTCATTTTTTAAGATATTTACAGATTAGGAATTTCTTAAATACAGTACTTCCTACTTTTCCAAACTTTGTGTCTTCAGGTATATTGGA